>NC_091459.1:118030767-118350142 GCF_027789765.1 Dendropsophus ebraccatus
TTGTATCATGATTTGCGCCTGTGAGCCGGCGTAAATTATGGTAAATATGGTGTGGGGGAGGCCACGTCTCCTCTCTGCTTTGCCCCCCCCCCCCTGCCTGCCGATCAGGTGAAACAGGCATACACCAGGGAGAGGTGTGCTCTAAGATTGTCTTAAAGGAATGAAACACATTGAGGTGAATATTTTCCTGACTTCACTGCTGGAAGACATCATATAGATGGAATGGAGCAACAGGAGGCCACATATTAATATAAAAAAGATCAGCATTCCATACTCGATATTTAGAAATCTATTATAAATAAATAGATTCATACCTACAAAATACATTAGCTGCAGAAGTAAGAATACGCTCATACTTCTTATAGCACCAATATGAGACGTTAGGTTTGGGCTTTGTTTATGGGACTCATTGCTCCTCATCCGTCTGGTGTGAATAAGGAGGAAGTGAATCAACAAGGAAATGGAGGCACAAAATATTATAAATGGTGGAAAGGAGCCAACAGCAAATATCAGGAACCGTTTATTATAATTTGGCACAGTATCAAGTCCATACTCTGTCATATTTCCTGGAGAGTCAATCAATGACTTATGTTGCTCCTTGTCGAAACCACACCAACCTAAGAGAAGGCTGGAAATCAATGAGATGAGTAGAGAAGCCAGAATCAACCGTGGGACCATGACGGAGATCCGAGTCTTCAGGAAGATGAATAGTTTATAGTTGTAGGTGACAATCTTTACACAGTAGAAGACACAGAGGACGGTGGCAATCCAGTTACTGCTGTAGTACAAGAACATAGTCTGAATATATAAGATAGGTACAACAATATTGTTTCGCAGAAGCCATGGAAAAAACTGATAGAATAAGCTCCGTATAATATTACTGATAAAATACAAAGCTCTGGAGATTGCCAAGAAGCTCTGGATCTTATCACAGGTCTGGAGAGATTTCAGGCTTTTCCATTCCTTAAACTTAACAGCTACAATAAGCATATTAACCATGAAGCCCACCAGGCATTCTGTATACATCACAGCTATGAGAAGATGCTGGGTGGAAATTTCCATCATCATCTGTGAGAATCTTCCTACCAGAATTTACAATCTCTACTGTGCCGTGTCTCAGGTTGTATATGCAAATCTGATCGTCAGGGGTTCTTTATATTAGTCGTGTCTCTATTTTTCATGGAAATTCTTTGATCGTGAATAATTTCCATATAAATCTTTTATCTGGTCCACAGTTGCTTGTCATACAGTACATGTGCTTCATAGGACAAACAAATGAAAGGAAAAACAGTCACTGAGCTCTTGTATCACTGTAATAAAAGATTATACAGCTGAAAGTGTAATATAATAGCTGGATGGAAAAGACAATTTAACCAGGCTGAGGACGGTTTGGGATAAGAGATAAATAAAAAGAATAAAGAATTCTAATTAAACCTGAAGGATCTGAAGGAATCCAATTGCAAACCTAATAAACTGATTCAAAAGCAGTAGAAAAGTATTAACTACAGTCATGGCCAAAAGTTTTGAGAATGACACAAATATTATATTTCCACATGATCTGCTGCCCTCTAGTTTTATGTGTGTTTGTCAGATGTTTTTCTCACATACAGAAATATAATTGCAATCATATTATGAGTAACAAAAGCTTATATTGACAGTTAGAATGAGTTAATGCAGCAAGTCAATATTTGCAGTGTTGACCCTTCTTCTTCAGGACCTCTGCAATTCTCCCTGGCTGCTCTCAATCAACTTCTGGACCAAATCCTGACTGATAGCAGTCCATTCTTGCACAATCAATGCTTGCATTTTGTCAGAATTTGTTGGTTTTTGTTTGTCCACCCGTGTCTTGATGATTGACCACAAGTTCTCATTGGGATTAAGATCTGGGGAGTTTTCCAGGCCATAGACCCCAAATATCTATGTTTTGTTCCCTGAGCCATTTAGTTATCACCTTTGCTTTATGGCAAGGTGCTCCATAATGCTGGAAAAGGCACTGTTAATCGCCACACTGCTGAGACAAGACTGGTGGTAGCGCTCACCTCATCTTCTTCCAATAAGCTGTTTTCCAGATGTCCCAAACAATCGGAAAGGGGATTCAGCAGAGAAAATGACTTTACCCCAGTCCTCAGCAGTCCACTCCCTGTACTTTTTGCAGAATATCAGTCTGTCCCTGATGGTTTTTTCGGGAGAGAAGTGGCTTCTTTGCTTCCCTCCTTGAGACCAGGCCTTGCTCCAAGAGTCTCGGCCTCACAGTGCGTGCAAAAGCCCGATCCACAGCTGAAACACTTTTAAGAGACGTACTTGCGCTTGCTGGTCTTTCTTGGGCGCCCTGGAGCCTTTTTGGCAACAATGGAACCTCTCCTTGAAGTTCTTGATGATGCGATAGATTGTTAACTGAGGTGCAATCTTTCTAGCTGCGATACTCTTCCCTGTTAGGCCATTTTTGTGCAGTGCAATGATGACTGCACGTGTTTCTTTAGAGATAACCATGGTTAAAAGAAGAGAAACAATGATGCCAAGCACCAGCCTCCTTTTAAAGTGTCCAGTGGTCCAGAGATTGATCTCCAGCCCTGTCCTCATCAACACCCACACCTGTGTTAATGGAGCAATCACTAAAACGATGTTAGTTGGTCCTTTTAAAGCAGGGCTGCAATGATGTTGAAATGTGTTTTGGGGGATAAAGTTTATTTTCTAGGCAAATATTGACTTTGCAGGTACTTGCTGTTAAGCTGATCACTCTTTCTAACATTCTGGAGTATATGCAAATTGCCATTTTAAAAACTGAAGCAGTAGACTTTGTAAAAATTAATATTTGTATCATTCTCAAAACTTTTGGCCATGACTGTAGAGAGGAGTTAACTTTTTAAAAGTTCAGTTTGGCAGGTCTGCCGAACTTTAACATAAAGTTTGGGATCGTCTGAACTGAACCTCAAACGAACCTCACTAATACAACTAAACGATTGCAGAGTTTGGCTATGTTCATCACGGAACGGCCGGTGTCAGAGAAGATCATCCAGGCCAGTACTGCAGTACCGGCTGGATGATCTTCACTGCCGCTGAATTTGGATGCGGGCGCATCAGTGTGCACCCGCATGTGAATTCCCCGCTGCTCACAATGGAGTGTGCGGCCGGAGCCGCACGCTCCACTGTGTGAACTGACAGAGTTTTCTGTGGCTGCTATCCAGTGAATAGCGGCTGCAGAAAACTGACATGTCAGTTTTTTACGGTACCACTAGGGATCCTGGCCAGAGTGTATATTATGTGTATACACTCCGACCAGGATTCCTTCAGATGCAGCACTACGTAAGTACCATAGTAATCACGGACGATGTTCCATCATCACAATCAATGTGCAAACAGTATTTAAGAACAGTGTAAAGAGTCCTCTAAGAACATCTAAAAAGAATGAAACACATCGAGTTGGACGTCTTACTGACTTCACTGCAGGAGTTCATGGAAAGCGAATGAATTAACAGGAGGCTACATAATAAGATAAAAGAGGTCAGAAATGGATATGTGATATTTAGATATCTACCGGAAATGAATAGATTCAGAATAAGCTCATACTCCTCATAGCACCAAAGTGAGATGTTAGGTTTAGGCTTTGTATATAGGACTCATTGTTTCTCATCCGTCTGGTGTGAATAAGGAGGAAATGAATCAACAAGGAATTTGCCGCACAAAATATTATAGATGGTGGAATGTTACCTAGGGCAAAAATCTGGAACCTGTTATTATAATTTGGCTCAATAACATGTTCAGTAGAACCATTTAATGACGTATGCTGTTTTATGTCGAAACCGTAACAACCTAATGGAAGGCTGGAAATAAGGGACGTTATCAGAGAAACCAGAATCAACCGCAGGACCATGATGGAGATCCGAGACCTCAAGAAGATGAATAGTTTATAGTTGTAGGTGACAATCTTCACACAGTAGAATACACAGAGGATGGTGGCAATCCAGTTACTGCTGTAGAACATGAACATAGACTGAATATATAAGGCTGATAGTAATATATTGTTGTGCACAAGCCATGGAATAAAATCATGAATGATAAAGAATAAGTTGCATATAATAATACTGATAAAACACAAAGCTCGGGAAATGGCCAAGGAGATCAAGATTTTATCACAGGTCTGGAGAGACTTCAGGCTTCTCCATTTTTTTAACTTAACAGCTGCAATAACCATGTTGACCATGAAAGCCCACCAGACATTCTGCATAGACTAAAGCTATAAGAAGATATCTGGTAGAAATTTCCATAATCATCAATAAGAATCGTCCTTCCAGAATTTACAATCTCTCTGTACAGTACAGGTTATGTATACATATCTCATCATCAGGGGTTCTTTATAATAGTCATGTCTGTTTTTAATGAAAATTCTTTGATCATGGATGATTTCCATATAAATCTTTCATCTGGTCCGCAGTTGCTTGTCAATACAGTATAGTTGCTTCATAGGACAAACAAATGAAAGGAAAAACAGTCACTGGGCTCTTGTTTCACTTCAATAAAAGTTTATACAGCTGAAAGTGTGATATAATAGCTGGATGGAGAAAACAAGTTATCCAGGCTGAGGATGTTAGGTTTGGGTAAAGAGATAAGAATAAAGAATTTTGATGAACCCTAAAGGATTTGAAGGACTTCCCAAAACTGCATTAAAATCTCAGAAAAACATGGCCGAATGTCTCCAGAAATAGTGCTTCTCCTGTCCCCAGTTTGGATGTGGTTTGCCACTCAGTTCCATTGAAGTGAATCAGGCTGATTTGTTAAATCACATACAAACTGGGAACAGGGGTGGTGCTGTCCACTTTTATTTTCAATAGGTCTGAGATGTTTAAGACAAATTCTAGTAAATTCTAGTAAATATAAATTCTTGTCTTTTTGGTTAAAATTCTCTCCCCTCTTCCAAAAAAAAGAAAAAAAAAAAGAGACAGTAGGAAGATTAAAGATATAAAGGGACATTTATGAAAGGTCCGGCAGGGGTGTATGCCAGGGAGAAGGCGCAGATTTGCCCCTTCTCCCTGGCGTACGCCTGCCATATCCCGCGCTGCCCAATGAATGGCAGGGGTGGGACCGGGGATGCAGCAAGGCGGGGAGGAGGCATGGCCTCCTTCCACACCTCATTTATCATGATTTATGCCTGCTCGTAGGCTGGAAGCAGGTGTAGATTTGGTACACCGGATGCCTGGCCGGATTTACTAAAAGGCATTTAGTGAATACGACAAAGAAAGAGGGGTGGGGCTTAATTTAAGACTGGCATACGAGTACGCCAATCTTGATAATTCCCCCCCATAGTGTCTATAATAAAAATGAAAAATGTTTTCCTCAGATGTCATTATGCATCTGGGAGGACTTAAGACTCCTGCACTTCATTAGCACTGGGGGCAGGTACCTAACCCATTGGTGCACAGAAGGACTGAACTTTTTAACTGTTTAAAATTTCATGCTAGGCTCCAGCGTTGTCACTCCGTACTTCCAGGAACGTGCTCCAGCAGCGTCACACTAAGCGCATTACAGGAGCACACTCTGGGTCCTCTCTCCGGGCCAGTTAATGTCATAGATACCTGATGGTGTCCCTGGCAACTTGGGGCACCACAGGTCTGAATCATTCGGGGGAGATTTGGATCTCCTGCATTACTGTGTTTGACTGTAAGATCTCCTGTCCAGTCAGTAAAGCTTGATCAAGTGTTTGCAGTGGAGATCAGGGGGCTGGTCCAATCACATCCTGGACAAGACCCCAGATCTCCTCTATAACTTCCCCTTAGGCTTTTAACCCTTGCTGGCTATTCTGCCACAACCATAGGTAGCATTCGGCCAAGAAGGGACAGGGTGGACTGAGTGGGCTGTCACTCCCGAGATGAGAGTGACAGCCTGCTCAGCCAAGCACTGACTGATTGAAATGGGACAGTGCCACAGCCAGTGATTTTCTGGCTTCGGTGCTTTCCCATTTTAGTCAGTGATTGGCTGACATCGGTGACTCGGGGGAACATGGAAAGGTAAGAAAAACTGTTTTTAGGTTTTTTTTTTAGATGTGCGGCCCTCATCTATGAACTTAGCAAAATATCTCTAACTCCTTCCCCCCAGGTGACCGATACTATCAGGCATAGAGTCCTTTACTAGCAATTTATCCCAATATTTGGATATAACCCTTCAGCATAAAACTTATCTGCTGTTTTTGGAAAGAAAAAAAAAAACCCTCTCGTGAGATGATTAAAACATTAAGAATAATGAGATGGGAAAATATGCGCTCGACAGTGGATGTATCTTTGCTCTATGCCAATATACATCATGGAAGAGGTATCAACTGTGTTAAAAAAAATATCAATCTTCTTGTCAGCTACCAGATCCCTCTTCTCCCCACCAAGCTCTATCAGGATATACCATACTTATACATCTTCCTGTGACTGTGTTCACATGTTGTGTTTTTGCTGTGAATTTTTTCTCATGCCAACCCTTCTAAAAAAAAAGCACCTTAAATACGAAAACACAGAAAAACTGCACACAGTGTAAACATGACACCAACCCAATACCAAATCTAATTAGTAGGTTGATGACATTGATCTCACTGAGGGCAGTGAGTTTGATTCCCTTGGTATATTGGTATTATTCGTTATGTTGTGATGATGGTAGAGGTCAATGTTGGAGATGGAAAAGGGAGCATACCACCTGGGGACTGCCAGGAAAATGCCTGGAAAACTTGGATACAGCCATAGCTGTATCAATCTTTTCCAGGCAGTATCCTCCCTCTGCACGGAGCCGACAGCCTGAGGGAGATGAGCGCAGATCAGTTTTTCTTTGTATGAAGCAAAACGAATCTGCTTCGCTCATCTCTAGTCATGGTGTTGAAGAGTTATCTGTTACTTGTATACTGGTATTATTGGTAGTATCAGTCTCTGTATACCTGACACTGGGGTATATAATATGCTGGGGATCTGATACTGGGGAGTTTAATATGCTGGGGATCTGATACTGGCATGTGTAATATGCTGGGAACCTAATACTGGGTGTGTAATATGCTGGGGACTTAATACTGGGTGTGTAATATACTGGGGACCTGATACTGGGGTGTGTAATATGCTGGGGACCTGGCACTGGGGTGTGTAAATTCAGAAGAAGAAAAAAACTGTAACATGACACAGCCACAATAGGCCACACCCATCAATAACACACCCACAATAAGCCACACCCCTTGTTGTCATCGCTGAAAAAAAATGTCCCTGGAAAAAAATTTCAAATGTTGGCAACTATGCTGTGACATGTCCTTACATCCCCAGCGCTGCCCTAACATTCTCAGTGCCGCCAACACGTCCCCAGCTCTTGCTCTCATATTCTCACAAAAATATGCTGTATTAAGTAAATATATAGTAAAAAAACTGTCGGCTTTAATGCAAGGAGATCATGTATAATGTAATATAGCCACCAGCTATTTTATTATATATTAACTTAAAACAGCATATTTTCATTTCAGTTTTTCTCTTCTAAACTAAAAATAGCAAAATTTGATTAATATAGCATATTTTCGATTTAAAAAGAGAAACAGAAATGAAAATATACTGTTTAAGATAAAATACTGTTTAAATATTGATAGCTATAATGTAATAGACGGGAAGGGGATAATGCATCTTCACAGCCTTAAAGTGTACCTTTTGGATCAGCTGAGAAATTCTCTGCTAATTCAGATTGTCAGGTCTCCATGGACTCGATATTCATGGAGACCTGATCTTCCAGATTAGCAGAGAATTTCTCAGCTGATGCGAAAGATACCTACCGCTCCAATCTTCTTTCTTCATTATCATTGGTTAGCCAATAAAAGTGTCCTGCCTCAGCCGCTGATTATCTGAGCTGACATTTCAGGAACCGGAGCCCAACACGCATCAAGCTCAGTGTACCGGGCTGTGGTGAAGAAATAAAAAACATTTTTTCACTTGAGTCTTGTGTATTTTCTTTCTTTACTTTACAGGCTTAGTAGTGGAAGCTGATATGTTCACCAAAACTAACTGTACAGCATCATATGCTTAATTACACAGCAGTTGCATCCATGCGTTTAATAATGTAACAGAGTCAAAGTGTTTAATGTGTCAGATGAAGTGGTCTGGATCTGCTGACTTCCTGTGACATCACCACCTACTAAACCCTGACAGCTCACAGATCCCACCCCTCCTTACCCACATGAATTCTTCTGCTATTAATGAGGATCTACTGTCTTTTTTTTAAACTCTTTATTTCTTTTACAAATTTAGTATAAAAAAGAAACATAAAACACTGGGCGAAAACCCAATACAATATCGGTTACAGTCCAATTCATAGAAAGGTATACAGTATATGATACAACATGTATCTAGCACAATCACAAGCCAAATAAACAATTGCACAGTAGAATAACATACATGTGAATATCAATATAATCATTAAAATATATCCCTTAATGGAAAAACACAAAAGCACTCCACCCACCCTATACTTTCGCACAATTTAAGCTACCTTTCATTTTAAAAAAATTTCCTAGTGAAAATCCAATTATAGAATTTACTCAGTGACATATTTTCATTTTGCTTCTAGCAATTCAAATACATTTTTAAAATTATTAAGAACAGCAAAATGTTGAAAAAAAGGCGAAAACCTCCACCCTGCTAAACAGACCAATTGCGAAGAAACAAAATATAACCTCAGGTAAGGCAGGGAGAAGCCACCCTCTTTTCTAGAACAACAGAAAGCACTGTATTTGAGCCTTACTCATTTTCTTCCCCAAATCCAACTTCCTAAAAGGATCTCTTTCTGCTTTATCCACGAGTCACTCACCCACATCGGCAAAGCCCTAAAAGAAACAGGAGTTGAGGCAAAATCACCATTTTAATTATTAATTAATTTAATTTTCTATCTGACATGGACAGGGGGAGCTTTTTCCATAAACTAATTCTATTAGCCAATTTTCCTAATGAATGGTCTTAAATTTAACTCACAAAAGACTCCCACTTTCTCCCCAATCCTTACCCCTAGATATTCCAAAGATTCCCCAGGACTCTCAACCCTCCTGAGGGGACAGAGGAAGACCCCTACCAATTTCAATCCTGAGGGGGCACTAAATCCACCTAGCTTTGCCATAAAATCTGGAAAATTCTGGAGTTTGTGATAAACAAAACTACACCGAATTCTATTTCTACTTCCTTCAATACTAAATCCTTCAAAACTCAGCCGTTACCTAACCCACTCTGCAAGAGGTTCAATATAAAGAGAGAATAAAGGGGAATGGGGACAACCCTGGTGAGTTCTACGGTTTAAAGCAAATGAATCCAAAGGAGTACCATTTATTATTATCCATGCTTCAGGGTAGTTATATATAGGCTTGATCGAGCAGCGGAAAAAGCTAGATTCAATCAAACTCGAACCTAGCCGGACCTTCCGCATTTAATTGCTGATGCCTTGACGGTCTGTGTAGAAGGAGGAGAAATCCCGGGGACTGCCTGGAATTCAGGGATACAGCCTATTACCATCAGCCTATAGACCTTCATAATTTTGTCATGCACTGTTCTACTCCGCATAAATCCCCCTGATCATCCCCAATTAGTGAGGAAATTACTTTACCCATTCTACCAGCCAACACTTTAGCAAAAAGCTTCAAGTCAGTGTTTAGAAGCAAGATAGGACGGTACGATTCTACAAATTTGGGATCCTTTCCCTTTTTCCTTAACAGAATAATATTCCCTAGGGCGGTTCTTTCCTATTGTCCATTTGATATTGGCTGCGGTACAGGTTGTATTCATCAGTCCTTTTTTCTGGGGCCAGTGTATGTTGTACTTGGGCCTGTCTGTCTATAAGGGAAAGTGGCAGTTTATTATGCACTTGTGATACTTTATTTTACTACCTGCACTTTGCCTTTATACACAGGTAGTTATCATTTTTCTTTCCTTATTGTGGGATTTAGGCAGCTATTTGCTGCCATCTTATGGACAATGGTTTTTAGTGCGACTTATCATGGTATGCACTATATGTATATGTTTTTAAATGTTTTTATGTTTGTGTCTGTACTTCAATAAACTTATATTTTGTGATATATTATTTTGGGTGTGCTGGTTCAGTACTTTCTTTTCTCTTTTTTTACATATCTGATCTATTAGGCTACGTTCACATGGAGTAAAAGTGGTGGAATTCTTCGCTGCAAAATCCCCCCAGCCTCACTGTCATAATGACAGTCTATGGGAGGCTCACGCGCCTCCTCTCTCAGCGCTGAAGAATGAACATATTAATTCTGAAACCAGTATTTTTAGTCAGGTGAATCCCTTCCGCAAGCTCCACAACAAGGGGGTCAGAAATTGATTTTGGTGCATACTTAAAGGGGAACTCCAGGTAGAGGTTAAAAAAATGAAACTTCTGCAGAAGCATAAAGCATTACTTACCTGTCTATCCCAGTTTTGAAACTACCAAAAATCCATTTATTTGGGGGGGGGGGGGGGGGGGGGGTTGTTCTTTTTTGTGCTTCTGCACTTCCTGGTTTATCAGTTGTACACAGTACTACAGGTTCCAGATGCAATGCTTTCCCTCAGCTGTTCATCACAGTCCTCCACCTTGCTTATTCCCTGCCCAAAGCTGTTGCAGAGCATTTAGGCTGTGTTCACACATTGCATTTTCATTGTGTTACTGAATTATTTGCAGTAATTTATGATTTCATAGTGGTCCCAGCTACACATTGCACTGTTACTACCTGTAACACCACACAGCACTGTATTCTCTATCTGTAACACCACACAGCACTGTATTCTCTACCTGTAACACCACACAGCACACTGTATTCTCTACCTGTAACACCACACAGCACGCTGTATTCTCTACCTGTAACACCACACAGCACGCTGTATTCTCTACCTGTAACACCACACAGCACGCTGTATTCTCTACCTGTAATACCACACAGCACATTGTATTCTCTACTTGTAACACTGATATTGGAATAAAGTAAAAAACTTTTTGAATTTAATTTTCTTTTCATTTCCACGCACATAATATGATCAAGCATCTGTTATCTTTGAAGTTCAGCCCCACAATAAGGCTCTGATCCTCTTTGCTGTTTAGAATCATTTATTTGTGTTAATGCATCATTTTTGTGAATACGCTGCAGTACTGCAATGACACTCTAACATGTGTGAACACAGACCTAATTTCACTGCACACTTCTGCATAATTAGAGAAATCCCTGCAACACCTGCTTCTGGCCAGTCAGAGATGGTAAATCACTCTGAGGATTGGGGGATCCATCCAAGCCTCCTGGGAGATCACGCCCTGCCCCCTGTCTGCATCATCAGCTTGATCTCAGCAAACACACACAATGTGAGACAGAGGCATGGAAGATTTGTCTCCTAAGGGGGGAGAGCAGCGGGAACAGGAGACAATGTGGATTTGCACAGGGGCCATTTTTTTTTCACTTCCTGGATTTCTATGAGCTACCAGTGTGGCAGAACCGTAAAGATGCGGTAATACATTGTATAGACACATATATTTAACTTTTAAGTTTTTCTTATCCGGAGTTCCCCTTTAATACATCTTACAGCCTTAAGTGCTACCAGATCACATAGCAACAGATCTATTCTAGAGGTGGTGTCATAGGAGCAACCAAAACAGGAAAATTCCCTTTTATTAGGATAAAAAATACGCCAGGGATCCAACCATCCCACCTCGTCACAGAAATTACGCAGAGGGGAGCGCCCTTTTCTCAGAGTCTGTCCAAAGGTTCTCCTATCTAACAATGGATGGTGCAATTAAAATCCCCGCCCATCGATCTTTGCACCATACGCCGCAAAGTTAATCTTCTTATGGACAAGGACTGAAACCCCCAAGGAATAGACAGACAGAGCAGAATGATATTCCAAGTTGGCCCATTTTTTCTTTAGACTACCAATTTCCTCTCTGGCTGTGTGTGTTTGAATTAGCGCAAAAATAGCTGGCAGATTGTTATTAATTTTATCCATAATTGCGCATCTCTTAGTTCTGTCTGCCATTCCCTGAATGTTCCAAATCATAATCTTAGTACCAATATCTCATTTGCAAAAAATAAAATAAAAATTTCCCCCTCATCCTCTCTCTCCTTGGCGCTCTGGAAGAGTTTATCCTTAACCTCTTCCCGCACGAGGACGTAAGTGTACGTCCTCGCGTGGGTGGGGGCGTTCGGAGCGGGGCCGCGTGGCGACCCCACTCTTAACCGTCGCGGTCCCAGGTGCCGCATGTAGCCCGGGGCCGCGGCTATTAGCGGGCATGGTCCGATTGCCCTGCCGGGTAATTAAGTCTTCAGATGCAGCTGTCAAAATTGACAGCTGCATCTGAAGACTTCAGAGCAGCTCTTCCCTGGTGTCTAGTGGGGAGATTGCTCCCCCGTGACGTTGTCACGGAGGAGCGATCTCCATGAGTGATGCCGGCCGGGGTCTGCGCCGTAATGGTGCTGATCCCGGCTCGGCATTCGGTTGCTTCCGGCTGAAGCAGCTGGAAGCAAATGAGTGCCGATCTCATCGATCTATGCTGCTTATCTATGCAGCATAGATCTGAATGAGAGATCAGTGCACTTATACTAGAAGTCCCCCAGGGGGAATAACCCTAACCCCAGGGGGAATAACCCTAACCCCATGGGGGCTTCTAGTATAAGTGTAAAAGTTAAAAATAAAGTGTCATTATTAATAAAAAGCCCCCTCCCCTAATAAAAAATCATAATCACCCCTCTTTTCCAATTTTATAAATACAATAAATAAATAAACATGTTTGGTATCGCCGCGTACGTAATCGCCCAAAATATTAATTTATCACATTCCTGATCTTGCACGGTAAACGGCGCAAGCGGAAAAAAATCCCAAATTGCATAATTGCGCATTTTTAGTCGCATAAAATACAGAAATGTAATGAAAAGCGATCAAAAAGTCACAAATGCGCAGTCAAGGTACCGATAGAAAGAACACATCATGGCGCAAAAAATGACACCTCATACAGCCCCATAGACGCAAGGATAAAAGCGCTATAAGCCTGGGAATGGAGCGATTTTAAGGAACATATATTTGTTAACAATGGTTCGAATTTTTTACAGGCCATCAGATACAATAAAAGTTATACATGTCAGATATCATTGTAATCGTAACGACTTGAGGAACATACATAACATGTCAATTTTTCCATAGGACACACGGCGTAAAATCGAAGCCCCCGCCCCCCAAACAAAAAGAATTGTGTTTTTTTTTTTTTTTTTCATTTTCACCGCACATATCATTTTTTTCTGATTTCGTAGCATATTTTATGCAAAAATTCAGCCTGTCATTGCAAAGTACAATTAGTGACGCAAAAAATAAGGGCTCATGTGGGTCTGTAGGTGTAAAAATGCAACGGCTATGGCCTTTTAAGCACAAAGAGGAAAAAACGAAAACGCAAAAATGGAAATTAGCCTGGTCCTGAAGGGGTTAATTATCACATTCTCTTTTTTCAGTAAATCTATGTCTGTTTAACAGATTGATTTTACCTGCTTCTCAACTTCCCCTATTCTGTCTCTAATGTTCTATACATCCTGTCTAATAAACATAATCTCTGAGGAAACTGATCCTACCTGAGTGGTCAAGGATTTTATCGACTTGTTACATTTTCTCACTTCCAATTTCCTCTATCCCTGTAGCCTGCATGGACTCCACCCCATCTTCCCCCTGGGCTTCTGGGCATTCTTCCTCATCTGCATACCGCAAACCCCTTGCTTGCTCGCCTGGCAAAACCAATTTCCCTCCTTTAGTCCTAGATGCTGCTGGGGATTTAAGAAATGTTTCAATTCTGGGAGGGGGACACTGCTCTTTGGCCGCCAGACTTGTGATTATTTGCCCTAAATGGCATACTAGTAACTTGCCCACACTTCTATTTATGCAGAGCTGATAACAAGATTTACAACAGCAAAGAACTAATATACCGTAGAGAGAGAACTTATATGAGAATAAATGTTTTTCACAGATCTATTTAAAGTATTTTAAATTAAATTGATTACATCACACCTGTGTTTTTCATGGATGAACACGGATGTCATATGCATGTACATCCGTAGAAAACACAGATCTCATTGATTTCTATGGGCAGATCAGTGAACATGTTTATAGCCCAATGCAAAGCAATGGGCTATAAATTTGTCTGTAAGCACGGACAACTTCACGGAACGTGTGAATGCAGCCTAAGACACGTTGAGGTAAACATTTTCCGTACTTCACTGCTTGAAGACATCATATAGAGGGAATGGAACAACAGAATGTTACCTAGTATTATATAAAAGATCAGCATTGTATACTTGAAATTCAAAAATCCACCAGAAATGAACAGATTCATGCATATAAAATATAATATCTCCAGTAATAAGAATAAGCTCATACTTCTCAAAGCACCAAAGTGAGATGTTAGGTTTGGGCTTTGTATATGGGACTCATTGCTCCTCATCTGTCTGGTGTGAATATAGAGGAAATGAATCAGCAAGGAGATGGCAGCACAAAATATTATAAATGGTGGAATGTTACCTAGAGCAAAAATGAGGAAACGGTTTTTATATTTTTCCACAACAACAACTTCATACTCTGTCATATTTCCCTCAGAACCATTCAATAACTGCTGGAGCTCTAAGTCATACCCACACCAGCCATATGGAAGGCTGGAAAGAAGTGAGATTAGCAGAGAAGCCTGAACCAACCATGGGACCATGATGGAGATCCGAGTCTTCAGTAGGATGAATAGTTTATAGTTGAAGGTGACAATCTTCACACAGTAGAAGACACAGAGAAGAGAAGCTAACCAGTGACTGTTGTAGAACAGGATCATAGTCTGAATATACAAAGCTGAGGATATCACAATATTGTTTTTTACCAGCCATGGAAAAAAATCATAAAATATGTTCTGTATAAGAAAACTTAAAAAATACAAAGCTCTCGAGATCGACAAGAAGCTCAGGATCTTATCATAGGTCTGGAGAGATTTTTGGATTTTCCATTTACTTAAATTAGCCAACAAAATAATCATATTTACCATGAATCCCATCAGGCAGGTCCCATAGAGGACAGTTATGAGAAAATATTGGGTAGAAAATACCATGATCATCAATAAGAATCTCCCGTCCAGGACTTACAATCTCTAATGCACAGTCTTGCCCCGGGATTTGTGTACAGATCATCTGGAACCCTTTAGAGAGCCGTGTTTATTTCTTATGGAAATTCCTTGATCGTGGCCGATTTCCATGCAAATTCTTTCATCTGTTCTGTAGTTGGTTGTAAATATATAGATGTGCTTCATAGGACAAACAAATCATGAAAGGAAAATCAGTCTCTGCGCTCATGTTACACCTCAGTAATATATCAGTTTATTCAGCTCAGATATGATAAAATGTAATGTTACTATATAGCTGGATGCAGTGTCGGACTGGGGTATCTAGGGGCCACCAAAAGAAATCTACCTTGGTGCCCATCAATAAAGAACCAGTGACAAAGGACATGCCAGTCAGTGTTAGTGCAGGTTCTAAAGCTGGGTGCCCACCAGAGAATTTTCCAGTTCTCTGGTGGACAGTCCGACACTGCCTGGATGGAAATCCAAGGGAATGTTTAGGAAATATGCATCCATAAGGAGCTTCCATTCCCTGAGATTGAAATAACACAGGCTGCCTGCTTTAGTTATCTGGTGCTCAATGATTTACCTAGCTTGTACAGATGGCCTGGCATATATTTGGTGGAATAGCATCAAGTTATAACTTTGCAGACCAAGTGGTGCAAGGACAGACACTCTCCTCAGCAAGATCAGTACAGACAGAAAATTACAACTGTGATGAGGACAACAGCCATGTGCATGACTTGTGGCTGTCTACTATAGGGACAATAAGGGGGGAGCAGGTCTTGCCTATATTGCTTACCATTTTAATCCAATTTTTATTACTACCCACCTTCTGTGATATCATCATAACCTTGTAACCCAGATCTATTTTGTTTATACACAGTAATCATCATCATAAACATCATCCTCATTCATTAATAATCATTAGGAGGGCTGGTCGGGGGTGGACCTTTATGTGGGGCCGAGCTGGATTTGTGCTCCAGCAGCAGTGCTCGTAACAGATTACAAGGCAGAGGATTTCAGAATGAACAGAACGGGAATGGTGGCGAGGATGAAGATAACAGACATATCTTCATCCTCAGTGCCCCGTGCCCACTAAGAAGCTAACCTGTCTAACCTGCTGATAGTTCCCCTTTAAAATCCATATTACAGATGCAAATCGTGGCCTGACCACAGGTCTCATGCCCGAAATGATATTTGCCAGTTTGGGTCTTCAAAATCATGGCCAGGCCATGTGTTGCACCCATAATATAAAATGCACAAATAAAACAAGCCTGAAATTGTTAGTTCTGGGAAGTTTCGTTGTTCAGGAAAGAGATTAAAGCCATATGCAGAGTAGTTCTCAGTCATTTCACTGTGGTACAAGATGGGTAGAACAAAATGGGAAATACCTGTGCAAAAATTGCAATATTTGCTCAGAAACATCCACAGCATTCTCATTTTTACGAAAACACAAGTAGAAATAATATCTCATTAGACACATAGATGTATACTTAGAGGGTTGTTGTTTCTAACATCTGGTCACTGTGACATGACATGTTAAAAAAAAGTTATTGTTATCAAAAGTTATAGTTATTCATGAGAAAATGAAAAGACAGGAGCAAAAACTGCATTTTCATTCGCAACTAAATGCTAAGGAAATCTAAGAAACCTATAGATTGAAAATGTTCACTGCATCCCTAAGTAAATTGGTTTATAAAATTGGGTCTAGAGATGAGCGAACCGGGTTCGAGTCCATCCGAACCCGAACGTTCGGCATTTGATTAGCGGTGGCTGCTGAACTTGGATAAAGCTCTAAGGTTGTCTGGAAAACATGGATACAGACAATGACTATATCCATGTTTTCCACATAGCCTTAGGGCTTTATCCAAGTTCAGCAGCCACCGCTAATCAAATGCCGAAAGTTCGGGTTCGGATGGACTCGAGCATGCTCGAGGTTCGCTCATCTCTAATGGGGTCACATCCAAGGGGTCTATACTAGTACTACAGGAACTCTGCAAATGCAACTTGGTGCCTAAAAAACACTTCAACAGAATCTGCATTATAAAAATGGTGGCTGTTCCCTTGTGTCAAAAAAATCTGTGTTCCAATGGGTCCTGCTCCTATAATACCAATGACGTTCCAAATACACCTCAGAATTTTAAGAGTAATAATAAATCGGGTCAAAACCTTTTTATTTGCATTTATTATATTGTTTTTATTTTTAATAAATGCCTTCATGGGTTTTGCTCATTCTAAACTCAGAGGTATGTTTTAAACACTTTGGAAGAGTGGTGCCTACTGGCTGTTCAGTTTAAAAGAGAGAACAGTAAAATGTAAGTGACCAATTTATTTATCCAATATTGACTTTTTCTGATATTTCTGATATCACTAGAGCCCCTTGATGTTTTTCTTTTTTACAAAGCATAGGTATGCACAAAATGTATTTTACAACCATAGGCCGGGGTCACACTACATATAACACCGGCCGTTCTGTGACCGGGTCACAGAACGACTGGTATTACTGAAGATCATCCGGGCCGGTACTGCAGTACTGCATTGATCTACATTTTTGCTAATCACGCCCACATCCGCCCACATCCGCCCACATCCGCCCACATCCGAATTCACCACTGCACACAATGGAGCGTGCGGCCGGAGCCGCACGTTCCATTGTGTGAACTGACGTGTTCTGTGCAGCCGCTATGCAATGAATAGCGGCCGCACAAAACTGATAAGTCAGTTTTTCGTGCGGTTGAATGAAATCCCAGCTGGAGGTTATACTATGTGTATACGCTCCGGACAGGATTCCATACATTCAAATAGAACGCAAATTGCGTTGATTTATGCAAAAGATACGGTGTGTGAACATAGCCATATACTGTATGTGGTATGAAGCTTTATTTTGTACCCACATTTTGGGGTACATTTTTCCTGTTTTTCTGCTGAGAAAGACCCTGTACAACATAGACTCAGAGCTACAATAAATCCATGATCAGGTATCTAATGCTTGTGTATGCTATGACTTTCTCTGCTGTGATACAAATAGTCAAAAGCTGGAGGTTATTGATAGAATGGGAGACAGCTTTGGTAATATAATGTCACCTGATTATATGACTGATCTGATAACAATAAAACAGATGAACATCACTCTATGTATGCAAGCAAGATAAAAATATGTAATGCAAAGCAGCCTGGAAAGTCACAGCTTGTACTTAGGCAAATTCTTGAAGCTGAGATAATGTAGTCATGTCTGCTTAGATGCAGCATAGGGTCATTTCAGTTCAGTTTTATTAATTGCATTTACAGTATAGTGTGTTTCCTGTATCATTTAGGATAATTGATGGATAGGGTATTAATATTATCAAACATAGTGATATGTAAGAAGTTCTGACTGGTAAGAGTCTGGGTGCCAAAACTTTCCCTCAGGTAGAGAAGTACAGAAGAGAATGTTGAGCCTTTACTGATGTGACTGTGTACAAAGCTGTTCAGACTATATAGACTGCTAGAAAGTAAAAATCCATAACTCATATACCAATTTATACCAATAATGATGCCTTTTCGAACATCAGTAAAACAAAGCTGATCACAGCCTTAGGCTTTGTTCACACTACGTATATTTCCGGCCGTAGTGCGAACCGCGAATATACGCACGTAGTTTTGAGGTTGATGCGTTCGCTTGAAAGTATACGATATACGCCCGCACAGTGCACACTACGTATGAACTTACGACCGGATCGTATACGGTGCCATGAAAAATGAACAAGACCATTGTTTGAGGACGGAAATGTTCGAACTCACGGCCGTGGATTTCCATGCAGTCCCGTACGAAGTACTTATTTCAGCCAAATTGAACTTGATTTTTCGATCCAAAAGGTTCTGTGAGTTTTATTGGGCTGGGCGAAGATTTCCAAGTAAATGACCTGTTTCAGATCGCTACGAAACAAGCTAGGGAAGCATAACTGTACTACGGGTGTATGTTCATGGTGCGTACGCATCCGGCCGCATGTCGATTTTTCCCACGCCCGTAGTTTCAGCCGCACATGTACGGCGGCGTACGAAATGCGTCCGGAATCGTACGCAATGTGAACATAGCCTTAAAGTGTACCGGTCTCTCTGTGCAATTCTGTGCACAAGCCCTATACATTTACCATGAGTCAGTTCCTGCAAACCAGCAAAGATGGCGCTGCTGAACCCGGGCAAATGTATTTGAACTAAATTATCATTGAATACCATTCACCTCATCAATCTGTCTTATATCCAAGGTGAATTAGACCAAGGTTTTTTTTTTGTAAACACACACAAAAATCAATTAAAAATAAACAAATTAAAAAAAGCTTCATCCAGAAAGCAAAAATAAACAGTAGCATCCAGCCCAAGATATAAGATTTTAGTGCCAAGTGTCCTTGTGCATTCAGCGCTGAGAACTACAGTACATTTTCACCAATGGGTCACCTATAGGGAACCAATCAATCCGATTGTGCAGTTATGGTTACCAGCTGCACAGTATAGATCTACTGTGCAGCTCCTTGAGGCCACCAGCCACATCTGCAGCAGTAACTTTACATTGGGGAAAAAGGCACATAAGGCTTGGAGAGGGGCAGCAACTAGTCACCTGGGCAGAGAGACGCCCATGACTAGTCACTGCTCACTGCCTGTGAGAGCGCTGTGCAGGGTGTGTACTATTAAGTTGGGAACCATATCAGCCCAATCGTGCTGACTGATCCCTATATATATATATATATATATATATATATATAGATAGATAGATAGATAGATAGATATATATTAGACAATTATGGGGAATGTGTCTGGTGGCATAAATGGAAACACAACATATGCTGCACTTAAATGACATATCTGGAAAATTGACATTTTCATTTTGCACTTTGACCCCAAACTTTGGGTCACAAAGGAATGTATTGTCCCCAAAATGGGGTAACTTTTCAGGGTTTCCCATTGTTTGTTGGCCGCCAATTACTCCAACCAGACCCAGATCAGCTGTGCTGCTCAGCCAGGGGCAGGCAGCTCCGGCTGCGGCATAATAAGTAGACGCCAACGCATCCCCAGTAACCGGCCAGGCCAAATGCAAGGGTCAATGTTGGCTCCCCTGTCAGGCCAGCCAAGCAGCCTGGTTTCTGACAACTGTACTCAGGAGTGGCTAACCCCTACTAGGTGTATAATGATAATAATAACATCCTGTACCATCATGGCACAATAGCCTTGTTAAGAATATCAACAAAGCGAGCTTGTAGATCAGTATAGAATTACTCCTTTCTCCTTCTTCCTTTTCCCATCAGGCATGCTATCGTATTACCCACTCTTTCCCATCCACTATCACTGTATCATGCTTTATGTTTTCAGGAATGTTAGTGTAGTCTAGGATAACCTTTGCTATACGTAGTCATGCTGTGTATGGCAAATGCATTTATGTGTGCTGCTTTTTAACCTGTGCTGTGTTGCCGTACATCGTCTGTTTGTCTAAGGGTTAAACATATATGAAACCTGAAGCTGCTTAAACTGATAACTTGTTCTAAACCAAATAAAATCAAATCCAGTCGTAAGATCAGTAATCAAATCTTATGCAAATCTTATTACACATAGTGTAAATTTAGATCTTTTTCTATCTCTGTAGCATCTTTTATAGCAGCATATAGCATATCGCCTCTCTTAAATCTACTGAAGCTTTGTGACTGACGTTGAGAATCCCAAGAGAAAAACATGAATATTATCGCTCTCATATTATTGATGACTGTGAATTTTCTCTTACTATTTCTGGGGTTTCTTCTTAACCTCTTTATCGTGATGGTGAATGTTATTTGGTGGCTAAAAGGCAAAGCTCTTCAATCCATTGACATCATCATGACCAGCCTGGGATTAGTAAGGTTCTTCCTTCTCATCATCTATCTCTTCATGTCTGTAATTGGTCCGCTTCTTGTTCAGATTGAAAATGCTCAAAGTCATTCCTATGTGATTGCTGCCGTGCTGTGTGTGGTCTTCTGCAGCCTGTGGTGGGGCACTGTCCTTGGGGTCTTCTACTGTGTGAAGATCACAACCTACAGAAACCGGCTATTCATATGGCTCAAGATGAACATCTCAACCTTGGTCCCTTGGATGCTTCTTGGGTCCATGGTCATTTCGTTTTTCTCCACTCTGCCATGTTTCTGGGTCACATATTCTGTAAAATTCTCCAAAATTGACAGTATGAACATCAGCAATGGTGAGGTCAAGCCATATCTTAAAACACAACACCTGAATTTATTCATCATTAGCTTTGGAGCGTCCATCATGCCACTCCTCATATTTTGTGGTTCTATCTATCTACTTATTGTCTCAGTCTTAAAACACACAAGGAACATGAACATAAACAATTCAGGATTTGCTCAACCCCAACTAGAGGCCCACAAAAATGCTATCATAACTATGGTCTCTTTTTTGTTCTTTTACCTCCTTTATTTTATCAACTCAAACTTGCTGCTAATAAGTTTACACGTAAAAGATCCGATTTTTATCCTCCTGTGCTGTATAGGTGTGTCCTCGTACCCAAGCCTTCACTCCATACTACTGATAGTCAGCAATGTAAACCTTAAAAGATCCATCCTCTCAGCTTGCCAAGCTATTCTGTGTAACATGTTTTCTACCGGGATATCTGAGAAGCCTTCAGCTGTGTGAACTGGTAATACCTTATAATCTACAAACTCATTAAACCAGTTAGAAATGTTTGGCAATTTTAAAACCAACCATCTAATTTAAAATAAGGCCAATTTACAAAGCAAACAGCTTTGTTTAAGGGGAAAAAAAACAGCAAAAAACAACAACAGCCAATTACTTTTTAATATGAAAACCATTATAACAACTCATTTGAATACAACATTTTTTGGGATTCCTTTTTGGCAAAGTGAGGCATACACTGTTGCCTTGCTACTAATTTAAAGGGATATTCTAACTTGAATTAACTTGTGTCCTATCCTATCCAAAGAATAGGAACTAAGTTGGAGATTTATCAAACTGGCGCAAAGTAGAATTGTCTTAGTTTCCCCTAGCAACCAATCAGATTCCACCTTTCAATTCTCAAAGAGTCTGTAAAGAATGAAAGATAGAATCTGATTGTTTGCTAGGGGCAACAAAGACAATTCTACTTTACACCTGTTTGATAAATCTCCCCCTATGTGTGAGGTCAAGGAGGTAAGCCTGGTGGAAGATCTCTAGAATGTATCACGCACAGCTGAGTACATCTCTAATAGTGACAAATAACATACAGAACCCCATATCATGGCTATTTTTTTGTTCTCAGTTTTATGTAAGAGTAATTATTTCTGTGGATTTGTAATTTTTAACTTTTTTGTCGGTGAGTGTCAGTAAGTTTGTCTGGCAGCCATAAAAATAAAAACCACTGATTGATCGCTGCTTAAATGCCAACAAAGGCCGATAGGGGAAATTATTGCATTCTTCTATATTATCATTGTAGTAATAATTTGATGCAGCTATTATAGTGTTTTTTTTTCCTTTTAGATTTTGATCATTACTAGAGATTAGTGCAATTTGAGTCCAATCATTCAGCATTTGATTACCATTGGCTGAAGAAATTGGACCCAGCCCTAGAGAGTCAGGTAAAACATGGACACGGCCACAGGCACAGGCTCTATAATCACTGCTGTAAAATGTATAATTAAGATGAAGGAACATAACATTTGTTGCATTTACTTTTTGTTATTGAAATTGTTTTCATTCTGTTATATGATTTTTAAATTGAACTTGATGAAGTTGTCTTTTCTGTATGTACTGTATATAATAAATATGATTGTTATGCCTATGTGTGCTTTTTTTAATGGCTCCAGATGGTCTAAAATATTATATATTATACTAACTGAAAGGCTGAATAGTCAGATCAATTTCATTGCTGGCCCTGTGATTAGCTGACGAATGAATAAATGATGATTAGTCGCTAATCAAATTTTGCTGATCCCTTGCCATTTCCATTGATGAAAACATCCCAGGTCCCACTAGGTTGTTAACACCTCAGTCTTTCTTGACATGGTCATGTGATTACTAAAGCCAATCAAAAGTGATTGTTGGTTGCAGAAGTCACATGTCACTACAGTGCCGCAGAGATTGAAAAACTCTCCCTGCTCCCAGCATGATATTGATTAGTGATGAGCGAGTACTAAAAGGCTCAGGTGCTCGTTACTCGAAACAAATATCTCCCGATACTCGAGTGCTCGTTTCGAGTAATGAACCCCATTAAAGTCAATGGGAGCATTTTTGCAGGAGACTCAAGTTCGGTAGAGGGAAGGTTGTGTGAAAACCTGTCAACCTCAGAAATTGATGGAAACACAACGGAAATGGACAGGAAACAGCAGGGGCAGCATGTATGCATGCCTCTGAGGCTGCCTAATGGAACCATTATGCCTAATTCTGTGCAACAGCCTGGTTAAAACAGAGGTAGGCATATGGACCACCCAAAAACTAAGCCTGACACAGCATGGCAGTGAAAACACAGGGAACCATTAAAACAGAGGTAGCATATCATGAACCAGCTAAAAGTTCAGCCTGACACAGCATGGCGGTGAGGACAGAGTGAACAAAGTAGAAGCGGTAGCCAGTCAGCCTTCCAAAAATTATACCAGACCTAGCATGGCAGTGAGCACACAGAGAACCATTAAAAGTGGGTGAAGAAGCAAGTGAGCCTTCCAAAAACTAAATAGAATTATAGAGGGAGGTTGTAATTTTGTGGCGAGAAGAGGTGTAACCATTGGCAACTTGATTTCCCCCACAGTACCCAAGCACAGCCAAAATAGAGGAAAAGTGTGGCTATCCCAAAAAGGGTTCTTTCCCTGTGGTGGAGCACGCTGCAATGTCTGTAAGTACACTAAAAAAACTATTTCATTCATGGACACCAACAAAACAAAAACATATCAGATTAAATCTTTCATGAATTGTAATAGCGATCACCTAATATATGCTATTTTTTGCTCTGCTTGTGAGAAAATATATATAGGGTGTACTACTAGAAAATTAAAAACTCGCATTGCAGAGCATATTTACGACATTGGACGGAGAGGAGAAAATGTGTCTGGAGCGGCTAAACATTTTATATCTACTCATGATGGTGATTTAAAATATTTTTGTTTTTTTGGTTTGGAAAAGGTCCACAAAGATTGTAGAGGAGGGAACTGGTCACAGAAAGTTTTAAACCGTGAAGCCTTTTGGATTTTGAACATGGACACCCGTTTCCCCAAAGGACTAAATTATAGAACAGACCTGATGTATATATATAAATAAAGTATGTAGAGTAAGGTTATATGTACATAAATTAAATTATAGTAGCATGTTTTCATGATTTTTCATATAATTTCCTTATGTAATGGGATCATGTTTACCAGAATTAGTATTATGCCTGTCTTTATCCACTGGTGTGAACACCACCCACTTCCTTTGCTCCGCTCTTTCATCAGCCTCTGCCAAACTAAGCTAATTTACGCATGCGCAGTAGAGCTGAGCGGACGCCAAGGAAGGTGAGAGGTTCATTCCCTTTGATTTTACCTGTAGACATTTGTATATAAAGTGGTTTTTAATTGTATGATGCATAAGCTGTGATAAAGACGGAGACGTCGAAACGCGTTGCTGTGCACGCTTTGTTTTTTACGTGGATTTATTCTTGCTTGCTATGAAATAAAGGATCACTATTTTGGGATTTGGAGTGCCATGAACTTTTTTTACTTCGGATTTCTATGTGCATACCCAGTGAGCTCCTGGGCTTTCTACGGCACCCGCCCTAGATCCGAATACATCGGGACACAGGTATTAACCATTACGGAATATTGGCAACATTGTGGTCTGAGCAGTAAACCTACTCAAGTTGTTTATATTTATATAGAGCTATTTACCGCTCCCTCATGCCTAGAATGACTATATGATATTGGTCTTTTTACCTGGTTGTCTCCTATATACCTATTTATTGCAAGCAAGTTTGAGAGATTGACAGGCGATTTTTTACTGAACTGTATAACATGTCTACTAATGAGGGCGCTGCCCCTTTACAAGATGAGAGATTTGACAAACTATTGGAAATGTTTAACAGAGCGGAAGGAGTTACATCCGAGGAGGATTATAAAAGCATTTTAAATAAATTGGAGAAACTCCTTACCAGTGAACAAAGGACTTGGTGGGACTTTAATACACTCAAAATGTACATACAAAAATCGATGATCCCACGAGGACTACGAATCAAGAAATTACCAACTACTGTTTTTTCTGAGAAATTCATGGAAACATGGAATATGATATTAACCGATTGCTCACTAAAATTGATGGACTTAATTGTGAAAGAAGAGGAATTAAAACTTAAAAACATCAAAATGGAAATACAAAACACCAAAGACCAACTAATACCCTTCATTGGAAATCAGGACTTTGAAAATCTACACAAAAAAATGAAAGAAAACATTGCCAGTCTGGAAAAAACAATCATGGAAATTAAACAAAAGAAACTAAAACGTGATACACAGGACTATGCGACAGATGATGTATATAATTGGAAAAGAGGTAGATTTCCAAAATCAATCATGAAAAAGGGGAAAAGGAACACAAGCCGCACAGTGAGTTTTTCATCAATGGAAACAGATTCTATGGAAGATGTCACAGCATCTGAACCGGAGACACCACCACAAACACATGTGAATACTCCCCAAAAAAAGTCAAAAAACGCAAAGGGAGGCGGGGGGGCAAAAGGAGGAAAAAATGCCAAAATGGGGAAAGTCTACCAAACGAGACAGAGCGAGACATAGAAAATGTGTTTATATTATCACCTATTATTTTGTCTACTGAACAAATGCAAATCTTACAGAAAGGACTTAATTTTGTTCCACAGCAGAATTTTGATTTATTTCATACCTTGCTAGATGTGAATAAATTTACCAGATTATTGACAGTAAAAAGGCACTTCTTTGAGGACACAGAAAGACAGACAGGTGAGCACCCTCCACAATCAGATATTAGATTAGATGTCCCTAATAGGGCAATCTGTAATTTTGATGAACAAATGATGGTATCTCAGTTAAAAGATTTGCAATCTGAATGTAATGATGATTTTATCTCCACAGCTCCATTGCCATCCAAAATTAAAAACAACCCAGGTTTTTATCCAATTAAGTCCAGGGTACCTGCTTTGGATGGTTTCCAATATGCCGTAGAGAGAGATCTCAAGTCCTTACACGACCATGCCCCCAAAAAAACAGCATTACATAATATGTCAAAAGTTTTGTCTGAACTAACAACCAATAACTTAATAGTTAAGAATGCTGATAAAGGGGGAGCTGTGGTCGTGATGGACTTGGGTCTCTATCTGCAACAGGCGTATACCATTTTGGGAGATAATAATACCTACAGGAAAGTCCGGGATAACCCTGAGCTGGTGTGCAAGGCCCGCTTGCATAGCCTGCTCGAGGAGGGCAGGAGTCTGGGGGTTCTCACAGAGAGGGATTGTAGCTATCTTATGGTGGAGAGCCCCGTGACCCCTGTCTTCCATGGTTTGCCCAAAGTACACAAATCTGTCTTCCCCCCTCCTCTCAGACCTGTAATATCTAGCATAGGATCACTATCCGAGAAAGTTAGTATTTGGGTGGATGATTTATTGCAACCCATTGTGAAAAATTGTGTGGGTCATCTTAAGGACAGTAAAGAAGTTTTGAAGTCATTGTATGACTTCAAGTGGAATGATTCTTATAGATGGTTTTCATGCGATGTAATAGGTCTTTACTCATGTATACCACACCATCTAGCGATAAAATCATTACAATACCATCTATGCAGAACCAGATTATATTCAAATGAAATTAATCAATTTATTCTAAAGGCAGTAGAATTTTTACTTAAAAATAATTTTTTCCTGTTTGAAGGTGAATTTTTCTTCCAGATTACCGGAGCCCCGATGGGGTCTTGCTTCTCCCCCACCCTGGCAAATTTGTACATGGCATGGTGGGAGGATACTTTCCTTTTTTCCTCTCACAACCTTTTTGTGGACTGTATAGTGTGGTACGGATATATATACAAGATTTTGTCACCTACATAAATGACAACCCTTATAACATTAGATTTACCAATACAGATCTTACTGAATCCATTGACTTTCTAGACTTGTCACTAAAGGGAGACACTACTTTGGGCTGTGTGGTCACATCCCTTTATAGAAAGCCCATAACCTGCAATAATATTCTAGAGGCCACCAGCTGTCACCCCAAGCACACGATCACGGCTATTCCCAAGGGTGAATATCTCAGAACTAAAAGAGCTTGTTCTCGAGAGCAAGACTATGAGCAACAAACAAAAGAGATAGATAGGAGATTGTCCAAAAGGAATTACCGCCCCTGGATGCTAAATAGAGCAAAAAATTCTTTGGCACATAGAGATCGTGGATCTCTTTTGTTTTCCTCCTCTCGGGGGGAGGAGAATAGAAATAGGGGAGTAGTTTTTAGCACCTCTTACAGTATGCAATTTAATGACATTAAAAATATCCTTAAAAAACATTTACCCATTCTAGGTCAGGATGAAAAACTAAATAGAATTATAGAGGGAGGTTGTAATTTTGTGGCGAGAAGAGGTGTAACCATTGGCAACTTGATTTCCCCCACAGTACCCAAGCACAGCCAAAATAGAGGAAAAGTGTGGCTATCCCAAAAAGGGTTCTTTCCCTGTGGTGGAGCACGCTGCAATGTCTGTAAGTACACTAAAAAAACTATTTCATTCATGGACACCAACAAAACAAAAACATATCAGATTAAATCTTTCATGAATTGTAATAGCGATCACCTAATATATGCTATTTTTTGCTCTGCTTGTGAGAAAATATATATAGGGTGTACTACTAGAAAATTAAAAACTCGCATTGCAGAGCATATTTACGACATTGGACGGAGAGGAGAAAATGTGTCTGGAGCGGCTAAACATTTTATATCTACTCATGATGGTGATTTAAAATATTTTTGTTTTTTTGGTTTGGAAAAGGTCCACAAAGATTGTAGAGGAGGGAACTGGTCACAGAAAGTTTTAAACCGTGAAGCCTTTTGGATTTTGAACATGGACACCCGTTTCCCCAAAGGACTAAATTATAGAACAGACCTGATGTATATATATAAATAAAGTATGTAGAGTAAGGTTATATGTACATAAATTAAATTATAGTAGCATGTTTTCATGATTTTTCATATAATTTCCTTATGTAATGGGATCATGTTTACCAGAATTAGTATTATGCCTGTCTTTATCCACTGGTGTGAACACCACCCACTTCCTTTGCTCCGCTCTTTCATCAGCCTCTGCCAAACTAAGCTAATTAACGCATGCGCAGTAGAGCTGAGCGGACGCCAAGGAAGGTGAGAGGTTCATTCCCTTTGATTTTACCTGTAGACATTTGTATATAAAGTGGTTTTTAATTGTATGATGCATAAGCTGTGATAAAGACGGAGACGTCGAAACGCGTTGCTGTGCACGCTTTGTTTTTTACGTGGATTTATTCTTGCTTGCTATGAAATAAAGGATCACTATTTTGGGATTTGGAGTGCCATGAACTTTTTTTACTTCGGATTTCTATGTGCATACCCAGTGAGCTCCTGGGCTTTCTACGGCACCCGCCCTAGATCCGAATACATCGGGACACAGGTATTAACCATTACGGAATATTGGCAACATTGTGGTCTGAGCAGTAAACCTACTCAAGTTGTTTATAAAAGTGATTGTTGGTTGCAGAAGTCACATGTCACTACAGTGCCGCAGAGATTGAAAAACTCTCCCTGCTCCCAGCATGATATTGATTAGTGATGAGCGAGTACTAAAAGGCTCAGGTGCTCGTTACTCGAAACAAATATCTCCCGATACTCGAGTGCTCGTTTCGAGTAATGAACCCCATTAAAGTCAATGGGAGCATTTTTGCAGGAGACTCAAGTTCGGTAGAGGGAAGGTTGTGTGAAAACCTGTCAACCTCAGAAATTGATGGAAACACAACGGAAATGGACAGGAAACAGCAGGGGCAGCATGTATGCATGCCTCTGAGGCTGCCTAATGGAACCATTATGCCTAATTCTGTGCAACAGCCTGGTTAAAACAGAGGTAGGCATATGGACCACCCAAAAACTAAGCCTGACACAGCATGGCAGTGAAAACACAGGGAACCATTAAAACAGAGGTAGCATATCATGAACCAGCTAAAAGTTCAGCCTGACACAGCATGGCGGTGAGGACAGAGTGAACAAAGTAGAAGCGGTAGCCAGTCAGCCTTCCAAAAATTATACCAGACCTAGCATGGCAGTGAGCACACAGAGAACCATTAAAAGTGGGTGAAGAAGCAAGTGAGCCTTCCAAAAATTATAGCAGACACAGCACTGCAGTGTGAACACAGAGAACCATTAAAAGTGAGAGAGTAAGCTAGTGAGCCTCCCAAAAATTAGGCCAGACACAGCACGGCATTGAGCACACAGAGAACCATTAAAAGTGAGTGAGGAAGCAAGTGAGCCTCCCAAAAATTAGGCCAGACACTGCATGGCATTGAGCACACAGAGAACCATTAAAAGTGAGTGAGGAAGCAAGTGAGCCCACCCAAAAATTGGAGTGTGTCCAGGGGCTCGGATATTTAGTTGACATGAACCCGGGTGCTGACAGCTAACTGGCTAGGCCAGCTGTCAGTCACCATCAAGGGTACACCTGATGCCTCTCGACCAGGATTAATGAGGCCACGGCTAGACCAAAAAAAAAAACAGCTGGCTGGTTGGCGGGCCGTGATCAGCTGGCCCCTGGCAACCAGTCCTGCTCCTCCGCAGACGTAGTGTGAAGTCAGAGAATGACAGTGAGGACACAGAGAACCATTAGAAGTGAATGAGGAAACAATTGAGCCTTCCAATAACTAGGCCAGACTTTGCATGGCGGAAAAAGACTTGGCAGTTGGTTAAGAATTAAAGGAAGAGGAGGAGGAGGAGGAGGAGGAGGAGGAGGAGGAGGAGGAGAGGAGATACCAAGAATCTTTAATTTGAGCTGCCTTCCCCGGGTGGACAGTTGAATTCAGGTGAAATCCAGGCTTTGTTCATTTTTATAAACGTCAGCCTGTCAGCGCTGTCAGTTGACAGGAAGGTGCGCTTATCAGTGATGATGGCACCAGCTGCACTGAAGACCTGCTCTGACAACACGCTAGTGGCAGGGCAGGCCAGCACCTCCAGGGCGTAAAGCGCCAGTTCGGGCCACGTATCCAGCTTTGAAACCCAGTAGTTGTAGGAAGCAGATTGATCGGTAATGACGTTGGTATGGTCAGCAAGATGCTCCCTCACCATCTTCCTAAAGGCTTCACCCCTACTCTGTCTAGACTGGGGACGGTTGACATAGTCTTGCTGGGGTGCCATGAAACTGTCAAAGGCCTTGGAGAGTGTCCCCCTGCCCCTTGACAAGCTGCTTGCTCCACCGCTCCTCTCCCCCACTCTTTGGCCCACAGAACTACGTCCTCTGGCGCTAGTGGTGTCAGATGGGAAGTACATTTTCAGCTTCTGCACCAGGGCCTGTTGATATTGATTCACTCTCATACTGCGTTCCTCAGCAGGAGGGGTCAGGGAGGGTGAACACCCAGTAATCTGTGTTGTCACAAAAAATTTTAACCCGAGGGTCACGGGAAAGACAGCCTAACATAAAGTCAGCCATGTGCGCCAGGGTCCCAACACGCAAGAACTCCCTCTCCTCACTAGCCTCAATTTACTCCTCCTCCTCCTCCACCAAATCCTCCTCTTTAGGCCATACACGCTCAACAACTAAGGATTGAGCATGGGTATCCTCTTCAGTGGTGGGAGCAGTTTGCTCCTCTTCCTCCTCTTCTTCATCCTCCTTATCCTCTACTCCATGGTGAGAAACTGACATCAGGGACAGGGCAGGGCTATCTAGCAGCGACTGTTCTTCACCCGTCTCCTGAGACGAAGGCAAAGTGTCAGACTTCAGGCTGAGCAGGGAGGATTTAAGCAGATACAGCAGTGGGATGGTGAGGCTGATGATGGCGGCATCACTGCTGACCATCTGTGTTGACTCCTCAAAGGGGCCCAGTACCTGACAGATAGCAGACATCCACGTGAACTCCTCATTGTAGATTTGAGGTAGCTGACTGACCTGACTACCGCTTCGCACAGAGGTTGACATTTGGCATTCCACAAAGGCTCTGTGTTGCTGGTAAACCCTGGCTACCATCTGAAAGGTGGAATTCCACCTCGTGGGCACGTCGCACAGCAGTCTGTGAGTCGGCAGTTGCAAGAGCCTTTGCACTGCCCTAAGGGTGGCAGCATCCGTGGTTGACTTGCGGAAATGCGCACAGATGCACTGCACCTTGGTGAGCAAGTCAGCCAAATTGGGGTAGGTCTTAAGGAACCGTTGCACCACTAGGTTGAACACATGGGCCAGGCATGGCACATGTGTGAGGCTGCCAAGTTGCAGAGCCGCCACCAGGTTTCGCCCGTTGTCACACACAATCATGTCTGGTTTGAGGCTCCATGGCGCGAGTCAAAAATCTGACTGCGCCGTGATGCCCTGCAACAGCTCCTGGGCCGTGTGCCTCTTGTCGCTTAAGTTCAGCAGTTTCAACACCGCCTGTTGGCACTTACCCACTGCACTGCTGATGCTATGAAATGGAGGCGACGTCAGGGAGATATAGTGTCCCTGTCCGCCAGCACTTGTCCACGTGTCCGTGGTTAGGTGGAACTTGTCGCTGACCATGTTGGTCATGGCACAGATGATGTTATCCGACACGTGCTGGTGTAGGGCTGGGAAGGCACACTGTGAAAAGTAGTGGCGGCTGGCCACCATGAGGTTCCTAAAAGCCTCTGTCTCTACCAGCCTATAGGGCAGCATCTCCAAGCTCAGCAATTTGCCTATGCGCACATTTAGTGCTTGTGCATGCGGGTGAGTTGCAGTGTATTTGTGCTTCCGTTCAAAGGTCTGCTGCAGGAACAGTTGAACGCTGCGCTTGGACACCTTGCTGGAGGGTGTGGAGCCAGTGGAGGTGAAGGGATGTGTGTAGGGTGGTAGGCCCTTGTGCCTAGGGCCTGGGTGGGGGGACTGACAGAGCCAGCATGTGACACAAGGGAAGAAGCAGGTGTGCGACTTGCAGTCACTGAACGGCCTTGTTTCTACTGAGTGGGATGTTTAGCACTCATATGCTTGCACATGCTGGTAGTGATAACTCTGGTAGTGGTGGAGCCCCTGCTGATCCTGGCGTGGCACACGTTGCACACTACAGTCCATCGGTCATCCGCACTTTCTTTAAAAAACCTCCAGACTTGGGGACATCTAGCCCTGGCCATGGGAGTTTGACTCCGTGAAACAGTTGCTGATCTACTCGCTCTGCCCCTGTTTCTCCCTCTGCCCACCCCTCTTCCAACCGGTCCTGAGGGAAGGTCTTCACTAGGCTTATCCACCCAGCTCGGGTCAGTCACCTCGTCCTCATCCACTAGCTCTTCCTCCATTTCCTCACTCTGCTCCTTACTTTGAGTTACATCCATGACAGCAACCTCACTGTCTGACAACCGGGTCTCATTGTCATCATCAGACACCTCTTCCAACTCCGCTTGCAAGTCCCCACTCTCATCACCCACTGACTGCGTGACCTGTATAGTTTGGGCATCGGGACAGATCGACTGCTCCGTTTGCTCTGACTCAGGGAAGGGTCCAGAAAAGAGTTCCTGGGAGCATGGTGGGGGATCTGAATCCCTTCTTTCCCTGGAGGGGCCAGGCTGTGGGGAAGGAGGCTGAGCTAATGGAACAAGGGTTCCACTCCCTTGGGTAGCATGGCTGGACTGCGTGGAAGACTGGGTGGTGGATAAGTTACTGGACACATTATCCGCTATCCACGTGATCACCTGTTCACACTGCTGTGGTTTCAATATCGGTCTACCATGAGACCCCGTAAGATGGGCAAAGATTCTAGGGAGTGGACATCTGTGGTGTGCCACTGCTACCTCCTCAACAGGTGCTGCTGTGTCACCCTGCCCTGAACCACGCCCTCTGGCAAAGGCATCACTTGGATCCCCACGCCCTCGACAACTTAAATAGGCCTTGCGTATGAAATACATAAATCAGGAAAAATACTTGTAATACACACTGGTTTTGTGAGGCTGTACAGTACAATCTGGTAGTGGCTGGACCTAGACACACGCTGTGATACCCCCTTACAATGAGCAGTGAAGTTTTATGCAGGTGTACTACAAATCCCAGCAAAACAGTGTAGTACCCACTAGTTTAGGGGGGGGAGGGGGGGGCTGTACGGTACAATCTAGTAGTGGCTGGACCTAGACACACACTCTGTGATACCCCCTTACAATTAGCAGTGAAGGTTTATGCAGGTGTACTACAAATCCCAGCAATACAGTATAGTAACCACTAGTTTTGGGGGGGGGCTGTACGGTACAAACTGGTAGTGGCTGGACCTAGACACACACTCTGTGATACCTCCTTCTAATGAGCAGTACAGATTTATGCAGGTGTACTACAAATCCCAGCAATACAATGGAGTACCCACTAGTTTAGGGGGGACTGTACAGTACAATCTGGTAGTGGCTGGACCTAAACACACTCTCTGACACACCCTTTACTCTTTGAAAGCAGTTGTGATGTGATTGAAATTAGATAGGCCGTGCGTATGAAATACAGAAATCAGGAAAAATACCTGTGCTCCCACAAGTTTTGGGGGGCTGTATGGTACAAACTGGTAGTGGCTGGACCTAGACACACTCTCTGACACCCCCTTTACTCTGTGAGGCTATGTGCACACTGAGGAAAAGGCGAGGAATTCAGCTTGAAATTCAGCTGGAAATTCCTCCTGTAAAATATGTACAGAGCAAAGTCCCATTTTGTTCAATGGGTTTTCTGCTCTGTTGTTCACACTGCAGAATTTTCAAGCAGAATTTTCTGCTGTAGATCTGCTAGAGGAATCCTATAGAAGTCAATGGAGGGCTTAAATTCTGCTTGAATTCTGCTTGAAAACTTTCTGCTTCAATTCCTTGAGAATTCCTTAGTGTGCACATACCCTGACAGCAGTTGTGATATGATTGAAATTAAATAGGCCTTGCGTATAAAATACAGAAATCAGGAAAAATGCTTGTGCTCCCACAAGTTTTGGGGGGGCTGTACGGTACAATCTGGTAGTAGCTGGACCTAGACACATGCTGTGATACCCCCTTACAATCAGCAGTGAAGTTTTATGCAGGTGTACTACAAATCCCAGCAATACAGTGTAGTACCCACTAGTTTAGGGGGGGGCTGTACGGTACAATCTGGTAATGGCTGGACCTAGATACACACTCTCTGACACCCCCATTCAATGAGCAGTGAAGTTCTATGCAGGTGTACTACAAATCCCAGCAATCCAATGTAGTACAGCAGCACCACCAGCCCCAAAATAAAAAAAGAGTACACTGAGCACTTCTTAGGGGTCTGTATGCAACACCTAATGTCCCCTTTCTGCCAGCAGCCGATCACCACAGTGTGCTGGTTAAATGTGGTAGCAGCACTGCAAGTCCCAGCCAGCAGTCTGTAGTAATACTATTAAAAAACGATTAGAAGCCCTGAAAAGGTCTGTTTGTTTGTATTGCTAGTATTCCCTTCCTACTGGAGCGCTAAATCCTACACTGACGCTCTCCCTGAGAAGCAGCAGCTCTGTCCCTAATCTCTCACAGCATGCGTCTGAAGCGAGGATTGCCGGCTACGCGGTTTACTGTATATGGCAGGGTCATCTTATCTCGTCAACCAATCGCTGCTATCGACATGTATGGGTCCCATGTTATCGCAGGATGTACCAAAGAGTCTCCTGCATGTTTATTGGCTGAGAAATAGCACCCAAACTTACAGGAAACGGATGATGAGATTTTCTCAAATATCGCGAGATGCTCATCCGAGTAATGAGTACCATTGAGTACCCTAATACTCGATCGAGTACCAAGCTCGGATAAGCATGCTCGCTCATCCCTAATATTGATACATTCCATTAGAGGGCCTGTAATTTATGGAACGTGGGAATAAGCCCTAAATCTACACAAATTGAGTATCATTGTAATTGTCTTCATCTCAGGAATGTAGCTAACATGTCGGTTTTACTGCCCAATGAATGGTGTTGCTTAAAATTTTTTCGTTGTGATTGTGACTGCTATTCAACCGTAGCGATGCGCGGTGGGGGAACGATGATTTTAGGTCTGGCCCTAAATGAACGATCAGCCGATGACACGATCATCGGCTGATCGTTCTCTCTATTTCACCGAACGATAATCAGCCAAATCGGGCCAAATGGGACCGATCCGGCCGATTATCGTTACTGTGGAATAGGGACCTTAGGCTGTGTTCACATGCTGCAATATCAGTTGGGTTTCACTTTTTTTTTTTAAATCACAGTTTTAAAAATGTACATGTCACTGTCCTGTTAGTGTCCCTTGTGTCACTACTAGGGGTTACCACTGTCGTATACGATGGCTCCCCACATCATCACACCAGCAGGGGGCAGTGTGTCCTCCCCATGATCACCCAAACAGGGGGCAATGTAATCTCCACATCATCGCACCAGCAGGAGGGCAGTGTGTCCTCCACATCAACACACCAGAAGAGGGCAGGGTGTCAATCTACAACACAGGAAGGATTGAAGCAAGGAAGAGGAGGAGGAGGAGGAGAAGGAGAAGGAGAAAAAGAAGTTTAAACAAAACTGATTGATTATCCCATCATCAAATCAGTAGCTGCAGCTGTGTCTTGACCCAGTCTCTGCCAGGGGATCCTAGAGTGCTTCGGGGGCATGGGGAGAAGTAAATTAAGCTTGTTTATTATGTTCCTTTCTGCCCCTGTCTGCTGGAAATTTATAAATATTTCAGGACTTCTTCTTCCCAGGAATTCTGGATTAAGGTTCTCATGTTAAAGGTAAACTATCAGCAGTTTAGAGGAATAAAAGTATAATTCTTACCTTCATCCTTGATGATGATCAGCCCCTGGCTGGCCGACCTATTCTCATAAATAAGAGCTTAGTGGACCGGATGGGGTGGGCCAGATAACTTCACTGGGGTCAGTAATCTTCAAAAAACAGGAAACAGTCAGAAAACAGGAATCCTGTGTGCCCAAGGCCATCTGAGCGCTCACAGAGAGAAGGCAAGTCATAAAATCTGCTTTCAGGAGACTGGACCTAGATTTCTGGTAAGTTCAGCTTTGTTTTACAGCATGATAACAGCAAAAAAAAAAGTATTCTAACAGCACTTTAAGGACTTCTTCAGGTGATGGGGTGTTGACAATTGTAACTTTACTTTGTGTTTTTCTTTGTTCTCTTATTGTATTATAGTTTTTTAAAAAGTTGTTAATAAATATAAAAATAATACAATAAATTAAAAAGATTTGATAGTGTCATCAATATTTGTTAGTTAGATTATTTGCATAAAGAGTATACAATAAATAAATTATTGGAAATTTTGGAAATTAATTATATTGTCACTTTGTTAAGTTAATTCCTTTTTTTTGGTCATCCCCTGTTTTTTAATTAATCTTATTTACGTTCACATTTTATCTTCATATTCACTTTTATTGGAATTTAAAGACCCTAAACTTTGCCTACAGCCTCCCCCTGACATAATACAATAAATTAGCCATACTTACCCCACAAACTACCTACCATGTTCCTGTTCTGCCACTATCCAGTCCTGGCTATGTTTCTGTTCCGTTGCATTCCATACTCCAATCACATAGCTGAGAGGGATGCGGGATGTCAGGCAAACCCAGTAAGTTTCCCTATTTAACAAACTCCTCCCTCAGTTTCCTCCTCTTAAGGCCAGGTTCAGACTATGTAACTGTGCGGCTGTATTTGCGGCTGATATTGTGCAGCGGTATTTTTGGTGGTTCATGCGTACGCTGGAAAGTATAGGATATACGGCTGCACAGTGCACACTATGTATGAATCTACGGCCCGATCGTAAACGGACCCGTAAAAAAAGAACAAGACCATTGTTTGCGGCTGGACATGCGGCCGAGGATTGACAGGTGGTCCGTACGGAGTACTTCAAAAATAGCCGGCAATGATGCCGAATGCCGATGCCTCTAATAGTTTATATATTAAATTAATAAAACACATTTTCTTTGTAATAAAGTCCCTTTCGTTGGTCAATAATTTAATTCTAACGAATCCATCATTTTGCAATTAAATATACTGTTAAAATAAATAGATATATAAATAAATGTATATTTATATATATATTTATTTTTTGACAGTATATTTAATTGCACAATGATGGATTCGTTAGAATTAAATTATTGACCAACGAAACTGAATTTATTTCATCGAAAATGTGTTTTATTAATTAAATATTAATTAGTACAGGAAGCTCCATAAGCCGTTAATTCATATGCCGGCAATAGAGCTTTCTGTACTAATCATCACTTTACTTTAATGAAAACATCAAATGTTTCTTCTAATTATGTTATCACAATAGCATTATTAGAAGAAACATTTAGAATTATATGTGCGCTCAGCTGATTGGCTGATCGGCTGAGCGCACATATAATTAGCGGGTCCGCAGCACAGTGACTTCATTGTGCTGCGGACCAGCGAAGAGAACACATCGGGGTGAGTATACAGCTCTCCTCACCCCCTCCCCTGCACTGCACCCCTCCCAGCAAGGAAGGGGGGTCACTTAACCCCTTCCTTGCTGGGATGGGTGCAGTCTGACATCAATCTGGCCCCCAAGGGGTTAAGGGGGATGCAATACATCCTCCCTTAACCCCTTGGGGGCCAGACTGTAAGCAGCGATCTGTAAAGATGCTGCATACTGTAAGGAGCACAACACCGCTCACAATGATGGGTGTTGTGCTCCTGTTTGTGTGTTTTTTGTGTGTTTCTCCCTTTTTGTTTTTCAGATATCGGTATCCTGTGGATTACGTCGGATTCCGTGGACTACGTCGATGACCAGCGTTTTTTTAATGTTTTTTTTTTTTATAAAATGGTCAATGAGGGGTGTGGGGGTGTTTTTATTTGAATAATTTTTTTTTTTAACTTGTGTCTTGTCTTTATTTCTTTACTTTATAGACTTAGTAGTGGAAGCCGTCTAATAGACGGAATCCATTACTAAGTTGGGGCCTAGTGTTTGCCGGTATAAAATGGCTAACACTAACCCCCTATTATTACCCCAGTACCCAATGCCACCAGGGGTACTGGCTCTTCCCACCCTGGTGTTACCAGGCTGCTGTCGTTTGGTTTTTAACCCGGCTGGTTATAAAAATAGGGAGGACCCTATGCGGGTTTTTTTAATTATTTATTTATTAAAAAAAAAAACGCATAGGGTCCCCCCTATTTTTATAACCAGCCGGGTTAAAAACCAAACGACAGCAGCCTGGTAACACCAGGGTGGGAAGAGCCATTGGTTTAGGCCCTCCCCAGCCTAAATCTTACCAGCCTGCTGCCGCCCGGTCCAGGAGCGCCAATTTTGACGCTCCGGGACCACTGGCACCCGGATCTTCCCAGTACCCCTGGAGGCATTGGGTACTGGGGTAATAATAGGGGGTTAGTGTTAGCCATTTTATACCGGCAAACACTAGGCCCCAACTTAGTAATGGATTCCGTCTATTAGACGGCTTCCACTACTAAGTCTATAAAGTAAAGAAATAAAGACAAGACACAAGTTAAATTTTTTTTTTATTCAAATAAAAACACCCCCACACCCCTCATTGACCATTTTATTAAAAAAGAAACATTAAAAAAACGCTGGTCATCGACGTAGTCCATGGAATCCGACGTAATCCCCAGGATACCGATATCTGAAAAACAAAAAGGGAGAAACACACAAAAAACACACAAACAGGAGCACAACACCCATCATTGTGAGCGGTGTTGTGCACCTTACAGTATGCAGCATCTTTACAGATCGCTGCTTACAGTCTGGCCCCCAAGGGGTTAAGGGAGGATGTATTACATCCCCCTTAACCCCTTGGGGGCCAGACTGATGTCAGACTGCACCCATCCAAGCAAGGAAGGGGTTAACTGACCCCCCCTTCCTTGCTGGGAGGGGTGCAGTGCTGGGGAGGGGGTGGGGAGAGCTCTATACTCACCCCGATGTGTCCTCTTCGCTGGTCCGCAGCACAATGAAGTCACTGTGCTGCGGACCGGCTCTTTATATGTGCGCTCAGCCGATCAGCCAATCAGCTGAGCGCACATATAATTCTAGATGTTTCTTCTAATAATGCTATTGTGATAACATAATTAGAAGAAACGTTTGATGTTTTCATTAAAGTAAAGTGATGCTTAGTACAGAAAGCTCTTTTGCCGGCAATATGAATTAATGGCTTATGGAGCTTCCTGTACTAATTAATATTTAATTAATAAAACACATTTTCGATGAAATAAATTCAGTTTCGTTGGTCAATAATTTAATTCTAACAAATCCATCATTGTGCAATTAAATATACTGTCAAAAAATAAATATATATATATAAATATACATTTATTTATATATATATTTTTTTTAACAGTATATTTAATTGCAAAATGATGGATTAGTTTAAATTCAATTATTGAACAACGAAAGGCACTTTATTACAACGAAAATGTGTTTTATTATTTTAATAGATTAACCATGAGAGACATCGGCTATAGTGCAGAGGATCGCAAACCCCGGTAATAGCAATTCATGTAAACTGTGTTCTCTGCTTTCCCAGATGCATCCAGAGGTGTTTGCATCACTTTCTTAAGATTTTATTTGTTATTTTTAGTTGAACCAGATTTCATAGTAAATGACCGTATGTTTTGAGCCGCATGTCTATTTTTTCCCACGGCCGGAGTTTCATCCGCACATTTACAGCCGCATAAAAAATACAGGCGCACAGTTACATAGTGTGAACCTAGTGTGTAGCCTAAAGGAGTACCGTCAGTAATAAGTAATGTATGTGGGAAACAATAGGAGTTTTGGTTGTATCATCAGTACAGAATAAAGTACTTTGATTTGTACAATGCTGAAGCCATCTTTTTATTAGGATAATGCCTATAAGGATGGATGAGCAAATATATAACAAAACCTGGAAATGATGATTGAGTAGACATGCAAACTAATGATGCCTTAATGTCAGGAACCGGACAGCAGGACAAGACAACACAGTGAGCCCTAAGCTCAGCCCCGCCCACTGTCCTCTACCTACTTGCCACAATCCGCCCTAAGATGGCGGCGAGCAACTGGGCGTCAGTCCCTGCACTGGCTAGGTGGGACACAAGGACAAGACAGACAGACAAAACACAATAAAGAATGGTCGACAGTCCGGGTCACAACAATAGGGCAGCAAAAGTACAAAATCACAATCCAAAGGCAAGGTCAAAAAACAGGCAGTATGGTCAGGGGCAGGCAGCAAGCAGGAAAGGTCAGAAATACAAAGCAGAGTCAGAATAAACAGAGCAAGAATAGCAAACACAGAACCAGGCAGAGACAAGCTCAATATCCGGCCAAGATATCCCAGACTGAGGTAGTTATATAGGAGGCCAGGGTTCTGATCGAGAACATAATTGGACCATCCCCCTGATCTCCAAGCACAGACAGCTGAGAACAAAACAGATCCACTGGTAGGAAGACCAGTCAGTCACAGCAGAACCAAAACACAGATTAACCCTGACATGGCCAGACAGAACTCAGCAGGTAAAGTCGGGTGTGTCTCTCAAGGTGAGCAAATAACAAGTGTTCACACACTACAAAACAAAACACAGAAACAGAATGCAAGAAAATCAGCACCTTCTCGGCCGCACAGCATGAGCAGAGGGACGCATGACGCTCCGCAAAGATACCATCCTGACACTTAATTTTACTAAACTAAAATGCATTCAAATTCATATAATTATTTTGGATCAGTAATAAAATATCATGCAAATCCTACAAGGAGTCACCCTGATTCTCTCCCAATCTCCATTCCTCTTACTGTCACAATCTACCAGATGTTCACAACCTAAACATGAAGTGGAAATATAATAATTATTTTACCTAAAGAGGTTTTCCGGTGCAAACTACACTGCCTCCTGATTGCATAAAGCAACAAACAACCCACTTAACCCCCCAACTTTCCCACTGCTTCCACTGCACAATCTTAGGGCCCGTTTACACTACGGATTCGGTGCAGAGATTCCACTGGGAACCTCCATCCGCAGACTCCGCACTGAATCCCTCCTGCTATGTCCTTGAATGGGAAGACTCGCGCACCTCCGCTCTCCACTCAAAGAATTGACATGTCAATTCTTTGAGCGAGAGGCTCGGAGAGCCTTCTTATTCAAAGACATAGCAGGATGGATTTGGCTTGGAGTCTTAAATGTCCCCCATTAGTTTTACAATTACTATATGATACATATGTAAAATAACCTATTAATATAGCAGGTAGCCTTAGATGGGTAGACATGAAACCTAACACAGTCTTCATTTTACTAAACTGAAATGCTTTCAAATTCTCAGAGATGTGTTTTTAGATCAGTAAAACAATCTCATGCAAATCCTACAAGAAATCCATCAGTTTCTCTTTTGTCCTCCATTCCTTTTTATTTCACAGTCTACTGGATTTTCCCGACTGGAGCCCAGGATCTCAAGAGGAAAACATGAATTCTTTAGCTTCCATATTTTTACTGACTCTGAATTTCTTCTTAATATTTCTAGGGTTGCTTCTTAACTTCTTCATTGTGATCATGAACGTTACGTGGTGGCTGAAGGGTAAAGCTCTTCAATCCATTGACATCATCATGACCAGCCTGGGATCAGTGAGGATCATACTTCTCCTTATCTGTTTCTCCATATCTTTACCTGATCAATTTTTTAGTACTGAAATTTGTATGCATATATCTTTGTTTTCCATGATATACCTGGTCTTCTGCAGCCTTTGGTGGAGCACTGTCCTTGGGGTCTTCTACTGTGTGAAGATCACAACCTTCACAAACCGGCTATTCATGTGGCTCAGGATAAATATCTCAACCATGGTCCCACGGATGCTTGTGGGGTCTATGGTCATTTCTTTTGTTTCTACTCTACCTCTGGCGTTTCCAGTCAACTTCACTGCTGGAAATTTCAGCAGTTATGAAGAGATGTCAACTATGGATAAAGACACCTTCCATGTAATGATCATCAGCTCTGCAGGATGTATTGTGCCGATCCTCATATTTAGTGTTTCTATATATCTCCTCATTGCGTCACTCTTAAAACATACAAGGGACATGACCGGCAATAATTCAGGATTTGCTAAGCCCCAACTGGAAGCCCACAAAAACGCTATCAGAACTATGGTGTTTTTTTTATTTTTTTACCTCCTTCAGATTATCAGCTGGAACTTACTGCTTTTCAGTTTATACATTGACGGTATGACCTATTTCTACCTGTGCTTAATATTTGCTTCCTTCTACCCAAGCCTCCACTCCACCCTGCTAATAGTCAGCAATGCAAAACTAAAGAAATCTCTCCTGTCAGCTTTCCAACTTTTCTATCACACATGTTTTCCTAGTGGGATAACATGTTCATGAAGTTTGTAGTCCAGCTCACCATGTGCTTGAAGGGTTAAAGGCATTGTCTCCCAGGGTGTGCAGAGCAAGTGGAAAATTACCCCAGACCTTGGGCCAGGAACAAAGAGTAATAGGAAAAGTATGGGGTCCACAGCTCCATGCGTGAAAAAATTTGTAAAAACTTCATTGCATAGCCCTTAAAAGCATGTACAAACGATTAAAAAAGCGCTGACGCATTTCGGAATTACAGCATTCCTTAGCCATGACCGTGACTAAGGAATGCTGTAATTCCGAAAAGTGTCAGCACTTTTTTAATCATTTGTAAATGCTTTTAAAGGATATGCAATAAAGTTTCTACAAATTTTTTACCGCATGCAGCTGTAGACTCCATCCTTTTTCTATAACATGTTCATGTGTGTCATGGGTATCAACAAAGAGATAAATCAGTAAAAGGCTCAGGACTTGAACCCACTCTATACCTGAAAGCTCCTGGCTGCTATCAATGATATCAGTGCTTCATGAATAGTCCTAAAGACTGTTTTGGAATATAGGGTAGGAATACTTTTATTTTTGAATCTTTGGCAGAAGGTAGGGCGGGGAAAAAGATGGACAGTTAGGAAGATGATCATGAAATGCAAGTGATGGAATAAATAGTGCAATAGTGAGCTATGATCGTCACTCATGGTAATCCCATGTGCTATTGTGCTTATCTCGTAATGTTATTTTTCTAGTTGATTAATAAAGTTATCTGTTCTGTAATAATCTTGTCTTTTTGGTGCAAGGTATTATACAACATAAAATGTCTGCAGTGTCCCAGTACCCAGTCTTTTCCCTCCTAAAGATTATAGGTTGTAGTGTTACAGCAGATTCACTTCTTTCAGTAGGATTTTACATGGGTACTTAGGGGGATTTATCAAACTTGATTTATCAAACTGGTGTAAAATAGAATTGGTTGCTAGGGGCAACTAAAACAATCAGATTCCACCTTTCATTTTCTAAAGTACCTGTGATGAATGAAAAGTGGAATCTGATTGGTTGCTAGGGGCAACTAAGACAATGCTATTTTACACCAGTTTGATAAATCTCCCCCTTAGAGTCTAAAAGTTTGCCTGAAGAAAAAGTAATAGAAGCAGTGGCTTCCCTGGAACAGTCAGTCTGGACCAGGAGTCTGGATCACTGGGTTTTCTCAATGTTACTGGACACTGATACCACGTTCTGGTGAAAATATTCTTTATTTGCATTCTGCTATGCGTTTCCCTCCTTTTCATCAGGCAAAAAATGTTTAACATGTACTAAATGTGTTTACACTAGTAAATTTTCTGTGTTACCCCCTCTGGGAAAATATAGTTGTTATTTATTTATTTTTTAACCTAATTTAACCCTTTACTTAATAATTTTCATAGAAAACGAATGGGTTTACACTTAAAAACATTTCTAAGCTCACATCAACTTCCAATATACAGAGGAATTCCGTCTTTAGCACCATTAAGCTTTCCCACCTCGGGGTACTGTAATCCATTTTTTAACACCACATATTTTCTTTTTCATTTTCACTTTCTTTTTCAGGGGGCGACCCAGAAGAAACAGAGGCGTTCTTACTTAAGGCCCTATTCCACGGAACGAAAATCGATAATCGTCCCGTGGAATAGAGTGCAACGATCAGCCAACATTGTTAATGTCGGCTGATCGTTGTAGTCGCTTGTTTTTCAACATGTTGAAAAACAAGCGACTGATATAGCAGCAATCTGCTGTCGTCGCTCCGTTGCTGTATCCTATGGGCTGCCCGGATGATCAGCGATCACCCAGGCAGCCTTCCTCTGAATAGCGGCGGCAGCGAGTGGGGAACGAGGAGCAAACGAGCGCTGAGAGCGCTCGTTTGCTACTTTTTCAGTGCAATACAAAACAAGGCTTTTTTAACTGTAGGTGCAGGCAAGAGACAGAAAAGTTTGTAACAACAGAAGTGAGAGTAGAGGAGCGTCTTGAGGGCCCTGTCAAATGTAGCTTTGTACTCCCGGATAGCGTAGTATAGAGAAAAAGAAGAAGAAGAAACTCCTACTCGTGTATATCTGACCACCTAATATCCTACAGTGTCGGGATACCCGTCCTAAAAGGGTAGTACGAGGCCCCAGATCACTGTGCTGGGTACAGCAGACCTCCCGAAACCTTTCAGAAAATCCGTGCCTTACAGCAAGATACATAGGCTCATGGCAGCTTTGTCCTGTTGGTGTCAGTACCATACTCAGGTATATTGCCCCGTGTAGTGTTGAGTGCATCCCTGGCATGGATAAGGTGATCCCCAGAGGATGTTCTTTCCTTCTGAGTGGTCTGGCACTGCATGCTAGCTGTGGTTACTTGAATAAAGGGATAAAGTCTTTCCTTGGTTTCTGACAAGGGTCCTGGCTTCACTGCAGCAGATACTGTGTCTTGGTTGCTCTCTCTCTAGTGACTAAAACGAGAGGGAACCCCTCTCACAAGGAACTAACCCCCCTATTGTAGGGCAACTCAGTCTCCCTATGATTTGTGAGGTTGTGTGTGTAAAAGGAAGAAAGTAAGAGATACAATAGAAAAAGGAGGGAAACAGGCCTGTACCTGTGACTGGACATAAGAACAACGTGACACAAAACAGTTAACCCAGTGCATTCCTTCATCCGTGCATAGAGAAATACAGAAGAACGTAGTAGTGACATCTAGTGGGTAAAACACAGAATACACTCAGACTATATCCCACTGTGAGAATATGATAAGAGTTACTTTGCCCAGGCAGTTGCGGATTATAACAGGGGCGTCCCGGGGCCCTGAGCTCCTGGGGGGCCCATGACCATCCAAAAAAGACTTATACTTTCAGTGGTGTACTGTCTCCTGGCTATACTTCTGCCATGATTTGCAAAAAATCTGTTTTTTTTATGGCAATTTTGCACAAATCAGGACATCATGACATTATCTATACTGTACTATGAATGCCAGGGTAGTGCTGCCATAGTTACAGTGGGGTGGGGGGGCCCAGGCCTGGTGAACAGCCCGGGGCCTATGGTAAAGTTAATCCGCCCCTTGTGCCCAGGTGCAATAAAAAGTTAGTGGCACACCTTTGCTTGGACATTACATATGTTCTTACACCCTTTAAAGTTTCAAACCCCTCTATATTTTCACTTCAGCTAAATGAACCTTCTCCTCTGCTTTTTATAGTAATGATAGTAATGCCTTTTAATTCCATTCCCTTTTACCTCTTATAAGACTTTCTGGGGCGCGTGGTATATCGGTGGGGAGGTAACCTACTGTTCTTTTATTCTTCCCTTTTGAAGGGTGATTTCTTTCCCCCTAGCTCCTCCTGCCACCCCCCCCCCTCCTTCGCAGGATGGGGCCCTCCTGACTCTAGCTCATTGTCCATATAAAAAAAAACCCTTAAACCTCCTGTGGGTTCCCTCTATTCTTTCTATACTTTTTATTGCACAAAGAGTCTTGAGAGCATGAGAGCATGAGAGCATATCGCCTCTTTCCTCGAGTACTAATGCTTTTGGACTCATATCCAGTTTATTCCTTTTATCTTTAGCCCCCTCCACCCACAGCATTACCTCTCAATTGCCTAGTTGAGCCCTCCTCCAGCCTCCCACCTCCATTTTTCCACTGTATCTTACTCTGTATATGAAGGAAAAGATTGCCCAGACCCTCTAGCTCCCATAAATCCAGTGTTTCAACCGATTACTACAGAAACCTATATACAATGTAGTTGAAATGGCAATACCTCCTCATACTTCCTTGTATTCCCTCACTATTGTACAATCCCCCACTTAAGGAATATTTTCACAGTATGTTTCACTTTATGAGATGCACCCGATGAATGACGCACTCAGCGAGTGGCAGCAGCAGGCGTTGGAGAGGCTGATTGGTAGCAGGCTGGAGGAGAGTTTTCAGGGCTGGGGAAGCTGACAGCCCAGGGAGGTAGCAGGCTGTGGCTGTGTGAACTTGGGGCTGGCTGTTTTTGGATCAGCAAGCAGCAGGTGCAAGACGCCAAGTGGTGGCAAACTAAGGGAGGAATTCTGGGGCTGAGGCAGGCTGGCAAGCCACAGTGGGGAAAAGTAACAGCGACATGCTGGCATTTGGCATCAGCATGCTCACTTTATAAGACGCACTTGTTGGGGGGGGGGGGGATCGTCTTATAAAGAAAAAAATACGGTAAATTATGGTGGTAAACATGTATGAGAAGCAGGTCACAAGGCATTTCCACAAGTCCAAGTCTAAAGTACAACTCTCTCTCCCCTGAGGGTTGGATCCAGTAAAGATCCTGAGAGAGATTTATTAAAAAGTCTTAAAGTAGGGATGTTCTTTTTTGCCCTTTGAACCAATCACAGCTCAGATTTCAAATATTCATGAGTGCTGGTAAAGTGAAAGCTAAGCTTTGACTAGAAAAACATTGATAGGGTAAGGAATACAGCATACTGGCCCTAATGGCAGAGTGAATCCATCACCATAACAAGCAGGAGAAGCAGACAGCCAAATACTAAATGGTAACACACAGCAGCCATCACCCTTCACAATTCTAGGACAGGAACTGGTAATACTGCAGAATAGGGATGAGCGAACCGGCCGAGGTTCAGGTTCGTATGAACCTGAACTATTGGCTTCTGATTTCCGCTGTCTGCCCGCTCCGTGGAGAGGGTGGATACAACCTTGAGGACCACCTGGAAAACTGGTTTTCTAGGTGGTCCTCAGGCTGTATCCACCCTCTCCACAGAGCGCGCAGACAGCGGGAATCAGAAGCCGATAGTTCAGGTTCGTACGAACCTGAACCTCGGCCGGTTCGCTCATCCCTACTGCAGAGTAACAATATACTGCATGACACTGAGTAGTTTTTTCTAGAATCAATGCTGCCTTCCCTGTCATTTACCCGCCAGGAGCCTCCATGCCCCAGCAAAACAAAAAATGAACACACTGATAAATAATAGCAAGAAAGTAAGAAGGGGGAAAAATAAAAGTATACTACCCTGTTTCCCCCAAAATAACACATCCTCCGAGAATAAGGCATAGCTAAGGATTTACAGGATAGCCTGAAATAAGACCCCTGCCGCCACCCTTCTGGTAAGGAAAGGAGGGGCGTTGAGTGGAAGTGGAAGGGGGGGGGGGGGGTTGTTGGGAGGTGGTGGGTTGTCTGGTTACCCTGGTTTGTGATGACAACTACTACACAGTATATAATAAATTTTTAATTTAAAGGGAATCTGTCAGCTCCTGGGCCCCACCTGAGGTGGTGACAGTGTGCTGTAGCTGGCAGCCTTCAGTAAGAATGGTGCCTTTTTGGTAATTTTCTGTTCAGCGGATTATGTACAATCTTATGTCTCCTACTGTACTGTACTGTAAAGAGTCACAGAGCAGTTGTTCGTGCCACACTCTGGCATGCATCCTACGCCCTCTTCATGAATAATCAATGCTGCCCGGCCTCCTGCTCGTTCAGCTGTCAGATTGCAGATCAGAAACACTCAGGCATAATTGAATCTCTTTTCCCTAATGTGTTGGAGCTGTGGTCTAAGGGTAACTCACCTGTCTAGAGACCAGCCAGCAGTTCATTCTCTGGTTCAAATCCCTTGATGGAAATTAAATAGATGTCTTTTTTTTTCTCATTATTGTATCATTTATAAGGCTATGTTCCCACATAGTATTTTTGCTCAGTATTTTGGTCAGTATTTTTTGCAACCAAAAGCAGAAGTGGATTGGAAACACAGAAAGGCTATGTTCCCACACTGTTAAAGTTGAGTGGATGGCTACCATTTAATAGCAAATAATTAGTTATTTTAAAACAACGTCCAATAATTGCCATTAAATGATGGCCATCCATTCACTTTCAACAGTGTGTGAACATAGCCTTTCTGTGCTCTCAATCCACTTCTGGTTTTAGTTGCAAAATACTGAGCAAAAATACTGTGTGTAAACATAGCCTTAAAAATGATACAATAATGAGAAAAAAAGACCTTGATTTAATTTCCATCAGGGGATCCAAACCAGAGAATGAACTGCTGACAAGTCTCTAGACAGGTGAATAATCCCTAGACCACAGCTCCAACACATTAGGGAGAAGAGATTCAATTATACCTGAGTGTTTCTTTCAGACATAAACTACTTACAGAGAACTGATCTGCAATCTGACAGCTGAGCGAGCAGAAGGCCGGGCAGCATTGATTATTCATAAAGAGGGAGGAGGATACATGCCAGAGTGTGGCATAAACAACTGCTCTGTCACTCTTTAGTACAGTAGGAGACATAAGATTGTACCTAATGAGCTGCATGGAAATTTACCAAAAAGCAACCATGCTTACTGGGGGCTGCCAGCTACAGCACACTGTCACCACCACAGGTGGGGCCCAGGAGTAGGGATGAGCGAACCGGCCGAGGTTAGGGTTCGTATGAACCTGAACTATCGGCTTCTGATTCCTGCTGTCTGCCCGCTCCGTGGAGAGGGTGGATATAGCCTGAGGACCGCCTGGAAAACTGGGATACAGCCATAGCCATAAGCTGTATCCCAGCTTTCTAAGCGGTCCTCAAGGTTGTATCCACCCTCTCCCCAGGAGCTGACAGATTCCCTTTAATTATTTTTTTTTTCACACAATAACTGTGAATTCTTCTTCATTGAAAAATAAGACATCCCCTGAAAATAAGACATAGCGCATCTTTGGGAGCAAAAGTTAAAATAATACACTGTCTTATTTTCAGGGAAACACGGTAGTAGTAAAAGCATTGTATGAATGACTGAACATAGTACTCCAGACAGATTTTTTTTTAAAACTGAGAATGCCTTAGTTTTCCTAAACAAAACTGCATTCAAATCCACCTATTTATTTTAAAAGCAGTAATAAGATATCATGCAAATTTTACGAGTCACCTTGATTCTGTATTGCTCTTACTGTCATGTCTACTGAATGTTTACACTCTGAACCTGCAATCTCAAGTGGAAAAAAAAAATCTTTAACTTAAACACTAGTGATAAGCCAATACTGTTCGATCGAATAGATATTCGATAGAATAGTAAGGTATTCGATCTATCGAACAGTTCGCCGAATATTCGATAAATATTCGATAAGCGTTCAAATCCCCCAGCTTCCGTTTTTTTACCTCTAAGTGGTCAAATAGATGTTTTTCAATAATCAAATACTTGTTCCCATAGACTTTAATGGGATCAAATTTTCGATCGAATATTCGAGAGATATTCGTATGAATATCGAATATTCGAATATTTCACTATTCGCTCATCACTATTAAACACTTTGCCAGATTGTATATTGGTTCTTAATTTTTGGGTGGATTTCTTCTTGACTTTTAGATTTTTTTTTTGTCCGAAAGGAAATGCTAGAATTTCAGTATTACAGTATTCAGAGCCACTGCTTAGCATTAGGTGAAGCCCCTTTGGCAGAGTTTTCGTCCTTCAGTCTTCTTGGCTATGCTGCCACAAGGTTTACACCTGCATTTGGGGCAGTAGGCCATTCTTCTCTGCAGATTCTCTGACTCTCTGTCAGGTTGGATGGGGGTGTTGGAGGACACCATTTTCAGGTCTTTTCAGAGATGTTCCATTGGGTTCAGGGCACTAGCCAGACGACTCCAGGATGTTCCTAACTGCTCCTGTCTTGCCCTGGCTGTGGCTGCCCAAAGTCATTGGTCTTAATAGAAGGTGAATCTCCAGCACAGGTAATAAAGTTCAATCTTGATTTCGTCAGCTGATGCAGAGAATTAATACGACTACTTTCACTAGTAAGCAAGTCATATGGAGCATGAAAGTAAGAGTCATTTCATGGCCTCTCACCACTTCATCTGGCTTCTCAGCTGCTGAATAAAAGAAGATTGCTTTACCAGTGAGTTCTACTTTATTCTTTCTCTGCTATAGCTAGACTTATTCATGTTCAGTTGAGCACCATTGGATTATATCAGCTGTGCCATATAAATTTCTTGGTCACTATTCCCACCATCTGGATTTTGCCAGGAGTACTGCCAACTGCTAACAATTTCTTTGTGTGTACTGTAGATCTTGGTTTTATAAGACAAGAGAACAAAAGGTAAAAGGTCTCAAAACATATAGGGGGAGATTTATCAAACATGGTGTAAAGTGAAACTGGCCCAGTAGCAACCAACCAGATTCCACCTTTCATTTTCCAAAGAGTCTGTGAGGAATGAAAGGTGGAATCTGATTGGTTGCTAGGGGCAACTGAGACAGTTTCACTTTACACCATGTTGGATAAATCTCCCCCGTTAAGTGTGGGTTAAAAGTGTAGGTGTAAGTGTACATCCTGGGCTAAGAAGCACGCTCCGTAAATGAAAAGTGGGAAAAAAGTGCATGGATTACCGATTTTTGTTACATTATATATAAAAAAAAATTAATAAAAAGTGATCAAAATGTCCGATCTTCACAAATATGGTATTAATAAAAACTAGAGATCATGGCGGAAAAAATAACACCCCATACAGCCCCGTAGGTGAAAAAATAAAACAGTTATAAGCGCCACAATATGCCAATTTTATTAATTATTAATTGCAAAAAAAAATAATTTAATTAATAAAAAATATAAAACATTAGAAAACATGTGTAAACCTGCATGTGGTTATGTTCGGACTGACCTATAGAATAATGGTATCATGTGCATTACATATACATAGGAACCCCACTAAAGGTTACCATATTGCATTCTTTTTTACGTTTTTACCAATTTATATCTTCATAAATAATATTTTGGGGTTCCATCATACTTGTTATGGTAGAATGAAAGATGCCATTACAAAGTACAACTACTCATGTAAAAAACAAGCCGTTACATGGCCCTGTAGATAGAAAACTGGAAGTGCTAGAGCTCTTAGAAGGGGAGGAGGAAAAAACTAAAACTCAAAAATGAAAATTTGGGCGGTCCACTGGGTCATTTTGGGTTTGGTCCTCAAAGGGTTAGAAATAGGGATGGTCTGAACCTGCTTCAGTTCGGGTTTTTACGAACCCGAACTCTCGGCAATGATTCCTGCTGTCTGCCCGCTCCGTGGAGAGGGTGGATACAGCGGGAGGACCGCCTGGAAAACTGTGATACAGCCATAACCATAGGCTGTATCACAGTTTTCCAGGCGGTCCTCCCGCTGTATTTACCCGCTGCACAGGAATCTGATGTCGAGCATTCGGGTTCATACGAACCGGAACCTCGGCAGGTTCGGACCATCCCTAGTTAGAAAGTTTCAGCAGCAGCAGAAAGCCGAGAACAAAGGATTGCACAGCGGGGGAGCTATTCAGAGCCCTATTCAGAGGTCAGAGAGGTCAATGGTGACTGCAGAGGAGAGAGCCCGTGATGTGAATCTAAATTAACTCTTTGTTGTCCTGTTTTGCTGCCTCTACTGTCTCTTTCCATAGGAAAATCAAACTGATTTTTCATGATAAAAATTTATTTTTCGGCTAATAAAACCAATTACAAAGTTTCTTAAAATTGCCTGTACTATTGATTTCTGCAATAAAAATTTTAAAGACAGTGACACTTTAAGTTCACTACTGCTTGCAGAGTGTAAAGGGGGTGTCACAGATTGTATTAATGCAGCCACCACCAGATTGTATCTCACAGCCCCCTAAAAACTAGTGGGCCCTCTACTTTAATTAATCTTTATTTTATCTTTTTCCTCATTATAAAAGTTTAAAAAATTAAATTATACGTCATCGTAATATCAAAAACATTTTATTTATCACATCAACCTTTTCGGGCTCTTTTGGCTCCGCATTGAAGTCATATCCAAGCTCACTGCTAATTACCCTGTGTAATTAGCAGTGAGCTTGGTTGCGTGTGACAAGGGGCGGAACCTGGTGGCGGCTCTGCAACTCGGCAGCCTCACACATGTACCATGTCTGGCCCACTTCTTCAACCTAGTGTTGCTGCCGTTCCTTAAAACCTACCCCAATTTGGCTGACTTGCTCACTAAGGTGCACAGTATCTGTGCGTATTTCCGCAAGTCAACCAGGGAAAGTTACCCCAACTGCTACAGTCAAATTCAAAGTCGAAACAGAGGTGGGGGGAGAAGTGAGGAGTCACATTATGCAGGGAATTTTACCCCAACTGCTACAGTCAAATTCAAAGTCGAAACAGAGGTCGGGGGAGAAGTGGGGAGTCACATTATGCAGGGAATTTTACCCCAACTGCTACAGTCAAATTCATAGTCAAAATCAATTTAGCATCCTTGTCTATTTTGAACCATAGTATCTGTGGATGTAATCTTACGGGTATCCTCTGCCGTCCTTTCACCAGTACCTTCTACATTTTTTCGATGTTGTAGCCGTTTTGACGGCAGGATGACCAGGTCTTTTTAATAGACAGGCTACCGCACTTGCCCTCTCTTAGAGACTCTTTAAAGGATTGAAAGTGTATTCATTCAATCAAATCAAATTCCGGGGCCTCTTAAGAAGACTGTATTGTTATTCTTCGTCCCTACTTCCAAAGATATGCCTTTCACGCACAACAGTGGGTGAGGCTAAATTTAGTCATAATCCAGCTATTTTAGTTTAAGGCGCCAGCAGACAGTGCTCAAACTGCTGAACAGCACCTTCTACCTTCCTTGGATGTTTTAGCGGTTTTGAAGGCAGGATTGACAAGGCCTTCCACCAGTAGCTTCTATTCTTCCTTTGATGTTGTATCAGCCTTTTTGAAGGCAGGGTTGACCAGACCTTACACCAGTAGCTTCTATCCTTCCTTGGTTGTTGTTTATGACTCTTGAGAAAGGAACCGGTGCGGTTCCGAAACGCGTTGGGTCTTGTTAATAAAATTACATTTTATTCTTATCATTTTCTGACTTCAAGTAGGACCTGCGCCCCACAATCCGTGTGTTTTGGTGTTGGAGGTATTTTTTCTGTTGGTTGTTGTTGCAGCATTTCTGAAGGTAGGATTGACCAGGCCTTTTACCTGTAGCTTCTATCCTTCCTTGGATGTCGTAGTAGCCTTTTTGAAGGCAGGATTGACCAGGCCTTTTAACAGTAGCTTCTATCCTTCCTTGGATGTTGTATTAGCCATTTTGAAGGCAGGATTAACCAGATCTTTTATCAGTAGCTTCTATCCTTTCTTGGATGTTGTAGTAGCCTTTTTGAAGGCAGGATTGACCAGGTCTTTTTAATAGACAGGCTACCGCACTTGCCCTCTCTTAGAGACTCTTTAACCTCTTAAGGACAAAGGATGTACCGGTACGTCCTATGTCCTCACTTGCACTTCAAAGCGGGGCCGCGCGGCGGCCCCGCTTTGAAGTGCCGCGATCCCGGGTGCCGCGAGTAGCCCGGGACCGCTGCTATTAGCGGGCACGGTCGGATCGCCGTGCCCGCTAATTAGCTAATCGGAGGCAGCTGTCAAAGTTGACAGCTGCCTCCGATTACCGGAGGCAACGTTTCCCTGGTGTCTAGTGGGGGAGATCGCTCCTCCGGGACCTTGTCCCGGAGGAGCGATCTCCGTTACTGATGCCGGCCGGGGACGCGTCCAAGATGGCGCCGTCCTCGGCTCGGCACTCGTTCGTTTTCGGCTGCAGCAGCCGAAAGCAAAGGAGTGCCGATCTCATGGATCTCTGCAGCATATCTATGCTGCAGAAATCTCAATGAGAGATCACAGTGTATATACTAGAAGTCCCCTAGGGGGGCTTCTAGTATATGTGTAAAAAAAAAAAAAAAAGTGTTGTTTATAGTAAAAAGCCCCCTCCCCTAATAAAAGTCTGAATCACCCCCCTTTTCCCAGGTTTTAAATAAAAGTAAACAAATAAATAAATAAATAAACATGTTTGGTATCGCCGCGTGCGTAATCGCCCGAGCTATTAATTAATCACATTCCTGATCTCGTACGGTAAACGGCGTCAGCGCAAAAAAATCCCAAAGTGCAAAATTGCGCATTTTTGGTCGCATCAAATCCAGAAAAAATGTAATAAAAAGCGATCAAAAAGACGTATATGGGCAATCAAGGTACCGATAGAAAGATCACATCATGGCGCAAAAAATGACACCTCGCACAGCCCCATAGACCAAAGGATAAAAGCGCTATAAGCCTGGGAATGGAGCGATTTTAAGGAACGTATATTGGTTAACAACGGTTTGAATTTTTTACAGGCCATCCGATACAATATAAGTTATACATGTTATATATATCGTTTTAATCGTAACAACTTGAGGAACATGCATAACAAGTCAGTTTTACCCCAGGGCGAATGGCGTAAAAACACATTTCCCCCAAATAAAAGAAATGCGTTTTTTTTTTCAATTTCACCACACTTTGAATTTTTTTCTGGTTTCGCAGTGTACTTTATGCAAAAATTCAGCCTGTAATTGCAAAGTACAATTAGTGACGCAAAAAATAAGGGCTCATGTGGGTTTCTAGGTGGAAAAATGCAAGTGCTATGACCTTTTATGCACAAGGAGGAAAAACCGAAAACGTAAAAACGAAAATGGGCCATGTCCTTAAAGGGTTAAAGGATTGAAAGTGTATTCATTCGATCAAATCAAATCCCGGGGCCTCTTAAGAAGACTGTATTGTTATTCTTCATCCCTATCTCCAAAGATATGCCTCTCACACACAACTGCATGAGGGGGTGAGGCTAAATCTAGCCAGAATCCGGCTATTTTTATTGGATGATTGTATTGTCCATCTTGGTCTGGGTCTGTGGTGTCAGGCTAAGTTTTTGGTTTGTACATATGCTACCTCTGTTTTTATTGGTTCTCTGTGTTCTCACCCCCATGCTGTGCCAGGCTAAATTTTGGGGTGGTTCATATGCTACCTCTGTTTTTAATGGTTCCCTGTGTCCTCACCGCCATGCTGTGTCTGGCCTAATTTTTGGGAGGCTCAATTGCTACCTCACTCACTTTTAACGATTCTCTGTGTCCTGACTGCCATGCTCTGACGTCGCTACATCTGCGAAGGAGCGAACTGGTTGCTGGGGCCCGCCAATTGCATCCCAGGCAACCAGCCAGCTGTGTTATCTTTTTTTTTTCGTGCAGCCACGGCCAGGGCCTCACCACCCCCGGTCTATCGGCATCAGGTGTACCCTTGATGGTGACTAAAAGCTGGCCTAGCCAGTTAGCTGTCAGCACCTAGGTTCGTGTCTACTATAAATCCCAGCCCCTGGCCTCACTCCAATTTTTTGGGAGGCTCACTTGCTTCCTCACTCACTTTTAATGGTTCTCTGTTTGCTCACTGCCATGCTGTGTCTGGCCTAATTTTTGGGAGGCTTTCTGGCTACCCCTTCTACCTTGGTCACTCTGTCCTCACCCCCATGCTGTGTAAGGCTAAATTTTGGGGTGGTTCATATGCTACCTCTGTTTTTAATGGTTCTCTGTGTCCTCCCCCCCATGCTGTTTCAGGCTAAGTTTTTGGGTGGTTCATCATATGCTGCCTCTATTTTAATGATTCCCTGAGTTCTCATTGCCATGCCGTGTCAGGCTGAGTTTTTGGGTGGTTCATATGTCTACCTCTGTTTTAACCAGGCTGTTGCCCAGAATTTGCCATAATGGTACCATTAGGCAGCCTCAGAGGCATCCATACATGCTGCCCCTGCTGTTTCCTGTACATTTCCGTTGTGTTTCCATCATTTTCTGAGGTTAACAAGTTTTCACACGACCTTCCCTCTACCGAACTTGGGTCCCCTGCAAAAATGCTCGAGTTTCCCATTGACTTGAATGGGGTTCGTTACTTGAAATGAGCACTCGAGTATCAGGAGATATTCGTCTCGAGTACGAGCACCCAAGCATTTTAGTACTCGCTCATCACTATTCTCTTCTTGATTTTGGTGTTGATCAATTTGTAGGATATATAAACTGCATTCAAATCCTCTTAAACTCAGTCTACTGGATGTTCATGACTGAAGTGCGCAGAATCAGAAACAGAAAAATATGAATTCCATATTTTTGCTTTCTGTGAATTGGTCCTTCATATTTCTGGGGTTGCTTCTTAACATTTTCATTGTGGTGATTATTATTTTGTGGCTGAAAAGTAAAGCTCTTCAATTCATTCTACTGTGTGAAGATAATAACCTACACAAACCGGTTATTCATGAGCCTCTGGATGAACATCTCAACCATGGCCCCTTGGATGCTTGAGGGGGGTCCATAGTCATTTCTTTAGTCTTTAGTCTTTCATTTCTGTTTATCGTATATACAGACAACTTTACTGTGGAAATTACAGCTATTATGAAGAGATGTCAATTGAGGAAACAAGCGATTGGAAACGTGGAAAGTGGAAACGTAAGCTATTATGAAGACATGTCAGTGGAGAAAACAAGCAACAATGGAAACAGCGATTATGAAGATATGTTACTGCACAAAGGCCCGGTACATCTAATCATCATCAACTCTGCAGGATCCATCGTGCTGATTTTCATATTTTGTGTTTCTATATATCTCCTCATTGCTTCACTTCTAAAACACACAAGGAATATGAACAGCCACAATTCAGGATTTGCTAAGCCCCAACTGGAAGCTCACAAAAATGCTATCAGAACTATGCTCTGACATACGCCAGACCTGAATCACGGCTAACCGACCGCACGCCGGACCCTTTGCTAACCTGCCGCACACCGGACCCACCGCTGACCTGCAGCATGCGAGACCCGCTACTGACCCGACTCACGCTGGACCCACCACTCTTGGTGAGTATTCCAGGCAGGATGTCTTATTTCTCTCCCCCTGCCCTCACTACCCCTACCCCTGGCCAAGGGAGAGAAATAAGACATTCCCCGGAAATAAGGCATAGTTCTGGTTTGGGGGGAATGAAATTAATACTGTCTTATTTTCGGGGAAACACGGTACATGTTCTGTTCGTCTTTCCTCTGTAAACCTTTCTGATGAAGGGTCCTCTGCTCTCCAAATTATTCTGGGGTTATCTAATGAGGGATCCCTTCTGTAATATTTTGTCTTTTTTGGCCACAAAAGTATTTCCCAACTCATAAACTAAGACGCAAAGGTCTGGTTAGGTAAAGGTATTTATTTTACAAATACTATACTGTACATTAATTATTAACGCATGCATTAAAAAAATATTGTAGGAAAATCTTGGATGAGAACATAGGAAACTTTAGCATCCCAAATTTTACTAAACTTAATGCATTTAAATCCAGAGGTTTATCTTAGGATCAGTAATAAAATTTCATGCAAATCTAACATACAGAATACATCAGTTTTCCATAGTGATCCATTACTTTTACTCTAACAGTCTACTGGAAGTTCATGAACGAAGCATAGAATCTCAAGAAGAAAATATGGATTATTTTATATTAATGGTGGCTGTAGTTTGGTTCTTTTTATTTCTGGGGTTGCTTCTTAACCTCTTCATTGTGGTGATGAACGTTACTTGGTGGATGAAAGGTAAAGGTCTTCAATCTATTGATATCATCATGACCAGTCTGGGATCAGCAAGCATCATACTTAACATGATCTATTTCATTGCATCTTTACCTTTTCCATTTGATGTCTGTGTAGTGACTTTTGCCATGATATTCCTGGTTTTCTGCAGCCTGTGGTGGGGCGTTGTCCTTGGGATCTTCTACTGTGTGAAGATCGCAGCCTACAAAAGTCGGCTTTTCCTGAGACTCAGGATGAACATCTCAACCATGGTCCCGTGGATGCTTGTGGGGTCCATGGTGATTTCTTTTTTCTCCACTCTGCCCTATCTATGGGCCACATCTGGCAACTTCACTAGTGGAAATTATAGCAATTATGAAGTAGAGCCATCCTTCAAAACACAACGTCTGAATTTTTTTATCATCAACTTTGCAGGATCCATCGTGCCGCTTCTCATCTTTTGTGGTTCTATTTATCTCCTCATTGCTTCGCTCCTAAAGCATACAAGGAACATGAGCAGCAACAATTCAGGATTTGCTAAGCCCCAACTGGAAGCCCACAAAAATGCTATCAAAACTATGGCTTCATTTCTGTTCCTTTATCTCCTTAATTTTGTAACCTATAACTTGATGATATTAATTTTTTACTTTGAAAATGCAAAGTTTTTCTTGCTGTTCTTCATATTTGTTTCCTCCTTCCCAAGCCTCCACTCCATCCTGCTGATAGTCAGTCATGCAAAACTTAAGAGATCCATCCTTTCAACTTTCCCAACCATTCTATCAAACATGGTCTTCTAGTGGTATGTTTAACTCCTTAACCTCTTAAGGAAGCATGACGTACCCGTACGTCATGTGTCCGCAAGAGGTGTTCAGAGCGGGGCCGCGCGGCGATCCCTCTCTGAACCACCGAGATACCAGGTGCAGCGTGTAGCTCGGGACCGCGGGTATTAGCGGGCACGCTCCGATCGCCTTGCCTGCTAATCAGGTAATCAGATGCAGCTGTCAAAGTTGACAGCTGCATCAGATTACCTTCTGCAGCACTTCCCTGGTGTCTAGTGGCCGGGGCCAAGATGGCGCTGATCCCGGCTCAGCACTCGTTTGTTTTCGGCTGCAGCAGCTGAAAGCAAATGAGTGCCAATCTCATTGATCTTTGCTGTATAAGTATACAGCAAAGATCTCAATGAGATATCAGTGTACTTATACTAGAAGTCCCCCAGGGGGGCTTCTAGTATAAGTGTAAAAAAAAAAAAAAGTGTTATTATTAGTAAAAAGCCCCCTCCCCTAATAAAAGTCAGAATTTCCCCCCTTTTCCCATGTTTTTTTAATAAAAATAAATAAATAAACATGTTTGGTATTGCCGCGTGCGTAATCACCCGAACTATTAATTAATCACATTCCTGATCTTGCACGGTAAACGGCGTAAGCACAAAAAAATCCCAAAGTGCAAAATTGCTCATTTTTGGTCGCATGAAATCCAGAAAAAATGTTATAAAAAGTGATCAAAAAGTCGTATATGCGCAATCAAAAAATGACACCTCACACAGCCCCATAGACCAAAGGAATGGTCAGTTTTACCCCAGGGCGTAAAAATAAATGCCCCCCAAATAAAAGAAATGTGTTTTTTTGTTCAATTTTACCACACATTTTACCAATTTTTTCCTGGTTTCGCAGTATACTTTATGCAAAAAATTAGCCTGTCATTGCAAAGTACAATTAGTGATGCAAAAAATAAGGGCTCATGTGGGTTTCTAGGTGGAAAAATGCAAGTGCTATGGCCTTTTAAACACAAGGAGGAAAAAACAAAAACGTAAAAATGAAAATTGGCTCTGTCCTTAAGGGGTTAAAGGAGAATTCTGGGTTTGGCTTTTTTTTTTTTTTCAAAACAGCCCTGGAGGAGGTGGGTGAACATAACATCATGCAATTACTTCCCTGGCTTCAGCGCTGGGGTCTGCTGTCATCAGCTCCGGTTGCCGGCCGCTTCATTTCCTGAATGGGAACCTGGAAGGTAACGTGTCAGGGCTTTTTAGACCTAAAAGCAGCTAGGGACCAAGAACTGGAGAGGATGACAGCAGACTTCAACACTGGAGCCGGGTAGGTAAGTGCATGTTATGTTCATCCACTTGCTTTCTGACTGTTTTGGGGAAAAAAAAGGCTGAGCTTGGACTTCTCCCTTAAGCCACCATGACCTACCTGTAAGTCAAGGGAGTGTTAAAAGGGTATGCAACAGATATGGGAGCAGAGCGAACACCATACTTGGTGACTGACATCCCTTGGTAATAACCGCACAGAGGGATTTGCGTTGATTGCTCAAACAAGTTCCCTAGGGGAGCTAAAAAAAGGTCCAAAAATGAAAAAAAAAAAAAAAATTACATAAAATAATATAGACTCCACTCCATAAATAGAATAGAATACACTCCACAAAAATTCTAATCAACCACTTATTTTAAATAAATAAATGTAAAATATATATAAAAAAATTGATTTGATGTAATTCTGTTGCCCTTTCGTTGCTCTCCTTCCTGTTTTAAAACTGACACATCTCGTCGGCCGGCCCATTCAGGCAATTGCCCTGCCTCAGGAAACCCGAGTATGTGGTTATGACTTTTTCTTTTTTTTTTTAAAGCAGCCCAAATAAAGGGAAATGTTCATTGATTCCCCTTTTAAAGGGATTAAGTGGTTATAAAAAGGAATCTATAGACTGTGTCCCTAATGTCCATCCAGGTAAAACTTGTGTAGTTGATGTACACCATGGAGAAGCCTCAGATGTTGACCTTCTCCACTGCATACACCAGCATCAACCGCAGCTCTTCTGATGAACATGCAGGGTTACAGCTGTTATACACCATGAAGAAGGTAATAATCCTTGTCTTCACTGTGGCCCATGCCACCGACACAAGTTTGATAAATGTCCCCCAATATTTCCAACCTGGTGCTCATGCGTGATAAAACATTTTCTATGTAATGTAATAAGGATTCTACATGGTTAACTTCTATTAGTTAGTTAGTTTTCTTCTTCTTTTTTTACTTTTTATTATCTGTATTTCTGTATTCTGATGTATCTTAGTCACGTCAGTTAAGTATGGAAGCTATTCGTTTCTTTTAAATCTGATGGTTCATTTGGGAATTTGTATATTACTTGCCCGACTTCTTGGGCAATTGATGGGGGGGTATGGCGAGACCTAATGTGGCCTCTGTTGCCTAACCTGTCCTGTCCTGCTGAAAGTTTATGTTGGAGGTTGTAGTTTTACAACCGGTGGCACCCGCTTTGCTTTGTTATTACTGTAAATTTGCTCTTCTCTACTTGTAGCGCCTCCAGGTTAAATACGTTTGCAAATACATTCATTTAGCAAACTTGACAGATTAGGAAGAGACAAGTTTACCTCATGAATGTATTTCCTAAATAAATTAACTTGTTGAATCCTACAAGTATAACTTTATTAGCTCAGATGGGATTGCCCTTTTAACTTAACTGCATTCGAAGCCACATATTCATTTTACGGTCAGTAATAAAATCTCATACAAGGAGTCACCCTGATTTTCTTTCAACCTCCATTCATCTTACTGTCACAATGTGCTGGTTGCTCATGACCAGAGCACACAATCCTCAGAGGAAAGAATTCATTCTATAGCTTTTAAATGTTTTTTTCACATTGTAAATGAGTTTTTCCACTTTTAAGCATTTGCTTAAAAAGGGTTAGGATTATTTTGTCTAAAAGTAAAGTTTTTTAATCCATTGAAGCATCCAGTCTTCTTAGCTATGAGGCCACAAGGTTTACACCTGGATTTGGAGATGTTCAATCATTCTTCTCGGCAGATCCGCTCATGCTTTGTAAGGTTGGATTGGGTCGTCGGTGGATGCAATTATCCAGTGTCTCCAGAGATGTTCCATTGGCTTCATTGTAGGGATGATGTGGAGCAGGTAATGGGCAATGTCTGGCTTCCTCCAGACACAACACAAATTGAGGCCACAAAATTCAATCTTGATTTCATCAGACCAGAGGAAAAAGTTGAAGGGTCTGAAGACTAACTGTATCAGACAGATGTGTTTTTAAGACATGTGGGTGATGAATAAAAGTCTGATGATCAAGGGCATTGAAACCCTTCATAGTACACTATTGGGGGCACTATAATGCTTAGAAGCAGAATAGTATCTTGGGCACAGTACTGGTGGTACTATACTACTCCTGTGTGCCATATTAAAGGCACTATAACTTTCTGCATTACAGTACTTTATACTTTGTGAAGAACAGTGTACATCTTTGAGGCACAGTATTCTGGTGGCACTACATCAATATTGATGGCAGGTACAATAACAGCAGGATAATTAATTTATGTTGCTAAACAGGGTTAGGAACCAGGGGGAGGGGCAGACCGGAACTACTGGACACAACAGGTATAAACAGGTGAATAAAGCATATTTTTTTATTCATTGACCAAAAAAAAACCTGTGTTTTTTAGATAATTCAGATAATCCCTTTAAGGGGTTATGGTGGCATAATGATACAGATCAGGAATCAAACATGATGTATTGTTTGATAATAGTAGGAGGTAGTATACAGAGTAAGGGCTATATTACACAGCCTGATTAACACAGTAAGCAAGCACCAATCTGCTAGATCAGCACTCGCTTACAGAGCCTATTACGTGTCTCAATTATGTAAGCCCTTGGTTTACATAGAAAGTAATAAATGTAATACTTACCTTTCCATGCTCCCCAGTGTCCTACTCCCTGGTCCCCGCTCACTGAAGCTCTGCACAGTGACAGGTCGCTTAGCCAATCATTGGCCAAGATGGGACAGCACTGAGCCAGCGATTTGCTGAGTGCCCTGTCACTTCAGACACGGCGCAGAAGTTCCAGCAGTGGTTGCGGGGAGCTGAAAAAAGGCAGCAGGACATTGTGGAGCCTGGACAGGTAAGTATAATCTTTTTCTTATTTTACCTGTCATCAGACTTCGGTCACGCATCACTATTAAAAGAAGAGATGTTCATCCTGCAAATGATTATTTTTAAACTTGCTAAAGGACAAAAATCATAATATGATCGGCTCTTCGACTGATTGCAATATCTGCCCACATTAGCCTGATTTGGCAGATTATCACTACATGTAATAGGGCCTCGAGAATCCAAAGACATCTGGGCATCAAATTTCATAGAAGTAAAAATGAATGGTTTAGATCAGAGAACACAGCCCTTGTGAGTCATTGGATATAACTATTTATTCTGATGAAGGGGAGGGTGAGAGGTGAAATCTTGCATCATCGACCATGAGTTGCACTCCTGAATAGGGTGACCCAATGGTAAATGTCTTGGTGTACAATCTCCTACATGTTGTGTTCGTCCCATCGCATGTTTTATTATTTCCGATCACAGGTATTTATTTTACAAACACTAATTATTGACACATGCTTTCACAAATCTTGTAGGAAAATCTTGGATGAGAAAATAGGAAACTTTTGCATCCTAAATTTTACTATACCTAATTGCATTAAAATTCAGAGGTTTATGTTAGAATCACTAATAAAATTTCATGCAAATCTAACATACAGAATACACCAGTTTTCCATAGTTATCCATTCCTCTTACTCTTACAGTCTACTGGATGTTCATGACCGAAGCATAGAATCTCAAGAAGAAAATATGCTGGAGATTATATTAATGGTGGCTGTGAATTTGTTCTTATTATTTCTGGGGTTGCTTCTTAACCTCTTCATTGTTGTGATGAACGTGATTTGGTGGCTGAAAGGTAAAGCTCTTCAATCCATAGACATCATCATGACCAGCCTGGGATCAGCAAACCTCATACTTAACATTATCTATTTAATTATATCTTTATCTTTTCCATTTGATGTCTTTGTAGTGATTGTTGCCATTACATTCCTGGTCTTCTGCAGCCTGTGGTGGGGTGTTGTCCTTGGGATCTTCTACTGTGTAAAGATCGCAGCCTACAAAAATCAGCTTTTCGTGAGGCTCAGGATGAACATCTCAACCATGGTTCCATGGATGCTTGTGGGGTCCATGGTCATTTCTTTTGTCTCCACTCTGCCCTATGTATGGGCCACATCTGGCAACTTCACTAGTGGAAATTTTAGCAATTATGACGTAGAGTCAACTTTAAAAACACAACGTCTGACTATATTTATCATCAACATTGCAGGATCTATTGTGCCGCTTCTCATCTTTTGTGGTTCTATTTATCTCCTCATTGCTTCGCTCCTAAAACACACAAGGAACATGAGCAGCAACAATTCAGGATTTGCTAAGCCCCAACTGGAAGCCCACAAAAATGCTATCAAAACTATGGCTTCATTTGTGTTCCTTTATCTCCTTAAATTTGTAACCTATAACTTGATGTTATTAATTTTTTACTTTGGAAATGCAATGTTTTTCTTGCTGTTTTTCATATTTGTTTCCTCCTTCCCAAGCCTCCACTCCATCCTGCTAATTGTCAGCAATGCAAAACTTAAGAGATGCATCCTCTCAATTTTTCAAACCGTTCTATCAAACAGGGTTTTCTAGTGGTATGTTTAACACCTTAAAGGAGAAGTCAGATCACGATGGCTTCAAGGAGAAGCCAGGGTTCCACCTTTTTTCCCAAAACAGCCGAAGAGGAGGTGGGTGAACATAACAACATGCAATTACCTCCCTGGCTCCAGCACTGGGGTCTGCTGTCATTCGATCTGGTTCCTGGCCACTTCTATGTCTGAGGGGGACCTGGAACATGATGTGTCAGACCCACTCAGACCTAAAAGCAGCTAGGGACTGGGAACTGGAGAGGACTACAAGAGACCCAAGCACTGAAGCCGGGGAGGTATGTGCATGTTATGTTTACCTACCTCCTCCCCTGCTGTTTTTTTTTTTTTTAAAGGCTGAGCCCTGGCTTCTCCTTTAAGCCACCATGACCTACCTGTAAGTGATGGTGGTGTTAAAAGGATATCTACCAAGCTTGGGAGCGCAGTCAATGCCATACTTGGCGACTGACATCCCTTGCTAATAGCGCACACAGAGTGATTTTAATTAATTATTTATACAAGTCCCCTAAGGGAGCTAAAAAAACACGCAAACGTTTATTTCACAACATAGGCAATTACGCAATTTATGCTTTGCACCCGATAAACTGTACGCATGTGCGTAGACTGAAACGTATCCTTCTACATTTGTTATTAGTTTGTGTATGTTCAGTAAATACGAGTACAAACCAAACGTGATCTTTTTTTTTTTTTTTTATGTTCGTGTTCGGGATCCAAACTGAACATCGGGATGTTCGCTCATCACTACTGATGGGCGTGCAGGGTTACAGCTGCCATACGCCATGGAGAAGGTAAAAATCTTTGCCTTGTATGTGGCCTAAGCTACCAGCACAAGTTTGATAACTGTCCCCCAATAATTCTAATGGCCCTAAGGCTATGTGGAAATCATGGATATAGTCATTGGCTGTATCCATGTTTTCCAGACAACCTTAGAGCTTTATCCAAGTTCAGCAGCCCCAGCTAATCAAATGCCGAACGTTCGGGTTCGGATCGACTAGAACCCGGTTCGCTCATCTCTAGTGATAATATATTTTCTAGGTAATGTAATAGTGATTCTCCATGGTTAACTTCTATATTTGATTATAATAAATTAAAACATGGACTTCATGAGTCAAGGATAATATCTAGAGATGAGTGAGTACTAAAATGTTCGGGTGCTTGATACTCGAGATGAATATTTCCTGATGCCTGGGTGCTTGTTTTGAGTAACGAACCCCATTGAAGTCAATTGGAAACTCAAGCATTTTTGCAGGGGACCCAAGCTCTGCACAGGGAAGCTTGCCTGAAAACCTGGAAACCTCCGAAAATGATGGAAACAACACGGAAATAGACAGGAAACACCAGGGGCCGCATGCATGGAATGTCAGCAACAGGACAAATTGACAACTGACAGCAGATTTGGGGGTAGTCGTATAGAGTATGTGTGTAACTTGTGCTTTTTTTTTTTTTTTTTTTTAAGGCGCCACATGCACAGTACACAGCACAGTGAGGATAGGTATAGCTGAACTCAGCAACAGGACAAATTGACTACTAACAGCTGCACTGTCTGAAGCGAGCATCGCGGGACCTGATTCTTATATGCCCAGGTCATCTGATCTGGCCAGCCAATCACTGCTATCGACATGTAGGGTTCTTACATGATGTTACAAGGTCCCAAAGCCTCTCCTGCATGATGATTGGCTGGAAAAAAAAGTACCGCCAAACATGTAGGAATAGGAAGATGCCATTTTCTTGAGTATCACGAGATGCTCGTCCGAGTAACGAGCACCATCGAGTACCCTAATATTTGAACGAGTACCAAGCTCAGACGAGCATGCTCACTCATCTCTAATAATATCCCATCATAGAAAATGTGGACTGTTTCTACATATCTTACTAGTCACATGATGTAGAGTCTGGGGTTACCCTCTGTGAATTGATAACACAATGAATTTAGGGTGCTCTAGTTTTTTGTCAGTTTTCTTTTTCTATTTTCCCTATTATTATCTGTATTTTTGTATTCTGATGTATCTTGGTCACATCAGTTAGTTACGGAAGCTGTTTGTTTCTTTTAACTCTCATGGCTCATTTGGGAATTTGTATATTACTGCATGACTGCAGTATTTAATTCTTTTTGGTTTTTACATGATTTTTTATTTTATTTTCTCATTCTGCAGAAGTAGCCTTTCTTGAGCGACTCCTGGTTTCATAATTATTCTTATTTTTAATTTTTTTCCTTAATTCTCGTTTTCATTAAAATATATAATTTGTGTGATAAAACATGTCAAAATTCTTTTTAAGTTAAATATTTTTTTTTTTTATCTTCTTTTTCTGCTTTCCCTCTCCCTTTTTATTTTTCTCCCTGTTATAATAAATAGGAATGTATTAGGTAGACGTAAGGGTAGGGAGTGCGGTGAAGGAGGTAATGGAATAATATCTTAACAACAAGAAATGTCTTTGCACTGGTTAGTGATGCTTCTAGACATCATCTTCCTAAGATCTAAAATTGTAATAAACATTTTGATAGTTGCTAAGTTATTGTAATGTCATTCCTAATAAAATTGAACTTTTAATTGAAAATAAAGAGATATTTAAAAAATAATTGGGCCCTTAAGTCTAAACATGTCCAACATGTACTGAATGTGTTTACACTGCTAAATATATGCATACACTTAGGTATATAGCCCTGCAATGGTTAACATACTCTGTGCTGCCACCTCTGGCAGCATATATTGAAAACATCTATAAGAATCAGGTCACATGACATTCCCACATATAGGCTTTTGCTAGAAGCAGCTAGTAAGTTCTGTGGAAAGAGTCCCCATACAGACTGGATCAATTGTGCATGGCTCGGACCAGAGAGTGTGAGGTTGTCTGCAAGCTTTACAAATAAGCAGATATATAGTGATGCTCGAGCCCAGCAGTGTAGTAATAAGAGTCACAACGTCCCATTGCCCCCCCCCCCACCACCACCACCACCACCATGCTGTCACTCCGTAAATCTCCTGAACTGGCTAACAAAATGACAGTCAGTTCTCGAGATCTGTGGCGGGCAAGAGGTCAGGCTTCTCTCCTTCTGTTCAAATGTATCGGCACAAGCCATGGTACACAGGGCTGGTACAACTGAACAGCTGAGTGCTGACAGGAGGAGAGGAATACTGTGCTCCCTGTCCCCTGGGAGGTGGTGGGTGCTTACCTTCCTGGCTCCAGTGCTGCTGCCTTCATTTCACAGCTCCGTTCCCCTGGTGTCTACCTGCTTCCTGGTCTTGAGACGGAAGAGGTGATGTGACAGGCCCGCTCAGCCAATCAGCAGCAGAGGTGGGACACAGCTACAGCAGTAGTAGCTGAGCAGGCTTGCCACACTGTGACTTAAGTCCGGTAAGGGGGCTGGGGCTTGAGCGGTGGAAGGTGGGCTGCATTGGAAGGTAAGTGAATATTATTATTTTCACCCACCCCTTACCTGGACATTGCCAAAAAATGGGTCCCGGTCAAAGTACCCCTTTAAATAGGTTGTGTTCCTCAAACTTTGGCTTTAAAGGCCTTGATGACAGTTCATAATTGGAGCTGTAGTTTTGTAACCTGTGGCGACACAGAAAGAGTCCTAAATAGAAACAATTACCATGGATGAGTACATATGAAAACTGAGGATGCCTTAGTTTCCCTAAACAAAACTGCATTCAAAGCCACGTGTTCATTTTAGGATCAGTAATAGAATCTCATGCAAATCCTACAAGGAGTCGCCCTGATTTTCTTTCACCTTCCTTTCATCTCACTGTCACAATCTGCTGGATATTTATGACCGGAGCATGCAGCCTCAAGAGGAAAGAATCTATTCAATAGCTTATACATATTTTATACAGATTGTTAATTGGTTCATCTTGTTTTTGGTGGTCACATCCTAACTTCTTTATTGTGGTGAAAAATGTTATTTGGTTGAAAGTTTTTTAATCCATAGACATCATTGTGACCAGCCTTGAATTTGTGAGGATCACACTTCTCAATATATATTCACAGACCCTGTTGCTGACCCCCAATATAAACAATGCTTCCGGGAAGTCTTCAGACCTTTTCACTTTTGTTTACATTTTGTTATCCTGTGTCTTGTGCTAACATAAAAATAATATATAAATAATAATAATATTATTAATACCCCTAAGGGCTCAGCCACACTAGCGTTTTTCTTTTTTTCTAACGGATCCATCTATATTAATTAAACGGATGAGCATAAACTGATGAGCAGACTGATGCAAACTGATTGCAAAATGTTCATCTTTTTTTAATGGTCCGTTTGTATTTTGGCTTAAAAAAACTGACTTTTGTACATCAGTTTGCATCCGTTTGCATCAGTCAGCATACTAGCTGTCGGGCTTCCCTGGTGTCTAGTGGGGTGGATCGCGGAGGGGCGATCCTTACTTCTGGCACCGGCCGGGGTCTGTGTTGTAATGACACTGATCCCGGATCGGCACTCGATTGCTTTCGGCTGCATCAGCCGTAAGCATACCAGTGCCTATCTCATTGATCTATGCAGTATAACTATACTGCATAGATCTCAATGAGAGATCAGTGCACTTATACTAGAATTCCCCCAGGGAGAATAACCCGAACCCGAAATATTAATAAAAAGCCCCCTCCCCTAATAAAAGCTTGAATCATCCCCCTTCTCCCATGTTATAAATAAAAATAAATAAATAAACAAACATGTTTGGTATCGCTGCCTGCGTAATATTAATTTATCACATTCCTGATCTCGCACGGTAAACGGCGTAAGCACAAAAAAATCCCAAAGTGCAAAGTTGTGCATTTTTGGTTGCATCAAATCAAGAAAATTGTAATAAAAAGCGATCAAAAAGTTGCATATGCGCAATCAAGATACCGATAGAAAGAACACATCATGGCACTAAAAATCATGCCTAAAACAGCCCTATAGACCAAAGGATAAAAGCGCTATAAGCCTGGGAATGGAGCGATTTTAAGGAACATATATTTGTTAACAATGGTTTGAATTTTTTACAAGCCATTAAATAAAATAAAAGTTATACATGTTATATATCATTGTAATCGTAACGACTTGAGGAACATATATAACAAGACAGTTATACCCCAGGGTGAACGGCGTAAAAACAACAAAACAAAACAAATTAAAAAAATGTTTGTTTTTTTCAATTTCACCACACATTGAATTTTTTTCTGGTTTTGCAGTGTACTTTATGAAAAATTTAAGCCTGGCATTGAAAAGTACAATTAGTGGCGCAAAAAATAAGGGCTCATGTGGGTTTTTAGGTTTCTAGGCAAAAATTGAAATTGTCCCGGTCCTCTAAGGGTTAATAAAGAAAGTAAAATTCACATATAATCCTTATTGCCCTCAATAGAATAATAAATGTTGAAAAAAAATAAAAATAATAAATCAAACATATTTAGTATCGCCGCGGGCGCAATGACACTGGCAATAAAATTATTACATGATTAAACCTGCACGGTGACCACAGAAAATTAAAAATGAGAAAAATGCTACTTTTGTAAAAAAAAAATTTGGAAAAATTGGCAGAATCAGAAATAAAAGTTATAGTTGCTACAACCGCATAAAGTGAGACGGGTTGGATTTAAAAAATGGGCTCTGGTCCTGAAAGCCAAAATCAGTGTGGTCCTGAAGGGGTTAATGATGAGGTGTCTGTGTAAGAGTCCCTATATCATGAGCACTGTGTGATGTACTTGGAAGCAGCAAAGATTCACTCACATGTTCTTGTGGTGTTTCTTTCATTCAGAAGCCCCTCTTTCTGAAACTCAGGGGACACACTACACTTCTCTGTCCCTTGTCCCAATCTCAGCTCCAGGACTTCTTCCTGACTCTTGCACAGTATAGGCAGCAACTGACAGGGAGCATCTCCTTGACAACCACAACCACTTCCTGTTTCCTGCAAGGTGATGATGCAGTAAGTTATCTTCCATATGAAGTCGCAAAACTGCAATCTCAGCATATTGATAGGCTTGTAGGAGTCCAGAACATGCCAGAAATTACATATATTCAGACTTTGCAACTTAGAACATTGTTTGCATTCACATGCAATACTACATGTACTTATGGGCAGTTTACTATTTTGCTGCCACCTACTGACCAAAGTTATTACTGCAGCATATATGACACAGCAAATAACTCCCCATTCTTACATAAAGAATGGTAGAATTCTTTAGTATTCAATATGGTTATTTAGCACTTTTTTGTCATTTTTGGCAGTGATTCTTGCCTTCAGTCTCCTTGGCTGTGAGGCCACAAAGTCTACATACACACTTTGGGATCTTCGGCCATTCTTCTCTGTGGATCCCCTCCCAATCTGTCATGTTGGATTGGGGCAGTAAGTGGCCAACATTATCAGGATTCTCCAGAGATGTTATATTGGGTTCAGGGCCCTGGCCTGGGACACCCAAGAGCATTCGTAGAGTTGACCCTAAGCCGCTCCTTTGAGGTCTTGGCTGTAGACTTGTGGTCATTGTCTTGTTGGATGGTGGAAGAAAGAGAAGTTCAAAGATTTCTACATGGCAGACTATACAGAAATTAGCCAGAAGCAGTCATCATGGTGAGTCCCTGAATGTCATATGTATGCTGCCAGTTCTGTAGTCACTTCATAAGCATAGCAACAGGGATCACGATGGTCATCGGGCCCATACACTAGGGGTGCCAAAGGTTCCCCCTACCACATGTTGTCGCTCTGTAGGTCTCCCAAATTGATTGTGAAAATTACAGTCAGTTCAGAGAACTGCCATGAGCAAGCCTACAGGCTGCTTTCCTTCTTTTCAATTGTATCAGTGGATGATATAATTGAATAGAATTGGATGATCTTCACTGCCGCAGAATTCGGATGCGGGCGCATCAGTGTGCGCCCGCATCTGAATTTCCCACTGCTCACAATGAAGCATGCGACCGGAGCTGCACGCTCAATTGTGAGCACTGAAGGGTTTTCTGTGGCCGCTATTCAATGAACAGAGTGTATACACTCTGGCCGGGATTCCTTTAGATGCAGCACTACGTGAGTACCGTAGTAATGATGGCCGTTGTTGCAAATCGGCAACAACAGCCGTGAATACTCCGGTACTTACGTAGAGTGAACATAGCCCTAAAGTGTAACATGAGGAATTATATGCAGAGTGCCTTCGATGTGTGCTGGGAACCTTTGTGATGAATTCACCATTTACAACAGCTGCTACAGGACATGTTTGGAAATGTGGAATTATACAGCAGAAGTATAGCAAGAGAATACGCCATAAGCCATCTATTTGTCTACTTTCATCCTGTTGATCTACTGTACTTACCGGCCCCAGGAGGGTGTTCCAGAGGGTGACGGCAGCTCCCCATCTACTTTCGTGCTGTATTTTGAGTTGTGTCAAACAACACGACTGATCCAGGTGCGTAATACAGAGCTGTTTAGAGTCCTAATAAGTTTTTAATAAGTTTCTAACCACACATGCGAGCATTCCCTGCTTTATTTTTTTTTTTTCATTTTATATTCTTATTGTTTTGGGGATATAATTTTGTTACCTTATTGCCTAGTTGCTGTATGGTTATTGCATGTTTGTAATAACCTTTCCAATATGATGTCTCTATGGTAGCCTTGGTCTTTTCTTGTTAATTTTCTTCTAATATGTACTGTATCGGAATGGCTAATTTTTTTTTTTACTATATAATAATAATATTATTATTATATATTATAAACTCTGGCAGTTTAATTTATTTGCTATCGGACAATTTTATGGGTATTTATTAATAAACTAATGATAACATATATCTTTATGCTTCTTTTATATCACTTACAATATTTTTGTTTTTCAGCAAATCGATATGTATAATACATGCAAATGTTACTATATGTGTCATTTAAAGATAAGAAGACAAATATTATGCAAACCATGAAACAAATCAACAGATGTTTGTTCCATCTTGGTATCAGGTAAAGCCATCATAGATACAGCCTGACTTGGCCACTATCTGGAGCTGACGGCTTACCGAGAGTCTGAGATAAAGGAACAAGACCCTGAAAAATTAAGATGCTTGCTAAATATTTAGTTCTTTGCTCTATTTCTTTCATCATAATCGGCATTGGGTTACTGCTGAATGTGTTCATTGTCATAGCAAACTTGATTTGGTGGATGAAAGGTCAAACTGTCCAGACCATCAATGTTCTTATCACCGGCTTGGGACTAGTGAGGATCGTACTATTAAGCGTTAATGCAAAAAATATATATTTTTCAATTTCCGGTATATTTATGTTCCATGGTGACACTTATACTGACTATATGGACACTTTATTTGTGTGTATGATGTTCTGCAATCTGTGGTGGGGCTCTGTGCTCTGTGTGTTCTACTGCGTGAAGATCACCAACTACAGCAATGGACTCTTCATGAGACTCAAGATGAAGATCTCCAAGATGGTGCCCTGGCTGCTTTTCTTCTCTCTGGTCATCTCTGTTCTTTCCAGCTTGCCTTGTAGATGGCTCGTCTTTTTTATTAAAGTTGACAACATCACTGACAGTGGAAGTAGACGCTTGGAAGTGAATGTCCTCAATCTGTTCACGATAATTGTTGGAGGATCCATTGTACCATTCGTGATATTCTGTGTTGCCATTTATCTTATAATTGTGTCGCTCCTAAGACACACCCGAAACATGAGCGGCAGAGGTTCCGGCTTCAGTGATGCTCAACGGGACGTTCACCTCAGTGTCATTCAGAACATGATCTCTTTCCTCCTGTTTTTAGCTTTCTATTTTGTAGCTTATATATTGTTTTCCGGCACTATGAATTTACAGGTTACCACATTTAGGTTCATCTGTTTTATTTTTATTTGTGCCTATCCAAGTCTCCACACTATTTCTTTAATCTTGGGAAACAAAGAGTTAAAAAATTCCTTCCTTATTTTCGTCTCTTGCTCTTGGTTGGGAAACCTAATGTGGCAATCCACTTAAAGGGGTTATCCAGCTCTAAAAAAAACATGGCCACGTTCTTCCAGAAACAGTACCACTCTCGTATCTCTTGAAGTTCCATTGAAGTAAATGGAGCTTAATTGCTAACCGCACCCAAACTGGAGACAAGAGTGGTGCTGTCTCTGGAAGAAAGTGGCCATGTTTTGAAGCATTGGATAACCCCATTAAAACAATACATTAGACTTTTTTAAACCATTGACTGGTTGGTAAATTGACACAATTTTTTTTTTCATTTCAATAGTTTTCATTGAAGTTTTATATTACATAACATAGAGATGCTACAGGATAAGACACACAGAGACAGTACTTTTCATCTGAATTCAATGGAAGCCATTTTCACATATATTTCTGTTTTTTCTTTTGACAATAAAAATGAGAAGGATATAGAAGACAGTGCTTCCACTGTTCCTATTTCTCCTTAAAACTAAGTAAAAGTAGAAAAAAAATGGGGGGGGATCTATATGAGGACTTGATGGTCAGCTACTGGAAGCCAACCTTCCTCCAGTGTCTGAAAGGTAGTAGAATGAAGTAGAAGACCTCACCCAGAAAACAAGTATGGGGGGGGGGAGGCTATGTGCTCACAAAAACAGTGCCACCCCTCTCCTTAGGTTGTATGTGGTATTACAATTCAACTCCATTCTCTTCTAAGGAACTGAGCTACATACCCAAACTAAGGACAAGGGTGGTGCTGTTTTTGAAAGAAAGCAGCCATGTTTTTATAAGCCTGGACAAGGTCTAAAAGATTTCTTCAAGACTGTCTTTTTATTTTTTCATTCATCTGTAGGTTTACTGTTCCTTTAACAGTTCTCTTGTTTTATGTAAAGAAAAGACAAGGAGAGGGAGATGATAATAGGTGGAGAAATGTGTTGCAAAATTATACAATGAAGTCCATTTCCATCGTAAACATTTTAAATGTAAAGTTTATGTAAAGTATGTGGTCACAGTTTATGTTGTTATATAGCTTATGGCTAGCTTCACTTTTGCTTCACTGTCTATGATATGGACACAGATTTATTACCAAATGCAGTTTATGGCCATGTTCACACGTAGTAAGACAACGGCCGTTCTGTGACCCGGCCGGGTCACAGAACAGCCAGTGTCAGAAAAGATCATCCCAGCCAGTACTGCAGTACAAGCCAGAGGATCTTTACTGTTGCTGAATTCAAATGTGGGCACATCCGTGCGCGCCCGCATCTGAATTTCCCACTGCACACAATGTGTGAACTAATAAGTTTTCTGCCACCGCTATTCAGTGAATAGCGGGCACAGAAAACAGACATATCAGTTTCTTGCAGCGCCGCTAGAGAGTGTATACTATGTGTATACAGTCCGGCCAGGATCCCTTAGAAGGTACCACTACGTAAGTTCCGTAGTAATTGTTACAATGGCCGTGATAATTACGAAACTTACGTAGTGTGAACATAGCCTATCACTGTATTTTAGGTAACTGGGAAATTCTTAGCTGTTGGCTCATGGGTCTATATTGATAAAAAAAAAAATATATAAATCTTTCTTACATATCTCACTTTCTCATTCATGATTTGTATGCATTTATGAAACGTTATATTTAGTAGAAATATAAATTGATTTAGTACAAATTGATCAGGACATTTCTTATTCTAAACAGAATTAATAGCATTTGTGTTCATAAATGGTTGTGACCTTTTTGAATAAATCTTCCAATGTTTCATCTGCTTCTCTGTTTCTTATTTATAAAACAATGGATACAGCGGATTTCCCAGCCATCATTTGATTTCCACAGGCCCAGCTTCTAAAGCCTGCCATGACCTGTGATATATTTTCCCTGAGAAAAGTACATACATCATTTTTACATGGTGACTGTTAAAGGAGTAAATTTTCTTGTTTATTATACATTGCTTTAAAAAAAAGATATATTACTTTGTAATATAATTCAACCCATTCCCGCACGAGGCTGCACGAGGCTGCAGCAGCCAAAAGCAATAGAACACTGATATAATCGATCTATGCAGTATAACTATACAGCATAGATTCCAATGAGAGATCAGTGTGCTTATACTAGAATGTGCATATACTTCTTGTATATGTGTAAAAGAAAAATAAAATGTATTGTTAATAAATAATCCCCTCCCCTAATAAAAGTTTGAATCACCCCCCTTTTCCCATTTTATAAATAAAAATATATAAATAAATAAACATGTTTTGTATCGCCGCGTGTGTAATCGCCCAAAATATTAATTTATCCCATTCCTGATCTCGTACGGTAAACGGCGTAAGCGCAAACAATCCCAAAGTGCAAAATTGCTCATTTTTGGTTGCATCAAATCCAGAAAAATTGTAATAAAAAGTGATCATAAAGTCGCATATGCGCAATCAAGGTACCAATAGAAAGAACACATCATGGCGCAAAAAATGACTCCTCAAACAGCCCCATAGACCAAAGGATAAAAGCGCTATAAGCATGGGAATACAGCATTTTTAAGGAATATAAATTTGTTAACAATGGTTTAAATTTTTCACAAGCCATCAAATAAAATAAAAGTTATACAAGTTGCATATCATTTTAATTATACCGACTTGAGAAACATGTCAGTTTTTCCATAGGACACACTGCGTAAAAATGAAGCCCCCCCAAAGAAAAAGAATTGCATTTTCTTTTTCTATTTCACCGCGCATATTATTTTTTTCTGGTTTTGCAGCATATTTTATGCAAAAATTCAGCCAATGATTGCAAAGTACAATTAGTGACGCAAAAAATAAGGGCTCATGTGGCTCTGTAGGTGTAAAAATGCAACTTCTATAGCCTTTTAAGCACAAGGAGGAAAAAAACGAAAACGCAAAAACGAAAATTAGCCCGGTCCAGAAGGGGTTAATTAAATAAATTATGTTGTTATTATTATTATTATTATTATTATTATTATTCTACCATTATTAGTGTTGAGCAAGTACCAAAATGCTTGAGTTCTCACTACTCGAGTTAAACACTGAGCAAAACTAGCGGGATTCCGCGGCGGAATTGTCTGCCGTGGAATGCCGTTAGCCTTCCGCTCATAATGGGAGTCTATTGGAGGCGCACGCTCCTGTTCTCCCTGCGCTGAAGAATGAACATGTTCATTCTTCAGAGCGGATAGAGCATGAGCGCGCGCCTCCCATAGACTCCCATTATGAGCGGGAGGCTAACGGCATTCCGCTAGTTTTGCTCAGTGGGAACGGGGCCTTAGGGTAACAAACCCCTTTGAAATCAATGGGAGACTTGAGTGCCTCCTGCTGGACAGAGCAGAGGGTGCCTGGTTGACCTATTACCTTTTTTTTGTTCTAATTTTTATGTAATTTGTCCCTTGGAGGGATGTTAAAATGAAATATACAGCGATTATAGTGAAAAAATGCAATAGGTTTAAGCAAGACACATTAGAATCCTTGGGGTATTTACCAGCAATTGACTGCATCCTGCTAAAGTTCTAATGTTTCTTGTAGAAACCTATTGCATTTTTTATTCAAATTTTTGTATATTTTGTTTTAACATCTCTTCAAGGGATAAAATATATAAAAATCAGGATGCAAAAAATGCAATAGGGCATTCTTACCTGTCCGTGTTCCTCCTGATGCCCTGTGTACATACTTTTCTCAGCTTGTCTCCTGTTCAGATCGTACATTGGCCCTGAGACCCACTGTAATTTTGAGTTATAGCCAGCTGAAACGAGCCGGCTACTTCAGACTGATAAAGGAGATGGTTTCACAGATTATAATGGGGCTGAGACATTAATCTGTCAGCCTCTCCCGCCTATAACTCACACTCACAGTAGATTCAGGACTGAGACTTGGTGTGATCCAAACTTTGACACGTCCAAAGTAGTGACATCCATCCAGCAACTCAGTAATACCAGTGACCCAAAGCTACAGTACCACCTACTACTTACTAGATAAAATTACTATATAGTGACTAAATACCAGCACCAAATAGTGACTATACCAATGCGACTATATCGTAATCACAGTAACTGGCATCCCTCACAGTCCTACAATGTCCCTACAATGGATTTCTAACAAGACAAACTGCGCTCTTATCCCATACTGCTTTATTGACAGCCCTTACATAACTCTGCAAGCTTCTTCTTACCAAAGTTAATTCTTTATTAGCCCTTTAGGTCTAAAGGAAGAGCAGCTCTTCCAGTCAGGTCACCATTTGTTTACTAGAAACCTCCTCTTGGCCATTCAAGGATACCTCTCCCTTGTAGACCTCCAAAGAGCACACCAGATGACCCATAATAACGCACCCCCACAGGATCGCTGTCTGTGATTCTAGCCTCCAGCCCACTGTTTCTTCTGATATGCTGCTCCAATCTTTAGCCCACTAATACTCCCTCATAAACTATCTACTCTGGCCTCTAGCCTATCAACATGCTTCTGATGGACAAACCCAACTATGACCCAGACCTTATTTATCGACTGTCCAGCTTTGACAATGAAACTATTAATTTATTTGCTCCTATATGGCCTCTATCTAGCATTGGTGCACCACTCCAGCATTGCAGCACATTCCCAGAGCAGCATCGGGGTCTTCTTGTTCGTACACTTATGTTGGCATCTCCTGTTAGCTGACTGCAGAGAAATCCACTATTCTCAGGGGAAGCTACCATGACAGAGCATGGTAGTCCAGGAAAGAGCTACAGCTCACTAGTTCAGCACACCAACGACATATTGCCAACAAATAGTAAAAAGTAAGGTAAGCCCCCCCATAGGTTACCCTTCCCCATGTTAGGTATCCCTTCTGCAGATAGTCCTCATAGTAGTTGCCCTCTCCCAGTAAATATTATCCCCAATGTAGGTAATATTCTTGTAGGAAGTCATCCCCCATGTAGGCACCCCCCTGGTATTTGGCCAACCCTAGGAAATAAAATCTCCAAAGTAGGTAATTCCACTGTAGGTAGTTCTCATGGTAGTTGCCACTTTGGCAAATCATATCCCCAATGCAGGGAGTCCCTTGTAGGCAGCCCTTCCCCCCATGTGGGTATACCCACTGTGGGTAGTCTCATTGGTAGTTGCCCCCCACAGTTAATAAAATCTGCCATGTAAATATCATCACTTTGAAGTCATTCATTTTCATTTTTTTCATTCTAACCATTTGGCTCATGATGGGTCATGATGACTTCTTCTAGTCATGGTTTATTTCCGCAGAATCTGATAGAAAAAAAAACATTTTAGGCATTTTTCCAGCACCTATCCCATCTTTATAAATCATGTCAATCTGTAATTCTCCAAGTGGTTATAATATCCCTCTTGGTGCCCTGCACAGTAAAAGTGGGTAAGTAAGTAGGGACATAGGTTCCCTATTTAGTACAATACAGTAGTTAGGAAGTCCTGCTAAGGCAGGGAGCCACCCATAAGTCAGGTATGTCCCTCTCTCTAATAGGCAGGTATGCCCCCTCATTAGGCAGGTAGTTATTCCATTAGCAAGATATGTCTGACTAGTAGGCAGGTAGTCCCCCCATTAGGCAGTTATGTAACCCTAGTAGGCAGATAGTCCCCAAGTAGACATGTATATCCCGTTATTATATAGGTATTTAAAAAGAAAAAAAAAACTTGCTATACAAGTAGAATGGACTATGTATTACAATTGGTACTGCACCCCAGGTATCCACAATGAGCGCAGGGCATCTATCAGGTGAAAGCCTGACATTGTGATCTGAGGGGACAAAGTAAGAGGCTCAGTGAAGCCATCATTATGTCATGGCCACAATGGCGTCCCGTGCTACAGGTCACCGCCTCTCCTCTTCTCCCTCATCTCTTCTGGAAACGGACGCCGGAGCCCACCTGCAGGGCTCCGGCTCCGCTGCCTGCTTGGCTCTACTGAGTGCCTTAGCTGGCTGTCACAGATTTAAAGGGACAGTGCGTCCCTAATTGGTAAGTTAAACCAATCCCCAATAAATTACACACCTGTGATGACCTTGCCTGTTGAAGCCTCTACATGCTTTCCTTCCCATGTGGTCCCAGCTCTCCGTATTGCTGCCCGTGGTTCATTCCTGCCCATTGGTCCTGACGTCTATGATTCCAGCCTTGAGTCCTGCTGTGTTACGTCTGTCAGCCTATGTGTCTCCAGCTGCACCTCACTTGCCACCGTTAGCAAGCCTAGCCTGCCAAAGTAAGACCATCCCTCCTTGCAACGGGCACTGGTGAAGACCAGCGGCCCCTTAGACTCAGCTCCCTGGTGTGGCTTACGTCATTGCTAGCGGTGGTACAGCAGATCCATGACTCTAGTCGTTACAGGCTGACCATATCACTTTTTGAATAGTTGGTAGAGCATTTACTGATATCTGAACTAATAGAATTGTGTTGCTCTACAACTACTATTGCAGATTTGACCACACAAAGACAAAGTAGTTATCAACTCAGAAGTAGTCTTTTTCATTGCAAGTATGAGCATTATTGCTTGCTCAGTGTGACATATAATGCTAAGTGTGACATATAATTCCCCTGATGAACCGTGTTTGATACCCATGGAGAAACATGTTGGGTTTGGTCTTGGTTTGTAATACAAATCACTATCCATCCTTCTGCATGACAAGCAGAGTATCTGGTTTATATCTGATTAAGTTTTTTGGTCCTGGAAGGATTATGTGGTTATGTGAGCCCTCATGGGCAGTGTCTTTTCTGCCTATGTACCATCCAATTACTATATTTATGCCGTTTTCTTAGTTTTATGTTACATCCTATATGTGAACCCCTTATCATATGTATAGTGCTCTGGAATTAAGGGGGCTTTGAAATAAATTAATAATAAAAATAAAACATACATGTATTTTTTCAAAAAATCATTTATTTACCAAACAAACACATAACCACATCTACATGTTTTGTACAATCATAACTATAACAAATAATAACACAGTTATTAACTAGATTTGCATTTCCAGGAAAATACATAGTGCTTGAAAAGAGCGCCCCTTTACCAGTGACTTCCCTTTAAGAGAAACTTGGATCCCATTCCTTTAAGAGCGACATGGCTCCCGTCCCTATAAGAGTGACTTGGGTCCCATACCTTTAAGAGCGACTTGGATCCCTTTAAGAGTGACTTGGGTCCCGTCCCTTTAAGAGCTACATGGATCCCTTTAAGAGCTACATGGATCCCTTTAAGAGCGATTTGGATCCCTTTAAGAGCGACCTGGTCGCTCTTAAAGGGAAGCATTTCGCTCATAAAGGGACCCAAGTCGCTCTTAAAGGGACCCAGTTCGCTCTTAAAGGGACCCATTTAGCTCTTAAAGGGACCTATTTCGCTCTTAAAGTGACCCAGGTCGCTCTTAAAGGGACCCAGGTCGCTCTTAAATGGACCCATTTCGCTCTTAAAGGGACCCAGGTTGCTCTTAAAGGGACCCATTTTGCCCTTAAAGGGACATATTTCGCTCTTAAAGGGACCAAGGTCGCTCTTAAAGGGACATATTTTGCTCTAAAAGGGACATATTTCGCTCTTAAAGGGACTCATTTTGCTCTTAAAGGGGCCCAGGTAACTCTTATAGGGGCCCAGGTCGCTCCTAAACGGACCCATTTCGCTCTTAAAGGGGCCCAGGTCGCTCTTAAAGGGACCCATTTTGCTCATAAAGGGACATATTTTGCTCTTAAAGGGACATATTTAGCTCTTAAAGGGACCAAGGTCGCTCTTAAAGGGAGCGATTTATCTCTTAAAGGGACATATTTCGCTCTTAAAGGGACCCATTTTGCTCTTAAAGGGACACATTTAGCTCTTAAAGGGGCATATTTCGCTCTTGAAGGGACCAATTTTGCTCTTAAAGGGACATATTTCGCTCTTAAAGGGACCCAGGTCGCTCTTAAAGGGACCCAGGTCGCTCTTAAAGGGACATATTTTGCTCTTAAAGGGACCAAGGTCACTCTTAAAGGGACCGATTCTGCTCTTAAAGGGACATATTTCGCTCTTAAAGGGACCCATTTTGCTCTTAAAGGGACATATTTCGCTCTTAAAGGGACCCAGGTCACTCTTAAAGGGACCGATTTTGCTCTTAAAGGGACATATTTCGCTCTTAAAAGGACCCATTTTGCTCTTAAAGGGACCCAGGTCGCTCTTAAAGGGACATATTTTGCTCTTACAGGGACCCAGGTTGCTGTTAAAGGGACCAATTTTGCTCTTAAAGGGACATATTTCGCTCTTAAAGGGACCCATTTTGCTCTTAAAGGGACCCAGGTCGCTCTTAAAGGGACACAGGTCGCTCTTAAAGGGACCCAGGTCGCTCTTAAAGGGACCCAGGTTGCTCTTAAAGGGACCCATTTTGCCCTTAAAGGGACATATTTCGCTCTTAAAGGGACCAAAGTCGCTCTTAAAGGGACCGATTTTGCTCTTAAAGGGACATATTTCGCTCTTAAAGGGACCCATTTTGCCCTTAAAGGGACATATTTTGCTCTTAAAGGGACCCAGGTTGCTCTTAAAGGGACCCATTTTGCCCTTAAAGGGACATATTTTGCTCTTAAAGGGACCCAGGTTGCTCTTAAAGGGACCCATTTTTCTCTTAAAGGGACATATTTCTCTATTAAAGGGACCCAGGTTGCTCTTAAAGGGACCCATTTTTCTCTTAAAGGGACATATTTCGCTCTTAAAGGGACCAAGGTCGCTCTTAAAGGTCAAATTTCGCTCTTATAGGGACCCAGGTCGCTCTTAAAGGGACCCAGGTTGCTCTTAAAGGGACATATTTCACTCTTAAAGGGACCCAGGTCGCTCTTTAAGAGCGAAATGGGTCTCTTTAGGAGTGAAATATTTCCTTTAAATGGACCCAGATCACTCTTAAAGGGACCTATTTCGCTCTTAAAGGGACCCAGGTTGCTCTTAAAGGGACATATTTCGCTTTTAAAGGGACCCATTTCCCCCCTCAAGGGACCCAGGTTGCTCTTAAAGGGACCAAGGTTGCTCTTAAAGGGACCGAGGTCACTCTTAAAGGGACCAATTTATCTCTTAAAGGGACATATTTTGCTCTTAAAGGGACATATTTCGCTCTTAAATGGACCCAGGTCGCTCTTAAACGGACATATTTTGCTCTTATAGGGACCCCGGTCGCTCTTAAAGGGACCCAGGTTGCTCTTAAAGGGACATATTTCTCTCTTAAAGGAACCCAGTTCGAGCTAAACGGGTCTCTTTAAGAGCAAAATATTTCCTTTAAAGGGACCAAGATCACTCTTTAAGGGACCCATTTCGCTCTTAAAGGGACCCAGGTCGCTCTTAAAGGGACATATTTCGCTCTTAAAGGGACCCATTTACCCCCTCAAGGGACCCAGGTCGCTCTTAAAGGGACCCGGGTTGCTCTTACAGGTACTTAGTTCGCTCTAAAAGGGACCCATTTAGAGCGGCTTGGGTCCCTTTAAGAGCGACTTGGGTACCGTTCCTTTAACCCCTTAGTGACCGCCGATACGGCTTTCTACGGCGGTCACTAATGGGCCTTATTCTGCTGCCATCAGCTTTTTACGGCGATGGCAGAGAATAAGGCTGCGGGGCCGGGACGGCCCCCACCCCATCCCCCCGGCTACAGGAGGTAGCTGAGGGGTTGGGGCAGTGTGTGGGGTCCGTCCCGGCCCCCCCCCCTTACCGACGATCGCCGCTATTAACGTTATAGCGGCGGCCGTCGGTAAAGAGGATTACCGGTGCCGCCGCCACCTTTCATCTCCCCCCGCCGTGAATCTACGGCGGGGGGAGATGAAATAAGTGTATATCAGACCCCAGATCAGACCCCCCTAGTGCCCTGATAACTAACCCCCCTCCCCCGGCGGCCATCATTTCCAAGATGGCCGCCGCCATCGCTGTGAACCGACTAACGTCGGTTCACAGCGGTTAAAAAGTTAAAATGAATGAAAGCCCCATGCTCTCCGCCACCGGAGGTAGCGGAGAGCATGGGGCAGTCATCGGGGACCCCCCTGTGGGGTCCCGGTACAAGCGATCAGCGGTATATACTATATACCGCTGATCGCTTGTACCATGTGCTCCCGGCACTTTTTATCCCCTGTCACCATAAATGATTGGTGACAGGGGATAAAAAGTGATGTCCCCCCACCCCCCAAGTCGCCCCCCACCCCCCCTGTCACCCCCGTCCCCCAGTCACCCCCCCCTTCCCCATATACGTTACCTGCTCCTGGAGCTCCTTCCTCCTCGACGTCCTGGCTGGTTATGAAGTGCGCATGCGCTTCACAACCAGCCAAGCTCTGAAAATTTAAAGTGACAGAGACCAATTTGGTTTCTGTCACTGAACTATGATTACTGAGATAGAAAATATCACAGTAATCATAGTAATACAGTGAAAATGAATGTATAAAGTACAAAAAGTGACAAACATACAAAAAAATAAAACACACACTTTTTATTATAGTAATAATTGCAGTTTACTCCCAAATTACCCTTAACCCCTCCCCAGATTACCCGTAACCACCGCACGTTGCCCGTAACCACCGCACGTTGCCCGTAACCACCGCACGTTGCCCGTAACCACCGCATGTTGCCCGTAATCACCGCACGTTGCCCGTAACCACCGCACGTTGCCCGTAACCACCGCACGTTGCCCGTAACCACCGCAAATTGCCAGTGACCCCCTCCAGATTGCCCGTAACCACCCCAAATTACATGTACCCACCCCAGATTACCTATAAGCACTTCAGTTTATCAGTAACAATCCCAGATTGTCTGTAACCCTTCCAGGTTGCACATAACCCCCCCAGGTTCCCCGTAATCATGCCAGATTACATGTAACCCCCCCCAGATTGCACGTAACCACCGCGCGTTGCCTCTGACCACGCCACGATGCCTCTGACCACGCCACGATGCCTCTGACCACCACACGTCGCCTCTGACCACCACACGTCGCCTCTGACCACCACACGTCGCCTCTGACCACCACACGTCGCCTCTGACCACCCCAAATTGCCAATGACCCCCTCCAGATTGCGGTGCCCATGTCAGATTACAGGTACCCACTACAGATTGCCTAAAAGAACTTCAGTTTATCCATAACCACCCCACATTGCCCGTAACCACCCCACGTTGCCCGTAACCACCCCAGATTGTCTGTAAGCACAGCAGGTTGCCCGTAACCAGCCCACGTTGCCTGTAACCACCCCAGATTGTCTGTAAGCACTGCAGGTTGCCCGTATCCACCCCACGTTGCCCGTATCCACCCCAGATTGTCTGTAAGCACTGCAGGTTGCCCGTAACCACCCCACGTTTCCCGTAAACCATCCCAGATTGTCTGTAAGCACAGCAGGTTGCCCGTAACCAGCACACGTTGCCCGTTACCAGCCCACGTTGCCTGTAACCAGCCCACGTTGCCTGTAACCAGCCCACGTTGTCTGTAACCAGCCCACGTTGCCTGTAACCAGTCCACGTTGCCTGTAACCACCCCACGTTGCCTGTAACCACCCCACGTTGCCGTAACCACAGCAGGTTGCCCGTGACCACCACACGTTGCCCATAACCACCACATGTTGCCCGTAACCACCCCGCGTTGCCTGTAACCACCCCACGTTGCCTGTAACCACAGCAGGTTGCCCGTGACCACCCCATGTTGTCCGTAACCACCCCAGATTACCTGTAACCACCTCAGGTTGCCCATAACCACCCCTGGTTGCCTGTAACCACCCCACATTACCTGTAATCTCATTTTTTTAATTTTATTTTAGTAACTGCGCTATTCTAATAACCATTACTAGCTGCGGTTTTGCTCCTGTAAATTGGCGCTCCTTTCCTTCTGAGCCCTGCTGTGTGCCCATACAGTGGTTTATGCCCACATATGAGGTACCGTTTTACTCAGGAGAACCTGCGTTACAGATTTTGGGGTGAATTTTCTCTCCTGTTCCTCGTCAAATTGAGAAATTTCAAACTAAACCAACATATTATTGGAAACATTCGAGTTTTTCATTTTTACTGTCTACTTTTGAATACTTTCCTCAAATACCTGTGGGGTCAAAATGCTCACCACACCCCAAAATATATTCTATGAGGGGTGCACTTTCCAAAATGGAGTGACTTATTGGGAGATTTTACTCTGTGGACACTACAGGGGCTCTGCAAACGCACCTGGCACTCGGAAACTTCTTCAGCAAAATCTGCATTGAAAAAGCTAATTGGCGCTCCTTCCCTTTTGAGCCCTCCTGTGTGCCCATACAGTGGTTTACGCCCACATATGGGGTACCATTGTACTCAGGAGAACCTGCGTTACAAATTTTGTGGTACTTTTTTCCTCTTGTTCCTCGTGAAATTGAGAAATTTCAAACTAAAGAACATAATATTGGAAAAATTTGAGTTTTTCATTTTTACTGTCTACTTTTGAATACTTTCCTCTAATACCTGTGGGGTCAAAATGGTCACCACACACCAAGATGAATACTTTGAGGGGTGCACTTTCCAAAATGGAGTGACTTATGGCGAGATTTTACTCCGCTGGCACTACAGGGGCACTGCAAACGCACCTGGCGCTCGGAAACTTCTGCAGCAAAATCTGCATTGAAAAAGCTAATTGGCGCTCTTTCCCTTCTGAGCCCTCCTGTGTGCCCATGCAGTGGTTTATGCCCACATATGGGGTACCATTGTACTCAGGAGAACCTGCGTTACAAATTTTGGGGTACTTTTTTCCTCTTGTTCCTCGTGAAATTGAGAAATTTCAAACTAAACGAACATATTATTGGAAGAATTCGAGTTTTTCATTTTTACTGTCTTCTTTTGAATACTTTCCTGTAATACCTGTGGGGTCAAAATGGTCACCACACACCAAGATGAATTCTTTGAGGGGTGTACTTTCCAAAATGGGGTGACTTATGGGGGGTTTTCTCTCTGCTGACACTACAGGGGCACTACAAACGCACCTGGCGCTCAGAAACTTCTTCAGCAAAATCTGCATTGGAAAAGCTAATTGGCGCTCCCTTCCTTCTGAGCCCTGCTGTGTGCCCATACAGTGGTTTACGCCCACATATGGGGTACCGTAGTACTCAAGAGAACCTGCATTACAAATTTTGGGGTGCTTTTTGTCTCATATTCCTTTTGAAAATGAGAAACTTTAATCTAAACGTATATATTATTGGAAAATTTAAATTTTCAATTTTTTTACTGCCTAATTGTGAATACTTTCCTCCAGCCCCTGTAGGGTTAAAATGCTCATTATACCCCTAGATTAATTCTTTAAGGTGTGTAGTTTCCAAAATGGGGTCACTTATGGGGGTTTTCAGGATACCAGACTTCTAAATCTATTTAAAAAAAGAACTGGTCCCTAAAAAAATCAGTTTCACGAAAATGTGATAATTTGCTGATAAATTTCTAAGCCCCATAACACCCTAAAAAAGTAAAATATGTTTACCAAATTATGCCAGAATAAAGAAGACATATTGGTAATGTGACTTAGTAACTAATTTATGTGCTACGACTTTCTTTTTTTAGAAGCAGAGAATTTCAAAGTTCATAAAATGCAAATTTTTTTTATTTTTCATGATATTTTGATGTTTTTCACAAAAAACACACAAAGTAGTGACCAAATTTTGCCACTAACATAAAGTGCCATATGTCACGAAAAAACAATCTCAGAATCGCTAGCATACGTTAAAGCATCACTGAGCTATAAGAGCATAAAGTGAGACAGGTCAGATTTTGAAAAATTAGCCTGGTCATTAAGGCCCAAACTAGCTGCAGCACGAAGGGGTTAAGAGCGGCTTGGGTACTGTCCCTTTAAGAGCAGCTTGGATCCCGTACCTGCTACATGGCTGCCTCAATTCTGCTATTTTACTGACTGACCTCTGCTACTTATAATGGTAAAGACCATTGCTTGGTTACCATGACAATCTTACTCATGTCAGGGAGACAAAATGGTTAAGGACCTTCCATATATTACATCTTCTATTGGCCAATAGTGGACATGTGACTGTAAATGGTGTGATACAATGCATGACGAGACCTTAGAGTTCCTATTGGCTGCTATATTTCAGCTATTTGCATATGTGCTGTGATTGGCTGTCAGCAGTTAGAGTGTGGCCATTATTTGCAATGGGCCATTATTTTCTATGGGAAATTTGGGGTCTTTAAACGTAAATTTCTTAAAAACGACAAATCCGATTGAAACGAAAAATAGATAGCACACCACACACCGCCGAGGGCTTCAAAACGCAGTTTGAACGGAGTCTGTGCGCAAAGCGGTTCGGGCTGTATTACGCGCAGAAAAATGGCTGGAAGAAGAAACAGAAGAAGAAGAAGAATACGGATTACAATATAGGGATTTTCAAGCACTATAATTATTATACCCATATACAGTATTATTACAGGCTAGATAATGTACCTGTCACCCAAATCTACAACCATCAAATAAAAAAACCTCATACAGCAACATCAATGGAACAGTAAAGTTAATAGTTGATGTCGTTCAAGTAGGGGGGGGGGGGGGAATATATATATATAATGGTCCGAACCTGCCAAGGTTTGGGTTGGTACAAACCCAAACTCTCTGCAATGATTCACGCTGTCTGCCCGCTCTGTGCAGCGGGTGGATACAGTGGGATGACTGCTTGGGAAACTGGGATATAGCCATAGGCGGTCATCCCACTGTATCCACCCTCTCCACGGAGCGGGCAGACAGCGGGAATCATTGCTGAGAGTTCGGCTTTGTACGAACCCGAACCGAAGCAGGTTCGGACCATCCCTAATATATATGCGCTCCAAAAAGAGGTTTCCTAGGCTTGAACCATCAATGTCTGATTGTTAGGGTCCAAAGCCTGAGACCCATGCTGAATAGCAGAATGAAGGGACTGCAAATGTGATTCTGCTTTCACTTGAATAGGACTGAGCTGCAGTACCCATCAAAGCCTCTAGTAGAAACAAGCTTGCATGGGATCACTGACTCCAAAACCAGATGTAAGAGCATAAAGAATATATATGGAAGGTGCTATCACTGGGATCACTAAAATGTAAGCTATATTAGATTTATGTAACAAAAACCTCACAAATGTCTAACAGTCCAATCTTAAGATATTAATAGGAACAAAGCTGAAGAGAACACAATGGAATACATTTGCCACAAAAACAATAATCAAAACAATTTGTAACCATGCCCAATCAACCCCAACAATTATTCCTTGGAAAACATTTCAAAGGGTCCCAATGCAGGGTCTAAAAGGGAACTAAGAGATAAAATAAACTATTTTAGCCATTCACTCTTGACCCAATGTCTAGTATAAGGAAGAGGAACAAGCTAGAGGTCCTCTTCATTATTGAGCAAGGGGTCAAAAGAGTATGGCTCAAACAGAGTCTGGGTTTTATTTCATCCATACGTTATTATTAGTATCATGGTTATCTACTTTTAGCTCTTTAGTTTGGGATCTACTAATGATATGCTTCATACATGCTCTTAACTCCCCTGAATAGTCCCCTGAGTTTATAGTCCCCTGAAGAACTTTGCAGTTCAAGGTGGAAACATGTTGGGACCACTCGGGCACAAAGGGGCCTAACTAATGTATGTATACAGATGGTCCTTAAAGGGGTTGTCCACTTTATAGTAAAATTGTTCAGTGTATAGCATTAGTAAATGTGCTCACTAAATATACTGACAGCAGCTCCCTGTGTACCACATAGAGCTAAAATCAGACTCCCCTCCTCCAGGCTGTGCTGCTTTGCTGTTTTGTTTCTGTCCGTAAGATGGCTAACATGGAGAGGCATGTGACTAGGTCTGCCTCCAATTTGCTTCATAGGCATACACAGGCTCAGTGGAGGACACTGAGGGCAGGGTATGGTCACATGCTCCTCCATGTCAGCCATCTTATGGACAGAAACACCACAGAGCAGGGCAGCACAGCCTGGAGGAGGGGAGTCTGATTTTAGCTCTATGAGGTATACAGGGAGCTACTGTCAGTATATATAGCGAGTACAGTTAATAATACAATACACTGAACAATTTTATTTTAAAGTGGCCAGCCCCTTTAACTACTATACTGGGGTACCGGGGGACCTATTTGCTATATGGGGGCACACAGGGTGCCTATATTATATAGGTTCAACAGAGAAGACTTTACTACTATATGGAGGCACAGAGGGGCCTGACTTTTATATGGTGGTACAAGTAGATACAGGGCAGGCTTTAACACCCCCAGCTACAGAGAAGGGGGGGTTGACGGCCATCCGATGGAAGCTAGGATAAAGGTACCAGGGCACTCTCTGGACATAAATATAATAGTAAGGCCCCCTGTGAGTATCCAGATTATAGTTAGGACCCCTCTATGCTATACGCAGACCAGTATTCCTCCATGCAGGGATGATTCAACGTTTATGCGGGCCGTTGGGCGACAGAGACACTTAATTTACTATACCACTATCAAGTGATTTATCTTCTCCCATGTAGGCACAGTAAAAAGTAAGGCAACCCCCCCCCCCCCCCCGTAGGTTACCCCTCCCTATGTAGGGATCCCCCTATTAGTTAGTCCCCATGGTAGTTTCCCTCTGCCAGTAAATATTATACTCAATGTAGGTTATATGCCTATGGAAAGCCCCCCGCAGTAAATAATATCTCCCAAGTAGGTAATTACCCTGTAGGCATTTCTCATGGTAGTTGGCACTTCAGCAAATCATATCCCCGATGTAGACAGCCCCTCCCCCTATATGGGTATACCCACTGTAGGTAGTCTCACTGGTAGAGGAAAAATAGGAGTGGATTCCACAGCTCCAGTAAAACATGGAAAATTTCTTTAGAACATAAAGAAAAAATAACAAAACAATTAAAACCATGCCGAAACGTTTCGGGTACAACCCTTAATTACTGGTAGAGGCCCCGCGCAGTTAATAAAATCTGCCGTGTAGATATCACTACAAATCAAAGTCTTTCCTTTTTATTTTTTCTTTCTTATCCCTTTGATTCAGAACACCATGATGACTTCTTCAAACCAAGGTTCATTTCTGCAGAATCTGACAGGTAGTCCATCCATTAGGCAGGAATGTAACCCTACAAATTCTAAACATACCAGTCCTCAAAGCAAAATCTGATAATATATATCAATGTATCTTTCTGTCTAGTCCAGGATAAAATACTCATAGACATATTAAAAGCATAAACCATACAAATACATAACCCCCAGGGCCCTTATAGTGCAATAGATCAACACAGAGGGTTAGCGAATGCGGTACAAAAGCATATGAAAACTATGAAAAAATTAAAAAAAAATAATGAAAAAATAAATAATTAATAAAAATAAAAATAATAAAAACAAAAAAATATCATAAGGCTATGTTCACACTGCACATGAATCCGTACGCATTTCTTACGGCGCCGTACATGTGCAGCTGAAACTACGGGCGTGCAAATATGCGATATGCGGCCAGATGCGTATGCATTACAAACGTACGCCCGTAGTCTACTTATGCTTCCCGAGCCCCCTACGAAGCGATCTGACAGTGGTCTTTTACTTGGAAATCTTCGCCTAGCCCCGGACACCCCAAAAAAGCTTGCAAAATGAAGAAATCACCACTACGTACGGGACCGCATGTAACGCTACGGGCGTAAGTTACGGCATTTCCGTCCTGAAAAAATGGTCTGGTTCATTTTTTACGACGCCGCATATGATCCGGGCGTAAGTTCGTACGTAGTGTGAACTGTGCGGCCGTAGATCGTATACTTTCCATTGTACGCAAACTACGTAAGTTTCCGGCCGCTTATTCACGGAACGCGCTACGGCCGGAAACTTACGTAGTGTGAACATAGCCTAAGGCTCGATTCACACGTTGTAAGAGTGCGGCTGTATTTGCGGCTGTAATTGTGCGGCGGTATTTTTGGTGGTTCGTGTGTATGCTTGGAAGTATAGGATATGCGGCTGCACAGTGCACACTATGTATGAATCTACGGCCCTATCGTAAACGGACCCGTAAAAAATGAACAAGACCATTGTTTGCGGCTGAATATGCGGCCGTGGATTGACAGGCGGTCCGTACGGAGTACTTCAAAAATAGCCGGCAATGATGCCGAATGCCGATGCCTCTAATAGTTAATATATTAAATTAATCAAACACATTTTCTTTGTAATCAAGACACTTTCGTTGATCAATAATTTATTTCTAACGAATCCATCATTTTGCAATTAAATATACTGTTAAAAAAAATAGATATATAAATAAATGTATATTTATCTATATATTTATTTTTTGACAGTATATTGAATTGCACAATGATGGATTCGTTAGAAATAAATTATTGACCAACGAAACTGTATTTATTTCAACGAAAATGTGTTTTTTTAATTAAATATTAATTAGTACAGGAAGCTCCATAAGCCGTTAATTCATATGCCGGCAATAGAGCATTCTGTACTAATCATCACTTTACTTTAATGAAAACATCAAATGTTTCTTCTAATTATGTTATGACAATAGCATTATTAGAAGAAACATTTAGAATTATATGTGCGCTCAGCTGATTGGCTGATCGGCTGAGCGCACATATAATTAGCGGGTCCGCAGCACAGTGACTTCATTGTGCTGCGGACCAGCGAAGAGACAACATCGGGGTGAGTATAGAGCTCTCCCCACCCCCTCCCCGGCACTGCACCCCTCCCAGCAAGGAAGGGGGGTCACTTAACCCCTTCCTTGCTGGGATGGGTGCAGTCTGACATCAGTCTGGCCCCCAGGGGGTTAAGGGGGATGCAATACATCCTCCCTTAACCCCTTGGGGGCCAGACTGTAAGCAGCGATCTGTAAAGATGCTGCATACTGTAAGGTGCACAACACCGCTCACAATGATGGGTGTTGTGCTCCTGTTTGTGTGTTTTTGTGTGTTTCTCCCTTTTTGTTTTTCAGATATCGGTATCCTGGGGATTACGTCGGATTCCATGGACTACGTCGATGACCAGCGTTTTTTTAATGTTTTTTTTAATAAAATGGTCAATGAGGGGTGTGGGGGTGTTTTTATTTGAATAAAAAAATTTGTAAACTTGTGTCTTGTCTTTATTTCTTTACTTTATAGACTTAGTAGTGGAAGCCGTCTAATAGACGGAATCCATTACTAAGTCGGGGCCTAGTGTTAGCCGGTATAAAATGGCTAACACTAACCCCCTATTATTACCCCAGTACCCAATGCCACCAGGGGTACTGGGAAGAGCCGGGTGCCAGTGGTCCTGGAGCGTCAAAATTGGCGCTCCTGGACCGGGCGGCAGCAGGCTGGTAAGATTTAGGCTGGGGAGGGCCTAAACCAATGGCTCTTCCCACCCTGGTGTTACCAGGCTGCTGTCGTTTGGTTTTTAACCCGGCTGGTTATAAAAATAGGGGGGACCCTATGCGTTTTTTTTTAATTATTTATTTATTTAAAAAAAAAAAAAACGCATAGGGTCCCCCCTATTTTTATAACCAGCCGGGTTAAAAACCAAACGACAGCAGCCTGGTAACACCAGGGTAGGAAGAGCCATTGGTTTAGGCCCTCCCCAGCCTAAATCTTACCAGCCTGCTGCCGCCCGGTCCAGGAGCGCCAATTTTGACGCTCCAGGACCACTGGCACCCGGCTCTTCCCAGTACCCCTGGTGGCATTGGGTACTGGGGTAATAATAGGGGGTTAGTGTTAGCCATTTTATAACGGCTAACACTAGGCCCCGACTTAGTAATGGATTCCGTCTATTAGACGGCTTCCACTACTAAGTCTATAAAGTAAAGAAATAAAGACAAGACACAAGTTTACAAATTTTTTTATTCAAATAAAAACACCCCCACACCCCTCATTGACCATTTTATTAAAAAAAACATTAAAAAACGCTGGTCATCGACGTAGTCCATGGAATCCGACGTAATCCCCAGGATACCGATATCTGAAAAACAAAAAGGGAGAAACACACAAAAAACACACAAACAGGAGCACAACACCCATCATTGTGAGCGGTGTTGTGCTCCTTACAGTATGCAGCATCTTTACAGATCGCTGCTTACAGTCTGGCCCCCAAGGGGTTAAGGGAGGATGTATTGCATCCCCCTTAACCCCCTGGGGGCCAGACTGATGTCAGACTGCACCCATCCCAGCAAGGAAGGGGTTAAGTGACCCCCCTTCCTTGCTGGGAGGGGTGCAGTGCTGGGGAGGGGGTGGGGAGAGCTCTATACTCACCCCGATGTTGTCTCTTCGCTGGTCCGCAGCACAATGAAGTCACTGTACTGCGGACCGGCTTATTATATGTGCGCTCAGCCGATCAGCCAATCAGCTGAGCGCACATATAATTCTAAATGTTTCTTCTAATAATGCTATTGTCATAACATAATTAGAAGAAACATTTGATGTTTTCATTAAAGTTAAGTGATGATTAGTACAGAATGCTCTATTGCCGGCATATGAATTACCGGCTTATGGAGTTTCCTGTACTAATTAATATTTAATTAAGAAAACACATTTTCGTTTAAATAAATTCAGTTTCGTTGGTCAATAATTTAATTCTAACGAATCCATCATTGTGCAATTAAATATACTGTCAAAAAATAAATATATATATAAATATACATTTATTTATATATATATTTATTTTAACAGTATATTTAATTGCAAAATGATGGAATCGTTTACATTTAATTATTGAACAATAAAAGGGACTTTATTAGACAGAAAATGTGTTTTATTAATTCTATATATTAACCATGAGAGACATCGGCTATAGTGCAGAGGATCGCAAACCCCGGTAATAGCGATTCATGTAAACTGTGTTCCCTGCTTTCCCAGATGCATCCAGAGGTGTTTCCATCACTTTCTTAACATTTTATTTGTTATTTTTAGTTGAACCAGATTTCCAAGTAAATGACCGTATGTTTTGAGCCGCATGTCTATTTTTTCCCACGGCCGGAGTTTCACCCGCACATTTACAGCCGCATAAAAAATACAGCCGCACAGTTACAGCGTGTGAATCCAGCCTAAAGGTGTATAAAGTGTATAAAACAACTAGATATTCATATAAATAGCCATATAGTCAGTATACTGCAATGCTTCAAGTGTGTGGTCAGCACAAATGTGGTAGAACTGGTCTTTTGGTTCAGACCAAGAGAGGGATTGCCATCATCCTCTCACTGACTTGCAATAAAATCACACAGTGAAAGCAGGCAGATGGGGGTAGTAGTAGTAGTCCTGGCTCACTGGACTGATCCAACTTTGTTGTTAAAACTAAAAGTCAGTTTGTTTGTAGATAACGTTCCAACGTAAATGAACTCCTTGTGTGGAGTGTATAGTTGATAGACCAGTATAATAGATACCACTGATCCCTGGTGTTCTGTCTAATGCTACATTTACACGGAACGATTATCGGTCGAATTTTCGCAAAAACGATCGCATTGAGCGATAATCGTTCCATGTAAACACAGCAAACGATCAAGCGATGAGTGAAAAATCGTTCATTTTGATCTTTTAACATGTTCTTAAATCATCGTTCGTCGTTCGCTAAAAATTCGCATATCGCTTCGTGTAAACAGTCTTTCAAAGTTTTTCCCTATGTAAAAGATGGGCTTAAGCGATCTTAAAAACGATCGCAATAACGATTTTTCTTACGAATTTTCTAATGATTTATTCGTCTAAACGCTGATCATTATGAAAACCAAATTGTTGCTACAAAATCGTTAAACGATCGATTGGGCGAATTATCGCTTCGTGTAAACGTAGCATTAGATGTACTGCAAGCACTGGATCTCTCTGGCTCTATCACTTGTTGTTGTTTATACACATAAACTCTATCACTGTTTGTGTTTATACACATAAACATAGTTTGGTGCATGTGCACCGCTCGCCCATACAGCATCTGCGTCTTCTCCGGGGTCACCGGCGTCCCGGTCTGCCCGCAATGAATACAGTGACGTCACCAGTCTTGTTTCTGGTCTGTATCAAAGCGTGGCTCTGCTGCCAGTAGTGCAGTAGGCAAAGTGACTGTTGAGCAAGCTCCTCCCAGACTTAGAGGGATGGGGAATAGATCCAGGTGTATGTTCAGGTGACTGTTGAGGGGTGTAGGCAAAAGTTAGGTGGCTGCCAGATGCGTTTCGAAGCTGCTAGCTTCTTCCTCAGTGGCTGGGAAATGATGTGAGGACACCATTTCCCAGCCACTGAGGAAGAAGCTAGCAGCTTCGAGGACTGGTATGTTTAGAATTTGTAGTCACTGTGTACATTGGATGGTGTATTCCATTTAACCTCAGCTAAATCAGATACAGGTGAGCTGCACCTTAGATCGTTACTGAGGGATGTAACCCTGGTAGGCAGATAGTCCCCAAGTAGACACGTATGTCCCCTTATATAGGTATAGAAAAAAAATTAAATCTTGCCATGCAAGTAAAATGGACTGTGTATTGCAATCGGTACTGCACCCTGGGTATCCACAGCGAGCACAGGGCATCTATCAGAAGTGAAAGCCTGACATCATGATCTGAGGGGACACAGTAAGAGGCTCGGTTGAGCCCTCATTATATACGTCCTCTATGACTGACCATATCACTTTTTGAATAGTTGGTGGAGTATTTACTGATATCTGAACTAATAGAATTGTGTTGCTCTACAACTAATGTTGCTGATTGGGCATCACATTGCCTATGGTATCCACACAAGAACAAAGTGGTTGTGGTGGAATCCTTTCCAGTGCATGCATGAGTGTTATTGCTTTATGCTAAGTGTGATCCATAATCCCCTTGATGAACCGTGTTTAATACCCATGGGGAAACATGTTGGGTTTGGTCTTGGTTTGTAATACATATCACTATCTATCCTTCTGCATGAGAAGCAGTGTATCTGGTTTATATCTGATTACATTTTTTGGTCCTGGATAGATTATGTGGTTATGTGAGCCCTCATGGGCTGGGTCTTCTCTCCCTATGTACCATCATTTACTTTATTTATGCTGTTTTTTCATCCTGTATGTGAACTCCTTATTATATGTACAGATTTCTGAAATTAAGGGCCCTTTAAAATAAATTAATAATAAAAAGAAAACTTACATTTTTTCAAATAAAAAATGTATTTACCAAATAAACAAATAACCGCATCTACATGTTTGTACATTCATAACTATAATGAAAAATAACACAGTTATCATCACCACATATGGTAGTATTACATGCAAGCTAACGTCCCTCTCATTCAAATCTACAACCATCTAATAGAAAAGCCTACATAAATGGAAAAAAAGTTAGCAGTTGATATTTTTCAAGTGCAGTAGTCAAAAAAAAAGTTAATTATATATATATATATATATATATATATATATATATATATATAGCTTCTAGTAGGAACAAGCTTGCATGGGATCACTGACTCCAAAATCAGATATAAGATTAGAAAGAATATAGGTGCTAACACTAAGATCAATAAAATGTAAGCTTTATTAGATATATGTATTAAAAAACTCACAAAATATTTAACAGTTTAAGGCTAAGATATTAATAAGAACAAAGCCCAAGAGAACAATGCCACAAATTTGCCACAAAAACAATAATCAAAGGAAACTATTTGTAACCATGCCCAACCAACCTCATCCATTATACAATTGTTCCCAGGATAAGCTTTCAAACGATCGACAACGTCCCCTGCAGGGTCTAACAGAGAACCAAGAGATCAAATAAGCTACTTTAGCCATTCACTCTTGGCCCAATGTTTAGTATAAGGAAGAAGAACAAGCATGAGAGCTCCTCTTCATTATATCGGGCATGGGGTCAAAAGAGTATGGCTCAGAGTCTGGGCTTTACCTTATTATTATTGCCATGGTTATCTACGTTTAGCTGTTTAGTTTGTGATCTACTAATGCATGCTTTTAACTCCCCTGAATAGTCCCCTGAGTTTATGGTCCCCTGAAGAACTTTGCAGTTCAAGGTGGAAACAGGTTGGGACCGTTTGAATGTTTTCAAGGGTGGATGACCAGAGCCACTAATTGTGTTGTTTGGTTGTGGTCTTTGTGCCCAATTTAACATTGTTCTTGTGATATTTTAGGTTGACATTTATCATCCACTTTCTAAATCCTATTGTTTGGACCATTGTCTGTTTGTTATCGGTTTCTGATCCACAGTTTGTATGTATTTTTAAGAAAAAATAAAGTAAAAAATGGACTGAGTCTTCTGCTAAGGAGAATGAGTCTGAAATGTAACATCATACATAGCTGATAATCAGGAGTGGTGTTGCATGTTTAACCCCTTTAGAAATATATTCCTCTGACTACCTTTATTACAAACACAAATTACAGTCTTCAGGCTAAGAATTATGTTTGTTTTCAGCCTCTTAGCCATATACAACAGAGAACAGTAAGAAAAGTATTTTTCAGCTCTCTATTGTTGACAATTAAAGAAATAGGATGTAGACTGTTATAAGCAACAAGGAAAATAAAGCACAGGACCATAAGTAATTGTGAGTTGAAAATTTTGCTCACAGTTAACAGGTTAGCACCTAAAAAATAGAGAACATAAAACAATAGAAAAGAGACCATGTTTCGAATGACACTGAGGTGGACTTCACGTTGAGCGTCACTAAACCCAGAATCCCTACTGCCCAGGTTTCTGGTGTGTCTCAGGAGCGACACAATACAAAGACCAACACAAATACTGAGTAGGAGAAATGGTGTGATGGATCCGGAAAAGTAAATGATAAAATTATTGAGCCAATTGATCTTGGTGATGCCATTTTCGGTGCCATTAAAGGACTGCTTAGAAAACACAAACCATCTGTTGAGCAAACTGCAAAGAACTGATGGAATCATGGAGACAAGAAGCAGCCTGGGCACCATCTTGGAGATATTCATCTTCAGATTCATGAAGAGTCTGTTCTTGTAGTTTGTGATCTTCACGCAGTAGAACACAAAAAGCACAGAGCCCCACCACAGACTGCAGAACTCTACAGACATTATCAAGATGAATGTATACTCCCCATACACTAACATTTTGATTATCTGACCAGACAGTAAATCAATCATAAGTAGAGTATACAGAGTTAGAAGTATGATCCTCAACATGGCTAAGCCGGTAATGATGATATCAATAGATTGTAGAGGGGGAGATTTCATCCAGCGGTTTACGTTTACTATGATGAGAAACCAATTCAGAACCATTCCATTGACGACCAAAAGACAATAAATTGCAATTAAAACCAATCTGGCAATATTTTTAACATATTCAGGAGCCATGCTTAACCACCAGAAATCACAGAGGCTTCATGCACCTCTAGCTCCCGTGTGCCGATGAGTCTGTCTGTAAAGAATATGGCTCCATTACTCACGAGGAGTTTTTCATGTACTTTGCATGATATTTGGTATTTGATCTACAAATAGCTAAACCTTCCCGACTTTATTTGACTACACTAAGAATAAGGTGTTCAGTGGTGTCAGTGATAGGAACGTCCACATAAAGATCATATTAACCTTTCATAGGAAGAAAGGTAATATAGGCCAAAATAATCATAGTCACTATGACAATGTTATTTTTTTTTAGAATGGATTCCACCCAAAATATTAAATTTAACATATACTAGTTAATCCTGCTAAAGCCAACATTCCTGTCAGGATATGGTACTAGGATGACTAAGGGAAGGTGTAGCCTTGACACTGGCAGCCACCCTGCTGTCCCTGCCTATATGGATTGACAGCCCTAAACGGCAGCAGACAACTGGTCGACGGTCCCTAATCCTGTATAACTTTGAACACAGAACAAAGACAAGACAGACACAACACAATACAAGACAGACGTAGTAAACAGTACAAAACGTGATCTAAAGGAGAAGTCGAAAGTCCAAAAGCAAGAAAATCAGTTAAGCACATGTAGGGTCAAAATGTTCATTATACCCCTAGAATAATTCTTTAGGTTGTGTAGTTTCCAAAATGGGGTCAGTTGTGGGGGTTTCCAGGATACAAGCTTCCTAAACCCACTTAAAAAAAAGAACTGGTCCCTTAAAAAATCTGTTTAAGAGAGTTCAAGAAATTTGATTATTTGCTGATACATTTCTAAGCCCCGTAACACCCTAAAAAAGTAAAATATGTTTACAAAATGAGGCCAGAATAAAGCAGACATATTGTTAATGTGACTTAGAAACTAATTTATGTGATATACGAACTGGAGAGAATGGAACCGCTGCACATCCCATCTATGGCTGATACTAATGCCGCTAGGCCTATATTAAAAATCAACACCAGAGTGTCTGTATATGAATTGATCAAGCCATATTGCCCCGTGTACCACCGTGCAGGTCCTCTGGTCCACACGGGTCCCTACGCTAACTCCACACCGTGTCGGTCAGCGACCGCCAACCCCGAAAAGCGTGCACGTGCAGGGAAGGGACGCCATGGAATGGCCCTGCAACCCCAATATCACAGGACCAGACCCAAAAAAAACCCACCAAAACCCAGCCAGCACCACCGGCCGGGAAGGCTGCCCCCAAACGACACAAGTATGGATATGGTATTACACTTACCATTGCTGCTCTCACAGAATGGGGAAGACATAGGGTCCAGACATGTGAGCACAGGCATATCCTGCTAATTTTGGTCATGTGGGTCTTATAAAGGAGTGCTAGCTGTTCAGAGAGGGAGAACTGTAAAACACGAACTGGAGAGAATGGAACGGCTGCACATCCCATCTATGGCTGATACTAATGCCGCTAGGCCTATATTAAAAATCAACACCAGAGTGTCTGTATATGAATTGATCAAGCCATATTGCCCCGTGTACCACCGCGCAGGTCCTCTGGTCCACACGGGTCCCTATGCTAACTCCACACCGTGTCGGTCAGCGACCGCCAACCCCGCAAAGCGTGCACGTGCAGGGAAGGGAGGCCATGGAATGGCCCTGCAACCCCAATGTCACAGGACCAGACCCAAAAAGCCCCACCAAAACCCGGCCAGCACCACCGGCGGGGAAGGCTGCCCCCAAACGACACAAGTATGGATATGGTATTACACTTAGGGGCCCTTTAGGGTCTGGTCCTGTGACAATGGGGTTTCAGGGCCATTCCGTGGCCCCCCTTCTCTGCTTGCGCACGTTTTGCGGGGATTGTGGTCGCTGACTGGCACAGTGATGTTTTTTGGTTAGGGACTCGTGTGTATCAGAAGACCTGCACGTGGTACATGAGGCAATATGGTTTGGCCAAATTATATACTAACTTCTGATGTTGGTTTTAAATGTAGCTGAATAAGCTTTCGTGTCAGCCATGGGTACGATGTGCAGCCATTTCTGTCTTTTTGGCTTGTGCATAATTTATGTGATATGACTTTCTTTTTTTAGAAGCAGAGAACTTCGTAAAGTGCACATTTTTCTAATTTTGCATGATATTTTGATGTTTTTCACAAAAAAGACACAAGATAGTGACCAAATTTTGCCACTAATAAAAAGTACCATAAGTAATGGAAAAACATTCTCAGAGGTATAAGCGCATAAAGTGAGACAGCAGATTTTGAAAAATGAGCCTGGTCATTTTATAGGCTTGGTCACTAAGGGGTTAAGAAGACATTAGTTTTAGGCTATGTACACACAATGTACGAACAAAAAACATTGTTTGGCACTCAAAAACAATGGCCGTTGTATGTGTCAAACAATGGCTGTGGTTGCACTGAAATTTGCATTGATTTCAATGCATAATGGCCGGAAATAATAGACATGTCAATTATTTCCAAGGCCGTACCAAACAACGGCCGTTGTTTGCATTGACTTTAATGTGCAACACATCTTTATATGACAAGAACGACCGTTGTTTTAATTGCAAAAGACGTCTGACCTTGTCATAAAAAAATACATTGTGTGGACATAGCCTTAAATGGTTACTATGCATCAGAAGGCTTAATGTGGCGCTAAAACATTCTAGACCCAAGTACTCTAAATTGCATTATGCTTAGTAAGGCCACATTAACATCTGATAAGGATTGATATGCTGATATATACCGCATGTATACATTGACTCACACACACAACAGACCACAGCATTGAAATACTATACATTCAGTAAATACACTGAACATTATCAGTAGGAGTTATTAGGTTTATTTAAGTCTATAGACCCATGGGGAACACATTGTTGCCTGTTTCATCATACAGTTTTATGTCCAGAAAACATTGTGCGAATCAGCCCTTAACCTCTTAAGGACCCATGACGTACCGGTACACGGCTCCCTTAACGGGGCGCCGCGGCCGGACGGGTCCCGATCGGGGGAGATAGCCTGCTATAATACACAGCAGGCCATCTTTCCCTGTCAGCACGGGGACCCCCCCCCCCCCGTGCCGACGGTCACTGCTATTGACTGATCAGTTCGGATCAGCCAATAACAGTAATCGTCAGCTTTCCGGGTCATCGGTAACCCGATGACCCGGTAAGCAACGGCGGTTGTTAAAAGTAATGGTGTCCCGATCGCCGTGATCGGCCGGCCGACCACGGCGATATTAGTCTAAAAAGTGTATAAATACCTGCTCTGATCACCTCAGCTATGTAGCTGAGGTGTTCAGAGCAGGTATTGGCCCATACTCACCTGATCCCGGCATCCAAATCGGTGTCTTCCGGGTCTCACGGCGTCTTCTTCCGTTTGGCTGTGTTCTGCTTTTTACGGCGCTCCATCTTCGGCTTTTTCTGGCTCCCTTCATATATCTTCGGCTTTTTGTCTTCTACTGCCCCCTAGTGGCTGATAAGTGTATATAATACACTTATCAGTAACTATAGGGTTGAAGACAGTTTTTTTTTCCCCCGCGCCCTACCGCCGCTGAGTGCTGGTCAGCATCGCACGAAAGTGCGCCGCTGATCAGCAACTCCTCCTTTTTGGCGTAGGGGCTCCCTTCCCCCCTATATCCTACCGCCACTTTCTTCTGATAAGTGCCGCACATAAGTGCGGCATTTATCAGCAACTCCTTTGTTGGCGTAGGTTTTTTTCTTACTGTTAAATAAAAAACGTAAAAACACAACATTACACTACACGAAATAAAGTTTTACACTACACTACATTACACATTTACATACCCCATACACTAATCCCCGTATAAAGATGGCCCCCAGGGTGTTTTCGGTGTCAGACGCATACGTTATTATTGCCTCCGACACCGAAACAGCCAGTAAGGATGAATGGGGGGATCCTTTTTTCCTCCATTCATCCTCATTCTCATCATCCAATAACGTATCTGGGGGTAGCGTAGCGTATGCTGCCCCCCAGACACGTCTTTTCTTCCAGTACCGTCCCAATAAGAGATCACGGTATGGCGCAAAATTCGACAAACTCTGTGAGACAACCTCAGGGTACACTTACAGATTTAGGGTACGTGCACACTGCGGAATGGCGGCTGATAACCCTTCGTGCATTTCGTAGCGGACACCTGCCGGCAGACTGATGTGGGCGCGTGCATCTCCACCTGTGTCATAGACTCCATTCTTTGCACGGGCGTATTCCGTCGTCCCTCCAAAGAATGAACACGTTCATTCTTTGGACAGAAGGCGGAATCCGTCCGTGCATAGCATGGAGTCTGACACGAGTGTAGACTCACGTGCGCGCATCACTCCGTTAGGGGGTGCCAGCTGGGGGGTCCTGATCACCCCGGCCTCTGCATACAGGATCGCTTCGAGGCGTACCACACCTCATTGAAGTTCTACATTTTCAAAATTCTGTCCCTTATTCCTATTTCAGGGGTCACGTTGATCCAGGGATTATTTTGATTGCCATTATGGAGTCGGGAAAGATTTTTTTCCCTGTGATGAGGCTACTGTCGTCTGCCTCACAAGGGTTTTTTGCCTTCCTGTGGATCAACACAGGTTGAGTTTGATTGACTCCTGTCCTTTTCAACCTTATAATCTAATAATTGGCCTAATACCCCCAAATTAATTAAAATTGTCCCTTTTCCCCAACTAAATAGGTATGGCCGCCATTCCCATTAGAGGCTTGCCATGATGCAATTACAAAGCCTCTGTGCTGCCAGGACAGTAGAAACCCCCCAAAAGTGACCCTATTCTGGAAACTACACCCCATAAGGAATCTAACAAGGGGGGCAGCAGGGATATGGCCCCCTGGTGACGCACACATTCGTGCCATGAAAATGAAAAAAAAAATGGTATTTTTCATTTTCTCAGCACATGTTCTACAAATGTGCCCATCACCAGTGCAGTCCATATACTCACTGCACCCCTTGTTCGATTCCTTGAGGGGTTTAGTTTTCAGAATGGGGTCACTTGTGGGGGGTTCTCTCTACCCTTACAGCACAGGGACTTTGTAAATGCGACATGGCCTCCTTCCTCCATTCCAGCCTCTAAATGGCGCTCTATACCTTTGGTGGCTTGCCCTGTGCCCATATGGCAAAGTATGTCCACATGTGGTGTATTTTAGTACTCAGGGGTAATCACCCTACACGTTTTGCATTTGTATTCTCTTTTAACCCCTTGTGGAAATGACATTTAGTGCAAAAAATTTTAATTTTTTCCACTAAATCATTGATCTAGTCTTTATTTTTTTATTTTCACAAGAGGTTAAAAGATAAATAAAAACAAAAAATGTGTAGAGCAGTTTTTGCCGAGTACGGAAATACCCCACATGTCGACACAATGCGCCATGAGGACGCAGGGTAAGCCTCCAAAGGGAAGAAGCGCCATTTGGCTTTTGGAGGCTGGATTTGGCTGGAATGGATTTTGAGGGCCATGTTGCATGTAAAAGGCCTCTGTGTTGCCAAGACAGTTTAAACTCCCCACAAGTGACCCCCTTATGGAAACTACACCCCTCATGGAATGTAACAAGCGGTGTAGTGAGCATATGGACCCCACTGGTGATGGGCACAAATGTGGAACAATATGCCATAAAAATGAAATCTAATTTTTTTTACACTATAATGTTTTTCATTTTCACAAGGGGTTAAAATAAAAAAAACACACAAAATGTGTAGAGCAATTTCCACTGAGTCCTTAAATACCCCACATGTGGACATAAAGCGCCATGTGGGCACAGGGCAAGCCTCCGAAGGGAAGGAGCGCCATTTGGATTTTGGAGGCTGGATTTGGCCAGAATGGATTATGAACGCCATGTCGCATTTACAAAGCCCTTGTGCTACCAAGACACTCAAAACCCCCCTTAAGTGACCCCATTCTGGAAAGTACACCGCTCAAGGAATCTAACAAGTGGTGAGGATATGGACCCCTTGATGACGGCACATTTGTGCTAAGAAAGTGAAAAAATTTTACTTTTCACTTTCATGTCAAATTGTTCCACATTTGTGCCCGTCACCAGTGGGGTCCATATGCTCACTGCACCCCTTGTTAGATTTCTTGATGGGTGTAGTTTCGTTAATGGGGTCACTTGTGGGGGGTTTCCAGTGTTTTGGCAGCACGAGGGCTTTGTAAATGCGACATGGCCCTTGAAATTCATTCCAGTGAAATTCAGCTTCCAAAGGCCAATTGGCGCTCCTTCCCTTTGGATTCTCGTCCTGCGCCCACTTGGCACTTTATGTCCACATGTGGGGTATTTCCGTACTCAGGAGAAACTTCGCTACACGTTTGGTGTTTTTGTTTTCTTTTATCCCCTTGTTAAAATGAAATATTCAAGGCTAGAACAACGTCTTAGTGAAAAATTTAATTTTTCATTTTTCACGCCACATTATTCTGAAAATCTGTGAAGCACCTGTGGGGTCCAAATGCTCACAACACCCCTTGTTACATTCCTCGAGGGGTGTAGTTTTCTAAATGGTGTTCCGTTAGGGGTGTTTTTTATGTTTTCGCACCCCAGAGCCTCTGCCAACCTGAAGTGGTACAGTCACAAATGACCAAATATAACGGAGGCGTTGAAATTCACTAGGCGCTCCTTTATATCTGAGGCTTGTGGTTGTGTCAGATAGCGCATTAGGGCCACATATTGGGTATTTCTATAAACTGCAGAAATGGGGCAATTAATATTGGGGTGCAATTCTCTGGTAATAGGTTTATAATTATGAAAGATATTGGATCACAATAAAATTTCTGCACAGAAAATTAAAATTTTCAATTTTCTTACACACTTAGCTTTTATTTCTGTGACTCCCCTAAAGAGTTAAAAAACTTTCTGGATGTGCTTTTGCAGAGTTTGGGGGGTGCAGTTTCTGAAAAGGGGGTGCTTTGTGAGGCTTCATAACATACATTCCCCTTAAATATACTTGGGGGCTAGGTTCAGACGCTGTAACTGTGCGGCTGTATTTGCGGCTGTAATTGTGCGGCGGTATTTTTGGTGGTTCGTGTGTATGCTTGGAAGTATAGGATATGCGGCTGCACAGTGCACACTATGTCTGAATCTACGGCCCTATCGTAAACGGATCCGTAAAAAATGAACAAGACCATTGTTTGCGTCTGGACATGCGGCCGAGGATTTACAGGCGGTCCGTAGGGAGTACTTCAAAAATAGCCGGCAATGATGCCGAATGCCGATGCCTCTAATAGTTAATATATTAAATTACTAAAACACATTTTCTTTGTAATAAAGACACTTTCGTTGTTCAATAATTTATTTCTAACGAATCCATCATTTTGCAATTAAATATACTGTTAAAATAAATAGATATATAAATAAATGTATATTTATCTATATATTTATTTTTTGACAGTATATTTAATTGCACAATGATGGATTCGTTAGAATTAAATTATTGAACACCGAAACTGAATTTATTTCCACGAAAATGTGTTTTATTAATTAAATATTAATTAGTACAGGAAGCTCCATAAGCCGTTAATTCCTATTCCCGGCAATAGAGCATTCTGTACTAATCATCACTTAACTTTAATTAAAACATCAAATGTTTCTTCTAATTATGTTATGACAATAGCATTATTAGAAGAAACATTTAGAATTATATGTGCGCTCAGCTGATTGGCTGATCGGCTCAGCGCACATATAATGAGCCGGTCCGCAGTACAGTGACTTCATTGTGCTGCGGACCAGCGAAGAGGACACATCGGGGTGAGTATAGAGCTCTCCCCACCCCCTCAACAGCACTGCACCCCTCCCAGCAAGGAAGGGGGGTCACTTAACCCCTTCCTTGCTGGGATGGGTGCAGTCTGACATCAGTCTGGCCCCCAGGGGTTTAAGGGGGATGCAATACATCCTCCCTTAACCCCTTGGGGGCCAGACTGTAAGCAGCGATCTGTAAAGATGCTGCATACTGTAAGGAGCACAACACCGCTCACAATGATGGGTGTTGTGCTCCTGTTTGTGTTTTTTTTTGTGTGTTTCTCCCTTTTTGTTTTTCAGATATCGGTATCCTGGGGATTACGTCGGATTCCATGGACTACGTCGATGACCAGCGGTTGTTGTTTTCATTTTTTTAATAAAATGGTCAATGAGGGGTGTGGGGGTGTTTTTATTTGAATAAAAAAAATTTTAAACTTGTGTCTTGTCTTTATTTCTTTACTTTATAGACTTAGTAGTGGAAGCCGTCTGATAGACGGAATCCATTACTAAGTCGGGGCCTAGTGTTAGCCGGTATAAAATGGCTAACACTAACCCCCTATTATTACCCCAGTACCCAATGCCACCAGGGGTACTGGGAAGAGCTGGGTGCCAGTGGTCCCGGAGCGTCAGAATTGGCGCTCCTGGACCGGGCGGCAGCAGGCTGGTAAGATTTAGGCTGGGGAGGGCCTAAACCAATGGCTCTTCTCACCCTGGTGTTACCAGGCTGCTGTCGTTTGGTTTTTAACCCGGCTGGTTATAAAAATAGGGGGGACCCTATGCGTTTTTTTTTAAATAAATAAATAATAAAAAAAAAACGCATAGGGTCCCCCCTATTTTTATAACCAGCCGGGTTAAAAACCAAACGACAGCAGCCTGGTAACACCAGGGTGGGAAGAGCCATTGGTTTAGGCCCTCCCCAGCCTAAATCTTACCAGCCTGCTGCCGCCCGGTCCAGGAGCGCCAATTCTGACGCTCCGGGACCACTGGCACCCAGCTCTTCCCAGTACCCCTGGTGGCATTGGGCACTGGGGTAATAATAGGGGGTTAGTGTTAGCCATTTTATACCGGCTAACACTAGGCCCCGACTTAGTAATGGATTCCGTCTATTCGACGGCTTCCACTACTAAGTCTATAAAGTAAAGAAATAAAGACAAGACACAAGTTTAAATTTTTTTTTATTCAAATAAAAACACCCCCACACCCCTCATTGACCATTTTATTAATCCCCAGGATACCGATATCTGAAAAACAAAAAGGGAGAAACACACAAAAAAAACACAAACAGGAGCACAACACCCATCATTGTGAGCGGTGTTGTGCTCCTTACAGTATGCAGCATCTTTACAGACCGCTGCTTACAGTCTGGCCCCCAAGGGGTTAAGGGAGGATGTATTGCATCCCCCTTAACCCCCTGGGGGCCAGACTGATGTCAGACTGCACCCATCCCAGCAAGGAAGGGGTTAAGTGACCCCCCTTCCTTGCTGGGAGGGGTGCAGTGCTGGGGAGGGGTTGGGGAGAGCTCTATACTCACCCCGATGTGTCCTCTTCGCTGGTCCGCAGCACAATGAAGTCACTGTACTCATTATATGTGCGCTCAGCCGATCAGCCAATCAGCTGAGCTCACATATAATTCTAAATGTTTCTTCTAATAATGCTATTGTCATAACATAATTAGAAGAAACATTTGATGTTTTAATTAAAGTTAAGTGATGATTAGTACAGAAAGCTCTATTGCCGGGAATATGAATTAACGGCTTATGGAGCTTCCTGTACTAATTAATATTTAATTAATAAAACACATTTTCGTTGAAATAAATACAGTTTCTTTGTTCAATAATTTAATTCTAACGAATCCATCATTGTGCAATTAAATATACTGTCAAAAAAAAAATATATATATAAATATACATTTATTTATATATATATTTATTTTAACAGTATATTTAATTGCAAAATGATGGAATCGTTTACATTTAATTATTGAACAATGAAAGGGACTTTATTACAAAGAAAATGTGTTTTATTAATTCAATATATTAACCATGAGAGACATCGGCTATACTGCAGAGGATCGCAAACCCCGGTAATAGCGATTCATGTAAACTGTGTTCCCTGCTTTCCCAGATGCATCCAGAGGTGTTTGCATCACTTTCTTAAGATTTTATTTGTTATTTTTAGTTGAACCAGATTTCCAAGTAAATGACCGTATGTTTTGAGCCGCGTGTCTATTTTTTCCCACGGCCGGAGTTTCACCCGCACATTTACAGCCGCATAAAAATTACAGCCGCACAGTTACATTGTGTGAACCTAGCCCAAACGTGAACTGGTCCCTTGAAAAATCAGATTTTTAAATTCTTGTGAAAATTTGGAAACATGCTGCTAAACTTTGAAGCTTTCTATTGTCTTAAAAAAATGAAGGCAAGTTTAATAAATGCCACCAACATAAAGTAGACATATTACTAATGCTATTTCATATTTAATTTATGTGGCATATCCATTTTCCTTACTAGCACAAAATTTCAAAGTTAGAAAAATGTAATTTTTCTCAATTTTTTCACGCTGCTTTGGGGTTTTTCATAAAGATAGGCTGTAAGTATTGACTCAATTTTACCAGAAATATAGAGTATAGCATGTCACGAGAAAACAGCCTCAGAATCAGCCAGATAGGTAAAAAAATCCCAAAGTTATTAATGGATAAAGTGACACAGGTCATATTCCTGAAATTTGGTCCGGTCCCTAAGGCCATTTTGGGCTCCGTCCTTAAGGGTTTAATAACATTTTCTGTCAGTCTCATTTTACCTATATGTGTGAGGGGCCCTATATGGATGCACAAAGGGTGGTCCTAATGACTATATGGGGAACAGAAGGGGTCTAATTACTATATAAATGCATATAGAGTGCCTATTATATAAGGAGGCACAGGGGTACCTAACTACTATATGGGAGCACAAAGGAACATAATTACTATATGGAGACAGAGGGGCCTAGCTACTATATGGGAGCACAAAGGAGCACAATTACTATATAGAGAGAAGAGGGTCCAACTACTATATGGATTCACAGCAGAGTCTTAACTACTATATACAGTCAAAAAGAGCACCCTTACTATATGGAGGCAAACTACTCTATGGAGCCACAAATGGATCTAACTTTTAGGTGGATCTACAGAGAAAACCTAGCTGTTAGATGGAGGCACAAAGGGGCCTAACTAGTGTATGTATAAAGAGGGTCCTTAAAGGGGTTGGCCACTATATAGTAAAATTGTTCAGTGTATAGTATGGGTAACTGTGCTCACTGTATATACTGACATCAGCTCCTTGTGTACCACATAGAGCTAAAATCAGACTCCCCTCCTACAGGCTGTGCTGCTTTGCTGTTTTATTTTTGTCCATAAAATGGCTAACATGGAGGAGCATGTGACTAGGTCTGCCTCCAATTTGCTTCATAGGCATATACAGGCTCAATGGTGGACACTGAGGGCGGGGTATGGTCACATGCTCCTCCATGTCAGCCATCTTATGGACAGAAACACCACAGAACAGGGAAGCACAGCCTGGAGGAGGGGAGCCTGATTTTAGCTCTATGAGGTTCACAGGGAGATGCTGTCAGTATATACAGTGATTACAGTTACTAATACTATATACTGAACAATTTTGTTATAAAGTGAACAACAATTTAACTACTATACTGGAGTACAGGGGGACCTATTTGCTATATGGGGGCACACAGGGTGCCTTTATTATATAGGTTCAACAGAGAAGACTTTACTACTATATGGAGGCAAAGAGGGGCCTGAATTTTATACAGGGCCAGATTTAGCACCCCCAGCTCCAGAGAGGCGGGGGGGGGGGGGGGGGTGACGGCCAAATAGGAAAAATAGGAGTGGATTTCACAGCTCCAGTAAAACATAGAAAATGTATTTAGAACATAAAGAAAAAATACAAAAACAATTAATACCATGCCAAACTGTTTCAGGTTCAACCCTTAATCACTGGTAGAGGCCCCGCGCAGTCAATAAAATCTGCCATGTAGATATCCTCACTACGAATCAAAGTCATTCATTTTAATTTTTTCTTTCCTATCCCTTTGGTTCAGAACACCATGATGACTTCTTCAAACCAAGGTTTATTTCTGCAGAATCTGACAGGTAGTCCATCCATTAGGCAGGAATGTAGTAGGCAGATAGTCCCCAAATAGTCATGTATGTCTCCTTATATAGGTATAAAAAAAATTTTTTAATCTTGCAATGCAAGTAAAATGGACTGTGTATTGCAATTGGTACTGCACCCTGGGTATCCACAGCGAGAACAGGGCATCTATCAGAAGTGAAAGCCTGACATCATGATCTGAGGGGACACAGTAAGAGGCTCGGTTGAGCCCTCATTATACACCTCCTCTCTGGCTGACCATATCACTTTTTGAATAGTTGGTGGAGTATTTACTGATATCTGAACTAATAGAATTGTGTTGCTCTACAACTAATGTTGCTGATTGGGCATCACATTGCCTATGGTATCCACACAAGGACAAAGTGGTTGTGGTGGAATCCTTTCCAGTCTGTATGTATGAGTGTTATTGCTTTATGCTAAGTGTGACCCAAAATCCCCCTGATGAACCGTTAATACCCATGGGGAAACATGTTGGAATTGGTCTTGGTTTGTAATACACATCACTATCTATCCTTCTGCATGAGAAGCAGAGTCTCTGGTTTATATCTGATTACATTTTTTGGTCCTCAATGGATTATGTGGTTATGTGAGCCCTCATGGGCTGGGTCTTCTCTCTCTATGTACAATTTTTTACTTTATTTATGCTGTTTTTTCATCCTGTATGTGAACTCCTTATCATATGTACAAAGTTCTGGAATTAAGGGCCCTTTAACATAAATTAATAATAAAAAGAAAACTTACATTTATTTTTTTTCAAATAAATAATTTATTTACCAAATAAACAAATAACCGCATCTACATGTTTGTACATTCATAACTATAATGAAAAACAACAAAGTTATCATCACCATATACGGTAGTATTACATGCTAGCTAACGTCACTGTCATTCAAATCTACAACCATCTAATAGAAAAGCCTACATAAATGGAAAAAAAAGTTAACAGTTGATATTTTTCAAGTACAGTAGGCAAAAAAAAAATAAAAAAAATTATATATATATATATATATATATATATATATATATATATATATATATATACACACACACATATATATGTATATACAGCCTCTAGTAGGAACAAGCTTGCATGGGATCACTGACTCCAAAACCAGATATAAGATTATAAAGAAGATAGGTGCTAACACTAGGATCATTAAAATGTAAGCTTTATTAGATATATGTATGAAAAAACTTACAAAATGCTTAATAGTTTAAGGCTAAGATATTATTAGGAACAAAGCCCAAGAGAACAATGTCACAAATTTTCCACAAAAACAATAATCAAAGGAAACTATTTGTAACCACGCCCAGGGCCGTATTTGCCACTAGGCACCCGTGGTCCGGTGCCTAGGGCGGCGCCCTGCGGGGGGCGGCAAGCGCAGGGAACACTTTTTTTTTTATTTAAAAAAAAACAAAACCTCTGTAGGCACCGGCCCACCGGTGCCTAGTCCGCGCCGGGGGGAGGGAGGGAGGTGGGTGACGGAGCGGCCGGGAGCAGGATGGGCAGGCAGGCTGGTTCCCTCCCCCCATGCAGCGCCGGGGTCCGGGGTGCGAGGCAGGGGGTGATCTTCCGGCACACACAGTCTGACAGAGGCCGGAAGCTCACAGCTGCAGCCCCGCGGTCCCTGATCTTCTCTCTCCTGCTCGGCGGCGCTCACGTGATGTGACGTCATCGCCGAGCAGGAGAGAAGATTCGGGACCGCGGGGCTGCAGCTGTGAGCTTCCGGCCTCTGTCAGACTGTGTGTGCCAGAAGCTCACCCCCGGCCCCGCACCCCGCACCCCGGACCTCGGCGCTGCATGGGGGGAGGGAACCAGCCTGCCTGCCCATCCTGCTCCCGGCCGCTCCGTCTCCCCCCAGCCTCTGCCCCACAGCGTCTGCCCGCCCCCCCTGCATCCTCAGCTGCTCCCCTGCTGGGGGGCAGCCTCTCCCCCTACCCCCCAGCCTCCCCCCCTACCCTCAGCCTCTCCCCTGCCCCCTAGCCTCTCCCCTTACCCCCCAGCCTCTCTCCCTACCCTCAGCCTCTCCCCTGCCCCCCAGCCTCTCCCCCTACCCTCTCCCCTGCCCCCCAGCCTCTCCCCCTAACCCTCAGCCTATCTCCTAACCCTCAGCCTCTCCCCTGCCCCCCAGCCTCTCCCCCTGCCCCCCAGCCTCTCCCCTGCCCCCCAGCCTCTCCCCCTACCCTCAGCCTCTCCCCCTACCCTCAGCCTCTCCCCTGCCCCCCAGCCTCTCCCCCTGCCCCCCAGCCTCTCAGAGACTACAACTCCCAGCATATGCTGAGAGCTGTATAAATGGAGGGTGCTCTGAGATTTGTCACAGATACTGTACAGATGAATTCAGGAAAGGAGCGGGTCAGCATGTTGTGTCTCACTGGTTGTATATTGGTGGGCTCCAGGTACCCCAGTCCAACACTGGACAGAACCAGTCCCCAAAGTAAGACATCCCCGGCCTCCTTCCTTCCTCCATCACGTCTGTTTGATGAGAACAGCGGGCATAAAGCAGACCGGCACCCAAGTGCCAGGGTATATACCATGCATGTACAGTAACGTGTGTGTGTGTGTAGGGGGGGGGGGGGCATGGTGCCTCTGCGTGCAAAGTGCCTAGGGCAGCATGAACTCTAAATACAGGCCTGACCATGCCCAACCAACTTCATCCATTATACAATTGTTCCCAGGATAAGCTTTCAAACGGTCGCAACGTCCCCTGCAGGGTCCAACAGAGAACCAAGAGATCAAATAAGCTACTTTAGCCATTCACTCTGGCCCAATGTTTAGTATAAGGAAGAAGAACACGCATGAGAGCTCCTCTTCATTATATCGGGCATGGGGTCAAAAGAGTATGGCTCAGAGTCTGGGCTTTACCTTATTATTATTATTGTCATGGTTATCTTCGTTTAGCTGTCAGTACATGCTGGGAGTTGTAGTGCCTGCAGCTGTTGTTGTTGGGTCCTATACACTGGATGCTTTGTGGCATATAAAAATACATAGATCTGTGGGGGCTCAGTGTAGGGAAGTGACCCCAGAACATCACTAATAGGGGATAGGGGTAGATGTTTTTGTTCTATCCCCTATTATTGCTGTTCTGGGGTCACTTCCCTACACTGAGCCCCCACAGATCTATGTATTCTTATATGCCACAAAGCATCCAGTGTATAGGACCCAACTACAACAGCTGCAGGTACTACAACTCCCAGCATGTACTGACAGTCTGCAGCCCTCAGGATATGCTGGGAGTTGTAGTACAGCAGTACAATCCTCTGAGAACTGCCGCTGTAGACAAATGTATTGCTGGACCTTCAGGGCTGATGGTTGTCACCCACAGATTGCAGCCACCAGGAGCCTCTGCACACAGTGATTTATTATAGGGTTGTCTTCTCAGAGACTACAACTCCCAGCATACCCTGAGAGCTGTAGGGTATGTATGTATGTAGGGATTTGTCACAGATACAGATGAATTCAGAAGAGGACCGGGTCAGCATGTCGTGTCTCACTGGTTCTATGTTGGTGGGCCCCAAGAATCATTTCCTCTGGTGGGCCCCGACCTAAGATGTCTCCAGCCACCTTCCTTCCTCCATCACCTCTGTTTGATGAGAAGAGCGGGCATCAAGCAGATCGCCAGACAAGTGCCAGGGTATATACCATGCATATATCCTGCCAGTGCCCGGGGGGCCTCAGCATGCAAAGTGCTTAGGGCAGCATGAACTCTAAATACTGGCCTGTGGAGTGGTGCTGTGTGTTTAACCCCTTTAGAAACGTACTCCTCTGACTACATTTATTACAAACACAAATTACAGTCTTCAGGCTAAGAATTATGTTTGTTTTCAGCCTCTTAGCCATATACAACAGAGAACAGTAAGAAAAGTATTTTTCAGCTCTCTATTGCTGACAATTAAAAAAATAGGATGTAGACTGTTATAAGCAACGAGGAAAATAAAGCACAGGACCATAAGTAATTGTGTGTTGTAAATTTCGCTCACAGTTAACAGGTTAGAACTTAAAAAATAGAGGACATAAACCAATAGAAAAGAGACCATGTTCCGAATGACACTGAGGTGAACGTCACGTTGAGCATCACTAAACCCGGAATCTCTACTGCCCAGGTTTCTGGTGTGTCTCAGGAGCGACACAATACAAAGACCAACACAAATACTGAGTATGAGAAATGGTGTGATGGATCCGGAAAAGTAAATGATAAAATTATTGAGCCAATTGATTTTGATGACTCCAGTTTCGGTGCCATTAAAGGACTGCATAGAGAACACAAACCATCTGTACGGCAAACTGCATAGAACTGATGGAATCATGGAGATAAGAAGCAGCCAGGGCACCATCTTGGAGATGTTCATCTTCAGTTTCATGAAGAGTCTGTTCTTGTAGTTTGTGATCTTTACACAGTAGAACACAAAAAGCACCGAGCCCCACCACAGACTGCAGAACTCTACAGATATTGTCAAGATGGATGTATACTCCCCATACACTACCATTTTGATTTTCTGACCAGACAGTAAATCAATAATAAGTAGAGTATACAAAGTTAGAAGTATGATCCTCAAGGTGGCTAAGCTGGCAATGATGATATCAATGGATTGTAGAGGGGGAGATTTCATCCGTTGTTTTACATTTGCTATGATAAGAAACCCATTTAGAACCATTCCATTGATGACCAAAAGGCAATAAATTGCAATTAAAACCAATCTGGTGATATTTTCAACATATTCAGGAACCATGCTTAACCACCAGAAATCACAGAGGCTTTAAGCACCTCCAGCTCCTGTGTGCCGATGAGTCTGTCTGTATATAATATACAGTAGCTACATTCGACTTTACTCATGAGGAGGTTTTCATGTACTTTGCATGATATTTGGGATTTGATCTACAAATAGCTAAACCTTCCTGACTTGATTTGACTACATTAGGTATAAGGTGTTTAGTGGTGCCAGTAATAGGAAAGTCTACAGAAATACATATTAACCTTTCATAAGAAGAAACATAATATGGACCAAAAAAATTATAGTCACTATGATAATGTTTTTGTTAGAATGGATTCCACCCAAATTATTAAATTTAACATATTGTCAGGATATATAGGACCAGCAAGACAAAGGACAGGTGCAGCCCTAACACTGGCATCCGCCCCACTGCATCTGCCTACTTGCCACAGCAGTCCTAGCGACAGCGGACTTGTCGGCGGTCCCTACCCTATATAGTGTGAACACAAAACAACAGACAGGACAAACGCAACACAATACAGAAAGGTCAGAGGTCCAAGTCAGCAACAGGAGGGCTGCGTAGTACAAAACGTAATCCAGGAGAATCGTCAAGTCCAAAAGCCAAAGGTCAGGTAACCAAAAATACAATGCAGGGAAAACAGCTAGATCAAGGAACACTATGAAATAGGCTCTATCTCAGACAAGGAACATGAGACAAGTGAGGATACTTATGCACCCTGTAGTCCCAGCCCCTGACATGATTGGGTCTGAGGCTCCAGGTCCTGCCCAGATACAGACAGCTAACTGGTAAGTCAGCTGTCAGTCAATAATCAGTGAACACTCAAAACACCTATGCTGATCAGCCAGAGAGTGAAACACTGGGCTCTGCTACCACATGGAATAGCAGAGCAGAGCAAAACCTGAGAAGCAGTCTGGCTGCTATGGACGCCGAGCCAAAGGCATGGCCCGAGTCCTAACACATATATTAGTTAATCATGCTAAAGCCAACATTTCTTTCAGGATATGGAACCCGGACGACAAAGGACAGGTGTAGCCCTGACACTGGCACCCACCCTGCTGTCCCTGCCTATATGTCTCAACAGCCCTAAACGGCAGCGGACCACTGGTCGACAGTCCCTATTCCTCTATAACTGTTAACACAGAACAAAGACAAGACAGCCACACAACAAAATAAATCAGGGTCTGGAGTCAGTAACAAGAGAGCAACGCAGTCCACAGTACAAACGTTATCCAAAGGAGAAATCAAAAGTCCAAAAGCCAGAAAATCTGAATACTAAATACACAATACACGGAACGCTAGGTCAAGACACACTAGTAAACTTTTGTCACATTTGTCACAATTTATTTTTCCAGGTTTGGACGAGACAGCCCTGTAAACTTATGTTATGTGGTCACTTTGGTCACTTGACAGGAAATAGGAAGAAAACAGTCTAAACATGGAATTCTGTTGCCTCGTTCTTCTCATTGGTCAAGGCTTAAAAACTTAAACACTGATCAATTTGATATGTCTCTTTGAGTCTTTCTTTTTTTAATTTATTTTATTATTTGTGGCAGTATCTATTTAACCCCTTAGTTACCGCCCATACGTATTTTCACGGAGGTCACTAAGGGGTTTTATTCCGTGAGTGTGACAGCTGATCCCCCCCTTAAACTACCCCGAGTGGAGGAACCTGTTAAATGCAGTTGGCAAATGCAGTTGCTAGGAAAATAGTTCCTATTGCGCCAAAGTGGTAATTGTTAAAAATAAAATACACAAATTTGGTATCGCCGTAACCGTAGTGACCTAGAGAATACACGTATTATGTTTTTTTTTTATTATGTTATTAGTGACCACCGATATGGATTTTTACAGCGGTCACTAATGGGCTCTATTCTGCTGCCATCAGCTCTTTATGGCGATGGCACAGAATAGTGCAGCAGCGCCAGTGTGGGGTCAATCCTGGCCGGTCCCCACATTGGCGATCACCGTTATTAACAGTATAACAGCGGCTGCCAGAAAAGGGCATTGCCAACACCGCTGCACGCTTTCATCTCCTCTCACCATGAATCCACAGTTAGAGGAGATGAATATATGCCCCCACGGATTAACCCTAGTGTTCACAGTGATGGATTCCTAAAAAAAGATCAAGGCCTGATTCTCTCCACCACCAGAGGTGGCGGAGAGCATGGGGCAATGATCGAGGACTACCCAATGAGGTCCTGGTACAAGTGATCAGCGGTGTATACTATACACCACTGATCACTTGTTCCAAATGCTGCCCCAAGGGGATAAAAAGTCAAGTGCCCCAGATTGCCTTTAACCACCCCAGATCGCCAGTAAACACTCTTAGATTGCCTGTAACCACCGTAGATTGCCACAGGCTGCCCATAACCACCTCATATTGCCACAGACTGCCTGTAACCACCCCAGATTGCCTGTAACCACCCCAGATTGCTACAGACTGCCTGTAACCACCCCAAATTACCACAGACTGCCCGTAACCACCCCAGATTGCCCGTAACCACCCCAGATTGCCTGTCAATCCTCCCCCAGATTGCTTATCACCACCTCAGATTGCCTGTGGACCCCCCAAGGTTGCCCATCACCACCCCCGATTGCCTGTGACCCCCCCCAGATTGCCCGTCACCACGCCAGATAGCCAGTAAACCCCACCAGATTGTCCGTTACCACCCCAGATAACTATTAACCCCTTAAGGACAGAGCCTGAAATGGCCTTAAGGACAGAGACAAATTTTATGAATATGACCTGTGTCACTTTATTCATTAATAACTTGGGAATGCTTTTACCTATCCAGCTCATTCTGAGACTGTTTTCTCGTGACATATGTTACTTCACATTTCTCTTAAATTGAAGTCGATACTTATACAAATCTTTATGAAAAAAACAACAAAATAACGTGAAAATTTGTATATAAAAAAAGCATTTTTCCAACTTTGAAACTTTTCTGCTTATACAGAAAATGATTATGCCACATAAATGATATATTAAATAGAATTAGCAACATGTCTACTTTATGTTGGAAGCATTTATTAAACTATTTTTAATTTTTTTTAGACAACAGAAAGCTTAAAACATTAGCAGCAATTTTCCAAATTTTCAGTAAAATTTCAAAATCAGATATTTTTAGGGACCTGTTCAGGTTTAGGCTGAACCGCGAATATACGCACGTAGTTTTGAGGTTGATGCGTTCGATATACGGCCGCACAATACGGCCGCACAATGCACACTACGTATGAGCTTACGGCCAGATCGTATGCGGCGCCATGAAAAATGAACAAGACCATTGTTTGAGGACCGAAATGTTCCACCTTACGGCCGTGGATTTCCATGCGGTCCTGTACGGAGTACTTTTTACAGCCAAATTGAACGTGATTTTTAGATCCAAAAGGTTCTGTGTGTTTTATTGTGCTGGGCGAAGATTTCCAAGTAAATGACCTGTTTCAGATCGCTTTGAAACAAGCTAGGGAAGCATAACTCTTCTACGGGCGTATGTTCGCGGTTCGCCAGCATGTTTGCAATCCGGCCGCATGTCTATTTTTCCCACGGCCGTACTTTCAGCTGCACATGTACGGCTGCATACGAACTACGAAGTGTGAACATAGCCTCAAAGTGTATTTGAGGGGACTGTATGTTAGAAAGTCCCACAAAGCACCCCATTTCAGAAACTGCACCCCCCACACTCTGCAAAAGAACATCCAGAAAGTTTTTTCAACCCCTTAAGGGGATGCTAAAAGCTAAGTGTGTAAGAAGTTTGAAATTTTCTTTGCAGAGATTTTATTGTAATCCAATATTTTTCATAATTATAAACCTACTACCAGAGAAATGCCCCCAATATTGATTGCCCCCTTTATGCAGTTTATAGAAATTCCCCATATGTGTCCCTATTGTGCTATGTGACGCAACCACAAGCCTCAGATATAAAGAAGCGCCTGGTGAATTTCAACGCCTCTGTTATATTTGGTCATTTTTGATTGTACCACTTCAGGTTGGCAGAGGCTCTGGGGTGCCAAAACCTAAAAAACACTCCTAAAGGGACATCATTTAGAAAACTACACCATTCAAGGAATGTAACAAGGGTTGCAGTGAGCATCTGGACCCCACAGGTGCTTCACAGATTTTCAGAACAATGTGGCGTAAAAAAGGAAAAATTTATTTTTTTACACTAAAACGTTGTTCTAGCCTTCATTTTTCATTTTTACAAGGGAATAAAAGAAAAAAAACACCAAACGTGTAGCACAGTTTCTCCCAAGTACGGAAATACCCCACATGTGGGCGTAAAGTGCCAAGCGGGCGCAGGACAAGCCTCCAAAGGGAAGGGGCACCAATTGACCTTTGGAAGCTGAACTTCACTGGAATAGATTTCAAGGGCCATGTCGCATTTACAAAGCCCTCGTGCTGCTAAAACACTGGACACCCCCCACAAGTGACCCAATTCTGGAAACTACACCCCTCAAGGAATCTAACAAGGGGTGCAGTGAGCAAATGGACCCCACTGGTGACGGGCACAAAAATTTTCATTTTTTCACTTTCACAGCACAAATGTGCCCGTCATCAAGGGGTCCATATCCTCACTGTACCCCTTGTTAAATTCTTTGAGGGGTGTCGTTTTCAGAATGGGGTCACTTGTGTGGGGTTTTCAGTGTTTTGGCAGCACGAGGGCTCTGTAAATGCAACATGGCGTTCATCATCCATTCTGGCCAAATCCAGCCTCCAAAATCCAAATGGCGATCCTTCCCTTCGGAGGCTTGCCCTGTGCCCACATGGCGCTTTATGTCCACATGTGGGTTATTTACAGACTCAGGGGAAATTGCTCTACACATTTTGTGTTTTTTTTTTCTCTTTTAACCCCTTGTGAAAATGAAAAATTTAAGGCTAAACCACATTGTTCCACATTTGTGCCCGTCACCAGTGGGGTCCATATGCTCACTACACCCATTGTTACATTCCCTGAGGGGTGTAGTTTCCATAATGGGGTCACTTGTGGGGGGTTTCAACTGTCTTGGCAACACAGAGGGCTTTTAAATGCAACAAGGCCCTCGAAATCCATTCCAGCCAAATCCAGCCTCCAAAAACAAAATGGCACTCCTTCCCTTTGGAGGCTTACCCTGCATCCGCATGGCGCTTTTTGTCCACATGTGGGGTATTTTTTTTAAAATCTGTAAGTGTACCCTGAGGTATTCTCTCAGAGTTTGTAGAATTTCACGCCATACCGTGATCTCTTATTGGGACGGTACTGGCGGAAAAGATGTGTCTGGGGCGGCAGCATACGCTACGCTACCCCCAGACACGTCACTGGATGATGATGATGAGGATGAATGGAGGAAAAAAGGATCCCCCCATTCATCCTCACTGGCTGTTTCGGTGTCGGAGGCAATAATAGCGTATGCCTCCGCCGCCAAAAACACCCTGGGGGCCATCTTTATACCGGGATTAGTATATGGGGTATGTAAATGTGAAATGTAGTGTAGTGTAGTGTAGTGTAAAACTATTTCATGTAGTGTAGTGTTTTTTAAGTTTTTTTTGACAGTTAGAAAAAATATACCTACGCCAAGAAAGGAGTTGTTGTTAAATGCCGCACTTATGTGCGGTACTTATCAGCAGACAGTGGCAGTAGGATATAGGGGGGGAAAAAAGCCCCTACGCCAAAAAGGAGGAGTTCCGTAAGTGCGACGCTGATCAGCACTCAGCGGCGGAAGGGCGCAAAGAAGGGGGGGAGGATTTGGGGAAGAAAATACTTTTTTAACCTAGAGCAACTGATCAGTGTATAATATACACTGATCAGCCTCTAGGGGGCAGTACAGCGAAGCTGCCAAAGATTTCCGAAGATAGACGATGGAAGAGCCCGAAGAGCCGAAGATTTCCGAAATTAGATGATGCAGACCCGACGGGAACTGAAGTCAGCCGACGCAGAGAAGAGGGCGCAGCGGGACCGACGATTTTTGTTCTGGATGCCAGGATCAGGTGAGTATAGTGCACCTACACTATACACACCTGTGCTGCACCCCTCAGCTACCTAGCTGAGGGGTGCAGAACCTGGGGACAAACTTTTTAACTCTTTGATCGCCTTGATGGGTGGGCCGGTACTGGCCGGCCTATCACGGCGATCATGGGGGTGGCACCGGCACCATATTTTCCACAGACTCTAATGGCAATTGGTGCTGTCTTGGACAGCACCAATCGCCATTCCTTTCTGGGTCACCGGGTCACCGATGACCCGGAAAGCTATTTTCAGCTGCTATCGGCTGATCTGAATTGATCAGCTTATAGCAGCGATCGTCGGCATGGGGGGTGGGGGGGTTGAGGGGTTAACCGACGAGCAGAGATGGCAACATTACAGAAGCCCATCTTCCCTGATCGCTGTGTGTGTACACACAGCGATCGGGGAAACTTTGGGCATAAATGTATGTCTGTTTGCGTTAAATCCCACCCTGCGGGGGTGTACATTTACGCTCGATGTCTTTAAGGGGTTAAACACCTCCAGATTGCCCGTTACCACCCCAAATAGCCAGTAAACAGCCCAAAATAGCAAGTAAACAACCCCTAGAGAGCCAGTAAACACCCCCAGATTGCCTGTAACCACTCCAGATAGCCAGGTAACACCCCAGATTGCCCATAAACTCCCCAGATGGCCACAGACTGCTCGTACCACCCCAGATTGCCCGTCACCACCCCAAATAGCAATTAAACACCCCCAGATTGCCCGTCACCACCCCAGATTAACTGCAATCTAATTTTAAAAATGTATTCTAATAACAGATACTAGCTGCGCTTTTGCTTCAGCAAAATGACACTCCTGCTCCTGAGCCATGCTGTGTGCCCATACAGTGCTTTATGCCCACATATGGGGTACTGTTGTACTCAGGAGAACCTGCTTTAAAAATTTTGTTGCGCATTTTCTCTCCTGTTCCTCGAGAAATTAAGAAATCTCAAACTAAACAAACATATCATTGAAAAAAATTCACTTTTACTTTACTAATTTTGAATACTTTCCTCTAATACCTGTGGGGCCAGAATGCTCACCGCACCCCATGATAAATTCTTTGAGGGGTTCAGTTTCTAAAAAAGGGTGACTTTGAGGGGGGTCCACTCCGCTGGCACTACAGGGGTACTGCAAACACACCTGGCACCTGAAAACTTCTACAGCAAAATCTGCACTGAAAATGCTAATTTTCTCTCCTGTTGCCTGAGACAAAGAGGAACTTTAATCTCAACTAATATATTAATTGAAAAGTTTTATTTTCCATTTTTATGGCCTAATAGTGAATACTTTCCTCAAGCACCTGTAGGGTCAACATGCTCATTATACCCCTATAATAATTGTTTAGGGTGTGTAGTTTCCAAAATGGGATCACTAATAGGGGTTTCCAGTATACAAACCTCCTTAACCCACTTAAAAAAAGAACTGATTCCTTAAAAATCAGTTTTGGAGATTTCAAGAAATTTGATAATTTACTGTAACATTTCTAGGCCCCATAACACCCTAAAAAAATCAAATATATTTACGAAATGAGGCCAGAATAAAGAGAACATATTGTTATTGTGACTTAGTAAGTAATTTATGTGATACGACTTTCTTTTTTTAGAAGCAGAGAATTTCGTAAAGTGCAAATTTTTCAAATGTTTCATGATATTTTGATGTTTTTCAAAAAAAAAAAAAAAAAAAAAACACACAAGATAGTGACCAAATTTTGCCACTAACACAAAGTAACAAAAAATGAGCCTGGTCATGTAGCCCCAAATAGGCTTGGTCACTAAGGGGTTAAGAAGACATTAGTTTTAGGCTATGTTCACACAATGTACGAACAATAATCGTTGTTTGGCACTGAAAAACAACGGCTGTTGTGAGTGTCAAACAATGACCGTGGTTGCACTGAAAGTTGCATTGATTTCAATGCGTAACGGCTGGAAATAATTGACATGTCAATTACTTCCACGGCCGTACCAAACAACGGCCGTTGTTTGCATTGACTTTAATGTGCAACACATCTTTACATGACAAAAACGGACGTTGTTTTAATTGCAAACAACGGCTGATCTTGTCATCAAAAAAAAAAAAAGTACATTGTGTGAACATAGCCTTAAATGGTTACTATGCATCAGAAGACTTGATGTGGCTCTAAAACATACCAGACCCAAGTACTCTGAGTTGCATTATGCTCAGTAAGGCCACATTAACATCTGATAAGGATTGATATGCTGATATATACCTCACTTATACATTGACTCAAAAACACAACAGACCCCAGCATTGAAATACTATGCATTCAGTAAATACACTGAACATTATCAGTAGGAGTCGTTAGGTTTATTTAAATCTATAGACCCATGGGGAACACACTGTCGCCTGTGTCATCATACAGTTTTATGTCCAGAAAACATTGTGCGAACCAGCCCTTAATAACATTTTCCGTCAGTCTCATTTTACCTATATGTGTGAGGGGCCCTATATGGATGCACAAAGGGTGGTCCTAATGACTATATGGGGAACAGGGGTCTAATTGCTATATAGATGTATATAGAGTGCCTATTATATAAGGAGGCACAGGGGTACCTAACTACTATATGGGAGCACAAAGGAGCATAATTACTATATGGAGACAGAGGGGCCTAGCTACTGTATGAATTCACAGCAGAGTTTTAACTACTATATTCAGTCACATATAGTTGGCAGGGATTGGCCACTTTATAGTTAAATTGTTCAGTGTATAGTACTAGTATCTGTACTCACTGTATATACTGACAGCAGCTCCCTGTGTACCTCATAGATCTAAAATCAGACTCCCCTCCCCCAGGCTGTGCTACTTTGCTGTTTTGTTTCTGTCCGTAAGATGGCTAACATGGAGGAGCATGTGACTAGGTCTGCCTCCAATGTGCTTCATAGGCATACACAGGCTCAGTGGAGGACACTGAGGGCGGGGTATGGTCACATGCTCCTCCATGTCAGCCATCTTATGGACAGAAACGCCACAGACCAGGGCAGCACAGCCTGGAGAAGGGGAGTCTGTTATTAGCTCTATGAGGTACACAGGAAGCTGCTGTCAGTATATACAGTGAGTACAGTTACTAATACTATACACTGAACAATTTTATTTTAAAGTGGCCAACCCCTTTAACTACTATACTGGGGTACAGGGGCACCTATTTGCTATATGGGGGAACACAGGATGCCTATATTATATAGGGGCAACAGAGAAGACTTTACTACTATATGGAGGCACAGAGGGGCCTTGACTTTTATACAGTGGTACAAGTAGATGCAGGGCCGGCTTCAGCACCCCCAGCTCCTGAGGGGGGGGGGGGGGGGGGGGGGGTGACGGCCATCCGATGGAAGCTAGGATAAAGGTACCAGGGCACTATAAAAGCCTAAGCTTCACCTTAGCCTGGGGAGCAGAACTTGGATCTTCTTAGTTTGCTCCATTTATATGCGATGCCCTGGCCCCTAGGGGCCACTCCGCAGTATAGATGGTGCTAACAGGCAGGAACCGGGGCAGCTGTAGGATAATGTGGTCACGGTGTAGGCACGGTGTAGGCACGAGGGTGCTACAGCTGGAAACCGGGCTCCTGACCGTGCGGGAATACTGGGCATGCGATTCTTCGTTGTCCTTAGTCAGGGCACCAATGATCACACCAATGCCAAGGTTCAGAAACAACGGTAGTTGTATATTTATTGTAACGGTGGTAACTAATAGCAACAGTCTCTCCGGATGCAACCGGGAATAAGGCAATCTTGAATAAAGCAGAGTAATGGGTGATGCTGCAATAGGCTGTGAGAGTAGCGTGCTGAATAATGGGAGTAGTAGTGAAACTGAAGTTGAGATGCTGGGTGGAATGAGACTTGAAAGAAATACTTGCTGTTGATGATTTGAGAAGATGATGATGATAGGAACTGAAGAATGACTTAAGAATCGACACCCAGATGAGAATCTTGAGACTTGAGACAGGAACACAGCCAGTGGACTGGAGCAGCAGAGCACTTGCAGGCCTCTCTCTTAGCAGGGAGAAAGGACAAACACACAACTTGTCTCCTGAAGGTGGAGAACAAGACTCGACTGACAGGAACAGCAGAGCAACACACCCTATCCCCTCTAGGGCAGGAGATAGACTGAGGTAGAACAGGAGGTCACATGGTAACCCCAGCCAAAAGCTCGATGACCATTGGTGTTACCATGGAAGCAGGGCACAGTCACGTGACATCCAGCCATTGCATCATCACACCATTAGGCATATACAGAGAAATATACATGAGAAGTACCATACTTGAACACTAGGAGGCGACATAATACCATTAGGCACTGATGCCTGAATATACCTGCAATAAATGAATGAAATAGCAGACCTGAATACTGCAGGGGTGACACAATACACGCAGTTTGCAGTCGACCATAGCTTTCCAGAACAGAACTGGTTATAATAAAAGTATGAGCATAAGAAGGGCTGTTCTGGGACACTGCATATACTTTCTTTAATATAGACTAGTCTACAAGTTGAAAAACATCCCAACAACTTGATATTGCTACCACCATGTTTCATCAGGGTATGGCTATGTTCACACAACGTCAAAAATACATGATCATTATTTTCGGACGTCTTTTGTAAACAGCAGACATTTTTTATTAGTAGTTCACACACAGTTTTCCTTTTGTCACCCCTCTTTCTCTGTCTTTGCTATCAAATTCAATGGACTTTTCAATTAAGACACATCCAAAGGCCAATTAGTAACCCCCAAACTACAAAAATCTACAAACCCTAGTCGTGGCCCTAAAATAAGGCCAGGCTGCTAAATAATGTCCATTATTTTAGACTTAAAATTACGGACGTAATTTTAAACAGAGCTGAAAAAACGTTGTGTGACCATAGCCAAATAGTGCTACCAATATCTTCCATAATACCTCCATAAAGTAATAATTCTTATTGTGCCTCCATATAGTTGTAGTAATATCGTAATACATCCATGCACCCATATAGTAGTTAAGTCTCCTTTTTACATTTATATAGTAATTAGGCTGGTTCTTTTGTGTCCCCCACATAGTAGTAAGGTCCCCTCTGTGCTCATAAATATAGTAGTAAGGTCCCCTCTATGCCTCCATATAGTAATTAGGCTTTCTCTGTGCATACATAAAGTAGTTAGGCTCTCTCTGGACATAAATATAGTAGTTAGGCCTCCTCTGAGTATCCATACAATCGTTAGGCTACCTCTGTTAATACAGATTATAGTTATGACCCCTCTATGCTATACGCAGACCAGTATTCCTCCATGCACGGACGACTGAAGATTTATGTGGGCTGTTGGGCGACAGAGCCACTTAATTTACTATACCACTATCAAGTGATTTATCCCCCTATGTGGGTATACCCACTTTAGGTAGTCTCACTGGTAGAGGACCCGCACAGTTAATAAAATCTGCCATGTAGATATCATCACTGCAAATCAAAGTCAGTCATCCCTTTGGTTCAGAACACCATGATGACTTCTTCTAGCCAAGGTTTATTTCTGCAGAATCTGACAGGAAAAATATTTTAGGCTTTGCATTTTTTCAACATCTATCCCATCTCTATAAATTCTCCCAATCTATAATCTTCCAAGTGGTAAGAATATGCCTCTTCTTGCCTTGCACAGTAAAATTGGGTAGGTTAGTAGGAACATAGGTTCTCTATTAAGTACATAGGTCCCATAGGAAGTCCTCCTTAGGCAGGGAGTCTCTCATAAGTCAGGTATGCTCCCTCCCTCTAATAGGCACGTAGTTATTCCATTAGTTAAGTATGTCTGACCAGTAGGCAGGTAGTCCCTCCATTAGGCAGGTATGTAATCCTAGTAGGCAGATAGTAGTCCCCAAGTCCCCAAGTAGACATGTATGTCCCCTTATATAGGTATAAATTATTTTCTAAAAAAAAGTCTTGCAATGCAAGTAAAATGGACTGTGTATTGCAATTGGTACTGCACCCTGGGTATTCACAGCGAGCACAGGGCATCTATCAGAAGTGAAAGCCTAATATCATGATCTGAGGGGACACAGTAAGAGGCTCGGTTGAGCCCTCATTATACACCTCCTCTCTGGCTGACCATATCACTTTTTGAATAGTTGGTGGAGTATTTACTGATATCTGAACTAATAGAATTGTGTTGCTCTACAACTACTATTGCTGATTAGACATCACATTGCCTATGGTATTCACACAAGGACAAAGTGGTTGTGGTGGAATCCTTTCCAGTCCATGTATGAGTGTTATTGCTTTATGCTAAGTGTGATCCATAATCCCCCTGATGAACCGTGTTTAATACCCATGGGGAAACATGTTGGATTTGGTCTTGGTTTGTAATGCATATCACTATCTATCCTTCTGCATGTGAAGCAGTGTATCTGGTTTATATGTGATTACATTTGGTCCTGCGAGGATTATGTGGTTATGTGAGCCCTCATGGGCTGGGTCTTCTCTCCCTATGTACCAACATTTACTTTATTTATGCTGTTTTCTCATCCTGTATGTGAACTCTTTATCATATGTACAGCGTTCTGGAAGTAAGGTAGATTTTTAAATAAATTAATAATAAAAAGAAAAATTATATTTATTTATTTTTTTCAAATAAATCATTTATTTACCAAATAAACAAATAACCGCATCTACATGTTTGTACATTCATAACTATAATGAAAAATAACACAGTTATTACTTATCACTACATATGGTAGTATTACAAGCTAGCTAACGTCCCTGTCACACAAATCTACAACCACCAGATATAAAAGCCTCATATAGCTACATTAATGGAAAAATAAAGTTAACAGTTGATGTTTTTCAAGTACAGTAGGCAATATATATATATGTGTGTGTGTGTGTGTGTGTTTCAGGTTTCTACGCCCAAATCCTATGTGTTCCTAAAAGAAAGAACTGAGCTGCAGTACTCATCACAGCCTCTAGTAGGAACAAGCTTCCATGGGATCACTGACTCCAAAACCAGATATAAGATTCTAAAGAATATAGGTGCTATCACTAGGATCATTAAAATGTAAGCTTTATTATATACATGTATGAAAAAACTCACAAAATGTGTAACTGTTTAAGGCTAAGATATTAATAGGAACAAAGCCCAAGAGAACAATGCCACAAATTTGCCACAAAAACAATAATAAAAGAAAACAATTTGTAACCATGCCCAACCAACTTCAACCATTATACAATTGTTCCCAGGATAAGCTTTCAAAAGGTTCCAAAGTCCCCTGCCAGGTCTAACAGAGGACAGAGAGATCAAATAAGCTACTTTAGCCATTCACTTTTGTCCCAATGTCTAGTATAAGGAAGAGGAACAAGTATGAGAGCTTCTCTTCACTATATCGGGCATGCGGTCAAAAGAGGATGGCTCAGAGTCTGGGCTTTACCTTTATTATTGTTATGGTTATCTTCTTTAACTGTTTAGTTTGTGATCTGAGTTTATAGTCCCCTGAAAAACTTTGCAGTTCAAGGTGGAAACAGGTTGGGACCGTTTGAATGTTTTCAAGGGTGGATGACTAGAGCCACTAATTGTGTTGTTTGGTTGTGGTCTTTATGTCCAATTTAACATTATTCTCATGATCTTTTAGGTTGACATTTATCATCCACTTTCTAAATCCTATTGTTTGGACCATTGTCTGTTTGTTATTGGTTTCTGATCCACAGTTTGTATGTGTTTTTAAAGAGGATGTATCATCAGGTACATCTTCTTGAATTCAACCCACCGATAGAACGGCGCCATCATGGAGAGTCGGTGCCGCGGTCCAGTGCTTAAGCACTGGAGGTGGGCCGGCTGGCCCCCAGTGGAAAGGAATTCCATCCCCTCTATGACAGGGGTCCATTTATTCTAAAGGAGCCGAGTCATAGAGGGGAGAGAATTCCCTCCCACTGGAGGCGGGCTGGCCCGCCTCCAGTGCTTGAGCACTGGCCCCCTGCCCGTGCATAAAATGGCGTCGTAGTTTAGTTTGTAAGCTGAGTTTATAGTCTGAGTTTATAGAGAGAGCACCTCTTTCCATGGACTAAGTCTTCTTCTAAGGAGAATGAGTCTGAAATGTAATACCAGACATAGCTGATAACCAGGAGTGGTGTTGCCTGTTTAACCCCTTTAGAAATGTATCCCTACATTTATTACAAACACAAATTAAAGTCTTCAGGCTTAGAATTATGTTTGTTTTCAGCCTTTTAGCCATGAACAGCGGAGAACTGTAAGAAAAGTATTTTTCAGCTCTCTATTGCTGACAATTAAAAAAATAGGATGTAGACTGCTATTAGCAATGAGGAAAATAAAGCACAGGACCATAAGTAATTGTGTGTTGAAAATTTCACTCACAGTTAACAGGTTACAACCTAAAAAATAGAGAACATAAAACAATAGAAAAGAGACCATGTTCCGAATGACACTGAGGTGAACGTCACGTTGAGCGTTACTAAACCCGGAATCTCTACTGCCCAGGTTTCTGGTGTGTCTCAGGAGCGACACAATACAAAGACCAACACAAATACTGAGTATGAGAAATGGTGTGATTGATCCGGAAAAGTAAATGATAAAGGTATTGAACCAATTGATTTTGATGACTCCAGTTTCGGTGCCATTAAAGGACTGCTTAGAGAACACAAACCATCTGTACGGCAAACTGCAAAGAACTGATGGAATCATGGAGATAAGAAGCAGCCAGGGCATCATCTTGGAGATGTTCATCTTTAGTTTCATGAAAAGTCTGCTCTTGTAGTTTGTGATCTTCACACAGTAGAACACAAAAAGCACAGAGCCCCACCACAGACTGCAGAACCCTACAGATATGGTCAAGATGGATGTATACTCCCCATACACTAACATTTTGATTTTATGACCAGACAGTAAATCAATCATAAGTAGAGTATACACAGTTAGAAGTATGATCCTCAAAATGGCTAAGCTGGCAATGATGATATCAATGGATTGTAGAGGGGGAGACTTCATCCGTCGTTTTACGTTTACTATGATGAGAAACCCATTTAGTACCATTCCATTGACGACCAAAAGGCAATAAATTGCAATTAAAACCAATCTGGAGATATTTTCAACATATTCAGGAGCCATGCTTAACCACCAGAAATCACAGAGGCTTCATGCACCTCTAGCTCCCGTGTGCCGACGAGTCTGTCTGTACATAATATAGCTACATTTGACCTTACTCATGAGGAGTTTTTCATGTACTTTGCATGATATTTGGGATTTGATCTACGAATAGCTAAAGCTTCCTGACTGGATTTGACTACACTAAGTATAAGATGTTCAGTGGTGCCAGTGATAGGAAAGTCTACAGAAAGATCATATTAACTTTTCATAGGAAGAAAGGTAATATGAACAAAAAAATTATAGTCACTATGACAATGTTATTTGTTAGAATGGATTCCACCCAAAATATAAAATTTAACATATATTAGTTAATCATGCTAAAGCCACCATACCTTTCAGGATATGGGACCAGGACGACAAAGGACAGGTGTAGCCCTGATACTGGCACCTGCCCTGCTATCCCTGCCTATATGTCTCAACAGCCCTAAATGACAGCAGACAACTGGTCGACGGTCCCTAATCCTGTACAACTGTGAACACAGAACAAAGACAAGACAGACACAACAGGGTCTGGGTCTAAGTCAGTAACAAGAGAGTGACACAGTACACAGAACAAAAAGTGATTCAAAGGAGAAGTCAAAAGCCCAAAAGCCAGAAAATCAGAATACAAAATACACAATGCAGGGAACGCTAGGTCAAGACACACTAGTAAACTAGGCTCTATCGCAGGCAAGGAACAGGGGGAAGAGGAGGATACTTATGGGGCCTGGAGTCCCAGCTCCAGGCAAATACAGACTTCTGACTGGCGGTGCCTGCGGTCATTTATTGCATAAATCTAACACATCAAAGGCCACATTAAAGGAAGCGCTGACGCGCCTTCAGCAACCAGGCCAGCTTATAGGGATACCGGCTCTGCCAGGCCGGCCACACACTTCAGCACCATTACCTTGTGCCTTTAAATATAGCTCATTTTAAAAAATATTCAGATTACTTTACATTTGTCACAATTTATTGTTTTAAGTGTACCCATCACATATATTCCATTCTATGTGCCTTTTACATGCTATGTGCCTTTGGACAAGACATCCCTGAAAACTTATGTTATGTGGTCATTTTGGTCACTTGACAGGGAATAGGAAGAAAACAGTCTAATCAACATGGAATTCTCTTGCCTCTTTCTCCTGATCGCTCGGGGTCTAAAAACTTAAACACTGATCGATAAAAACTTTTGATATGTCTCTTTGAGTCTGGCTTTTTTTATTTTTTAATTGTTTGTGGCAGTTTAGTCAAGAAAACATTAGTTTTAGGCTATGTTCACACAATGTATGAACAACACTCGTTGTTTGGCACTCAAAAACAACGGCCGTTGTGAGTGTCAAACAATGGCTGTGGTTGCACTGAAAGTTGCACTGATTTCAATGCATAACGGTCGGAAATAATTGCCATGTGAATTATTTCCATGGCCGTACCAGACAACTGCCGTTGTTTGCATTGACTTTAACCCCTTAAGGACAGAGCCTGAAATGGCCTTAAGGACAGAGACAAATTTTAAGAATATGACCTGTGTCACTTTATTCATCAATAACTTCGGGATGCTTTTATCTATCCGGCTGATTCTGAGATTGTTTTCTCGTGACATATGGTACTTTACATTTCTGGTAAATTGGAGTCGATACTTATAACTAGGGATGAGGGAACTTTTGAAAAGTTCAGTTCGGTTCAATCTGGCGAACTTTTGTGAATTTCGGATCGGTCCGAACCAAACCGAAAACGAACCTTGCTCTAACGGCTGAATAATTGCAGCTACAATAATGGGAGTGTGATAGGGTATAGTTTCGTTTAGGGTATATTCACAATGGACGGGCTCGCAGCGGGATTCTCGCTGCGAGCCCGGCAGGTCCTGGCAGTTCCCATACACTAAATACTTGCTGCGGTCTAAACGACCGCAGCGAGTATGTAATTATACCGCCCTTAACCCCTTCTGCTCCCCCGCTGTGTATATACTTTACCTGTCCTCGCTGCACGGGTCCGGCGTCCTGCTCTCCTGTCCGGCCAATCAGTGTGTTGCCCAGCCGCAGCCACTAATTGGCCGGGCGGGAGAGCAGGACGCCGGACCCGTGCAGCGAGGACAGGTAAAGTATATACACAGCGGGGGAGCAGAAGGGGTTAAGGGCGGTATAATTACATACTCGCTGCGGTCGTTTAGACCGCAGCAAGTATGTAGTGTATGGGAACTGCCAGGACCTGCCGGGCTCGCAGCGAGAATCTCGCTGCGAGCCCGTCCGTGTGAATATACCCTTAGTTGCAGTTGCTATTACAATGAAAAAAGTGGGAAATTTCCAAAAATAATGCGAATAAAATTAAATAATAATAATAATAATAAAATTAATATAATATAGTGAATAAAAGTGCCAAAATAGTGAAAAAAAATATTGGAAAAAAAAGTTTACAAGGAGGATGCGGCAGCACTTGATTGCACCCAGGCCAGTATTGTTGAGAAGAGACAAGTCAAGAACCAGGAGGAGGCAGCAGTAGATTGCTCGCCTCTCAGTCCAGTATTGTTGAGAAGAGACAAGTTGAGCAGCAGGAGGAGGCAGCAGTTGATTTATTCCAGTCCAGTATTATTGAGGAGAGGCTACTTGAGGAGGAGGCAGCAGTTGATCGATTCCAGGCCAGTATTATGGAGGAGAGGCTAATTGAGGAGGAGGAGGTAGCAGTTGATTGAGTCCAGGCCAGTCTTATCGAGGAGAGGCTACTTGAGGAAGATGAGGCAGCAGTTGATTGATTCCAGGCCAGTATTATGGAGGAGAGGCTAATTGAGGAGGAGGAGGTAGCAGTTGATTGAGTCCAGGCCAGTCTTATCGAGGAGAGGCTACTTGAGGAGGATGAGGCAGCAGTTGATTGATTCCAGGCCAGTATTATTGAGGAGAGGCTACTTGCGGAGGATGAGGCAGCAGTTGATCGATTCCAGGCCAGGATTATCAAGGAGAGGCTACTTGATGAGGAGCAGGCAGCAGTTGATCGATTCCAGGCCAGTATAATTAAAAACAGACTAACAGACTACAGGAGGAAGCAGTTGATCGATTCCAGGCCAGTATTATCGAGGAGAGGCTACTTGATGAGGAGGAGGCAGCAGTTGATCGATTCGGGCCAGCATACTTAAAAACAGACTACTTGAGCAGCAGGAGGAGGCAGCAGTTGATTGATTCCAGGCCAGTATAATCGAGGAGAAGCTACTTGAGGAGGAGGCAGCAGTTGATCGATTCCACGCCAGTATACTTAAAAACAGACTACTTGAGCAACAAGAGGAGTCAGCAGTTGATTGATTCCAGGCCAGTATTATCGAGGAGAGGCTACTTGAGGAGGATGAGGCAGCAGTTGATCGATTACAGGCCAGTATAATTAAAAACAGACTACTTGGGCAGCAGGAGGAGGCAGCGGTTGATTGATTCAAGGCCAGTATTATCGAGGAGAGGCTACTTGAGGAGGAGGCAGCAGCAGTTTATCTATTCCAGGCCAGTATTATGGAGGAGAGGCGTATTGAGGACGAGGAGGCAGCAGTTGATCGATTCCAGGCCAGTATAATTAAAAGCAGACTACTTGAGCAGCTGGAGGAGGCAGCATTTGATCAATTCCAGGCCAGTATTATTGAGGAGCGGCTACTTGAGGAGGAGGAGGAGGCAGCATTTGATTGATTCCATGTCAGTATTATTTAAAACAGACCAGTTGAGGACCAGGAGAAGGCAGCAGTTGATGGCTCTCAGGCTAGTATTGTTACAAACAGACAAGTTGAGAAGGCAGCTTCCACCCAGTATGTTTCCAAATAGACAATTGACTGTGGGGGCATTAGTAGGAGTAGTATTCTTTTGGACCCAGAAGGACCTAGTACAGACAACTAAAGTTTGAAGCTAAGGATATGCACGTTTGTAAAAATCATTCTTTAAACATGACAACATGTTAATGTAGAGTTCAGCACAGGACAGTCAAGGTTAAAAAACACCCCCTCTAACATTACACCTAGTCTAGCAGGATACGGATACGGTAAAATAGACAGAGAACCTCACCCTCAGAATCCATGAGGTGAAGAAAGGACATTTAAAAAGGTACAGATTCAAGAAGGCTTTACCCCAGTTCCATTATCCAAAAATACGTGTCCAATTTTCATTAAATTGAAACCTCACTGGCACTTGCTTTACAAATTGACGCAACTACTCTAGTGTCAAACCTGTTGAATCTGGGCCTATGGCTGTTGGCGATACACATATATATATATATATATATATATATATATTTTTTTTTTTTTTTTTTTTTCTTAACACCAGTTTGATGTCCTAACTGGGTGTATGCTTTTGTGTTTTTTAAGTGCTGTCACCAGCTGGCTTTAAGGATAAGTCTGGTCAATTAATAAGTTTCTGGGTCAAGTAAGGGTACAGAAAGTCATTGACTGCCTGGACTTATCTTTTAAAGTGGGTAGGGGAAAAACCCCTGATGGGGTATGAGAGTGACCTTCCACCTTCGCTTTTGTCACTCACAAAAAACCTCACCCTATGGGTACCTTCACATGTGGCTGCGGGTCTGCTGAGTAAAATCCACAGGGCCTTTTTATACCGTTTACCAAATGGCATTCAGTACTAGGGTGCCGGCCGGACATACGCAGTTCTGCGCTAAACTAGGTATTTGCGCCCAGCCCCATAGTACTGAAGGTGGCATAAAATCAGCCAACGATGCGCTGTGGATTTTAGCCAGCAGGGAACCACAAAAAGCCTCTTATTGTAAAGGCACCCGTAAAGAAGGCAAGATAACCTGCCTTTCAGCAACTGTTTGTTGCTGTAACTAACTGTGGTGGTTTTTTATATCACAGTTGAAGGACAGCAGCCTCTGTGATATATACCCCATAGACAGCCTTATTCCACACGTGACTGCATGAGAGGCGTGAAATAATTTGCACACAGAAGAACCCCATCGGGATTTGCGGTACAAGATTTCACTACTCTTATGATATCCACAAAATACCTCAAGAACAGTTAGTACCCGCTCACAAAACGGTGAGTAGTGTTCCTTGGCACGGGTGCCAGGGATAGAACCCCACGGCTATAGTTCACAAAAGGTGAAATCCACACTTTTTGAAGCATAGTCGTGGGGATTATTTTAGGGTTGCTACTGTTCTTGGGGTATGGGTTGGACGGTGCACTGGTGCAAGGCATTAATCTGGTGTGGAGATGTTAAATGGCCAACGCACCATGGGCATCAAATTTGGAAATGGGGATCTGTTATTTCAAATGTATCCAAATTAAGTTGGGAATTTTTAAGGTGATTTTTTTAAAAAAATTTGGGGTCTAAGGGGGGAACATTACTTAATAAGTTAAATTACGGGTTTTTACGTTGGGCACATATTTAGGATATCAAGGTCAATTTCTTGGACACACGGATTGCCATGCAAGACGGGTGACTGATGACTTAGTCATTCACATCAGGCAGGGGGGTGGTATAATCCGATGTAATCCAGGCACGATTCATCTTAACAAAAGTGAGCATCTCCACACTGTGGCAAGAGAGCCTCGTTCTTTGCAGTGTTATGATGTTACCCGCCGCACTAAATACCCTCTCTGACGCCACACTACTGGCTGGGCAGGACAGCAGAGCCAAGGCAAACTCTGCCAGTTGAGGCCAAATCTCGAGTTTTTCTGCCCAGTACTGCACGGGGTCGGTGACACTTTGGGGCAGGGTAGAATCAAGGTAGGCAGTGACCTGGTGGCTGAGCTCATGTTGGTCCACACCATGAGTCCGGTGCTGTGTCCTTTCTTCACCAGCTGGCTGCATGAAATCGCTCATGAGGGCTTGCAGGCTGTAGCGACTTCTGATGCCTCCACTAGTGGTGGTGGGAGTGGAGCGCGCTGGTTCCCCCCCAGAGGATGTTGTCTGGGAACCTGGCTGGTCTCGCAGGTAAGTTGAGACCAACTTACTGGTTAACATGTCCCTGTAGTACACCAGTTTAGCCTCCCTCTGTGATGGCAGGAAGAATTCTGCCATTTTGCGGCGGAAGCGAGGGTCCAACAGGGTGGCCAGCCAGTATTGGTCCCTCTGGCGGATGTCCACAATCCGGCTATCATTCCGCAGACACTCCCGAAGACACCTTGCCATCTGCACCAAGGACAATGACAGCCTCTCCTCTCCACTGTCCTCGGTGTAGTTCCAGGGTCTGCTGGGGTCTTTCTCCTCTTCCTCTACCAAATCATCCTCCATCTCCTCCTGTCATGGAGAGGCAGAGAAGCCAGGTGGCGGTGTGCGGAATGGCTGGTCGTAGACAACTTCCTCCTCCTCAACCACCGTCTGCACTTCATCCAGCTCTGGGCTCAAGGCAATGTTCAGCCTTGGAGTTGTGGCCTGGGAATCCTCGCTGATGATGTTGCTCAGCGCACTTTCCAGAACATGGAGGAGTGGGATGATGTCGTTGATCCCATAGTCCTGCCTGCTCACAAAGAGAGTCGCGTCCTCAAAAGGGATAAACAATTGGCAGACTTCCCGCATTAACTGCCAGTGTGTTACTTGGAAGTCGCAGTGTGGCGTGAAGCTGCCTGATTGCCCCATGAGGTAGTCTGTTACGGCTGACCTTTGCTCGTACAGGCGGTCGAGCATATGGAGGGCAGAATTCCAGCGGGTTGGCACGTCACAGATTAGCCGATGTTGGGGCATACTGCGCTGTCTCTGGATTCTGAGCAGGGTATTCCTTGCAGCGTAGGAGTGGCTGAAATGTTTGCAAACTCTACGTGACATCCTCAGAAGGTCATGTAGTGCATGAAATGATCGGAGAAGCCTGTGCACTATGAGGTTGATCACATGTGCCATACAAGGTGTATGAGTCAGCCCTCCCCACTGAACTGCAGAGACAATGTTCCTCCCGTTGTCCGCTACGACACTTCCCACTGTTAGTCGACGTGGGGTCAGCCATTCAGCTATCTCCTCCCTGATGGTCCGGAGGAGCTCCTGGCCACTGTGGCTTCGTTGACGCAGGCTCACCAAATGGAGGACAGCCTAAGAGCGGCGGGCCTGACATCGGTGGTAAGACACTGTGTCAGGTTGGACTGCAGTGGTGGTGGAGGCAGAACTTGTGCTACCCGCTGCTGGCCCCCTAAAGCACCGTGGAGGTGACAGTGGCAAGAATGGGCCAACTTCCTGATGGTCTCCTGGGAGGATGTTGACCCAATGGGCAGTAACTGCCATGTACTGGCCTTGTCCATAATTAGAGGACCAGACATCAGCACTCAGGTGCATGGTCTTGGACACCGAGAATCGCCAAACTTTCTCTTCACATAACTGTGCAGTGATGGGACAGCTTTGCTCGAGAAGTAGTGGCGGCTGGGGACTCGCCATCTGGGGTGCGCACACGCCATGAAATCCCTGAAAGGCTGGGAGTCCACAAGATTAAATGGTAGGGACTGAAGCACCAGCAGCTTAACCAGGTGTCCGGTCAGTTTCTGTGCCATGGGACGGCTGCTGGAGTACTCCTGACGTTTGCCCATGGACTCGGTCAGGGATTGCTGTCTCATTAAGGGTGTACATGGCAGTGAGACTGTGCTGCTGCTGGCAACTGAGGCTGATGAGGCCTGAGTTGCAGTGACAGGATGCTGCATGATGGGATCTGCAGTGTATGGTGCATCCTGACAGGAGGTGGTATTGGGGTCACGTTTTTTCCAGGCCTGTTGGTGTTGCCTTCCCATGTGCTTCCTCATAGATGTTGTCCCAAGATTATCACTCCTGCCACGACTGACCCTCTCGTTGCACAGCAGGCACAGAGCGATGTGCAAATCTGTCCCCAGCCGAAAGAACTGCCAGACGACAGAGGACCGTGGTTTGCTGCCAGGCCTGTTGGCTGCCACTGCTGCCTGAGGGTCCCCTCTCAGGACCAAGGCTTGGAGGTAAGGGACTCTGCCTGGTAGGTTGTCTTCTACCCCTCCCTCTTGTGCCTCGCTTCCTTGCACCAGTGGGATGTTGCTACTTCGGTAGCACCTCACTTTCCTCCCCTGATGACGCTGAGGATAATGGTGCTTGGGGGCACCACGTCCGATCGGCGACATCATCATCACCACCACTGCTACTGTCTTCCAGTGGCTGGGACAGGATCTCAGGTGTGGCACTGGATGCTCCTCACTGGCTTACAGCCACCACCTCCTTTGCAGTCTCTGCACGTTCCACCTGCTGCCTTTGGTGGACTACCTCCTCCTCCTCATCATCACTAAAAAGTGGTAGAGAATCCAAAGGCAGATCAAGATTTGCCAACAGTTCCCTGGCAGAAGGTGCCCCAGAGGTGTGTGGCATAGTAATAACAGGGGACGGTCCCATGTAAGGGTGGTGTCGGATGATCCAGCCGACCTCGTTTGGGAGCTTTGGGCGGTGGAAGTGGAGGATTGGGTAAGCCAATCTAGAACCGCTGACTGTGTGGTTCTTACAGAACTCTGCTGCCACGCCTGTTGCCCCGGCTGTGCTGCCACTTCTCCTACCCTCACCGCCTGCCGTTGCAGTCCTTGCCCGGGAAGTGCTGGAAGTAGGATGCTTGGACATAGTTCTTTGGTTGGTGTAAATTTTAAAAAAGAAATAATCTATTAGGCAGAAGGCACAAATTTTCAGTTACTATTGCTTTGTGGGTTGGAGGCACCCAGCAAAGCAGAAATGTACAGGTTATCCCAAAAAAAACGATTTTATTTATTTTTTTTTAACTTTTCTGGTTGCGGGTGGCTAAACGGGTTTGACGGCAACCAGCAGAGCACAAACGGACAGCTTTTGTGGGGCGCTGACTTAGCGTCACCTAGAACCGCTTATCACAAACAAAGAAACAAACTTTTTTATTTTTTTTTTACGTTTTTTTTTAACTTTTTTGGTTGCGGGCAGCTAGCCGGGGTTGACGGCAACCAGCAGAGCACAAACGGACAGCTTTTGTGGGGCGCTGACTTCGCATCAAATAGAACAGCTGATCACAAACAAACTTTTTATTTTTTTTTTTTATTTTTTTTTTTACTTTTTTGGTTGCTGTTGGCTAGACGGGTTTGACGGCAACCAGCAGAGCACAAACGGACAGCTTTTGTGGGGTGCTGACTTCGCCTCAAATAGAACAGCTGATCACAAACAAACAAACTTTTTTAATTTTTTTTTTTAACTTTTTTGGTTGCGGGTGGCTAGAGGGGTTTGACAGCAACCAGCAGAGCACAAACGGACAGCTTTTGTGAGGTGCTGACTTAGCGTCACCTAGAACAGCTGATCACAAACAAACGTCTAGCGTCTCCTCTCTGTCACGGAACAGTAGCTGGTTCAATGCTACGTGTCCTGAGTGACTCTTCTCACTTTTCTCTCCCTATTTCTTTTTTTTATCTCACAATCTCTCCCTAGAAATCACAATTTTTGAGTTAGATGGCTATCTCTCCCTATCTCTACCTAACTTTTGATTTCTCAGCCTTTCACTATGTATGAGCTTATCAAGCTTTCCCTGGATTTTGCTTTTTTTTTTTTTTTATCTTCCTCTCTCTTGCTTCTCTCACAAACAATATATACTCCTTCTCTATCTCTCCCTGTACTTATCCAGTTGTTTGGATATGTAATCTATGTGTTTTCCCTCTCTGCCTAACGTACACCTCCTTTCTCTCTGGCGACTGGAAACACAATGAGGAACTGCAGCCAGGCTCAAGCACTTCCTGTTCCTGGAGTGACGTCACACACCTTGATATTCACATAGAAACAGGATACAAATGATTATAGGAGTAATAATCCCTTGTAGCCTGTTCTATTCTCTGATTAAAGTATAGTTTTGCGACGCCGTTGCGATTTTAACGAACTTCGTCTCAAACTCTTTGAAAGCTCGGTTCGGTACCGAACCGAACTTTTTGCAAAGTTCATAACGAATCTGTTTCGTAACGGTTCGGTTCGCTCATCCCTACTTATAACGAATCTTTATGAAAAAAAAAAACAAAATAACGTGAAAAAATGTGAAAAAAAATGCATTTTTCCAACTTTGGAACTTTTCTGCTTATACAGAAAATGGTTATGCCACATAAAATATATTTCAAATAGCATTAGCAACATGTGTACTTTATGTTGGCAGCATTTATTAAACTATCTTTCATTTTTTTTAGACAATAGAAAGCTTAAAACATTAGCAGCAAATTTCCAAATTTTCAGTAAAATTTCAAAATCAGATATTTTTAGGGACCTGTTCAGGTATAGGCCAGGTTCAGACGATGTAAATGTGCGGCTGTATTTGCGGCTGTAATTGTGCGGCGGTATTTTTGGTGGTTCATGCGTACGCTGGAAAGTATAGGATATACGGCTGCACAGTGCACACTATGTATGAATCTACGGCCCGATCGTAAACGGACCCCTAAAAAATGAACAAGACCATTGTTTGCGGCAGGAACCGCGGCTGTGGATTGACAGGCGGTCCGTACAGAGTACTTCAAAAATAGCCGGCAATGATGCCGAATGCCGATGCCTCTAATAGTTAATATATTAAATTAATAAAACACATTTTCTTTGTAATAAAGTCCCTTTCGTTGTTCAATAATTTAATTCTAACGAATCAATCATTTTGCAATTAAATATACTGTTAAAATAAATATATATATAAATAAATGTATTTTATATATATATTTATTTTTTGACAGTATATTTAATTGCACAATGATGGATTCGTTAGAATTAAATTATTGAACAACGAAACTGAATTTATTTAATCGAAAATGTGTTTTATTAATTAAATATTAATTAGTACAGGAAGCTCCATAAGCCGTTAATTCATATTGCCGGCAAAAGAGCATTCTGTACTAATTATCACTTTACTTTAATTAAAACATCAAATGTTTCTTCTAATTATGTTATCACAATAGCATTATTAGAAGAAACATTTAGAATTATATGTGCGCTCAGCTGATTGGCTGATCGGCTGAGTGCACATATAATTAGCGGGTCCGCAGCACAGTGACTTCATTGTGCTGCGGACCAGCGAAGAGGACACATCGGGGTGAGTATAGAGCTCTCCCCACCCCCTCCCCAGCACTGCACCCCTCCCAGCAAGGAAGGGGGGGTCACTTAACCCCTTCCTTGCTGGGATGGGTGCAGTCTGACATCAGTCTGGCCCCCAAGGGGTTAAGGGGGATGCAATACATCCTCCCTTAACTCCTTGGGGGCCAGGCTGTAAGCAGCGATCTGTAAAGATGCTGCATACTGTAAGGAGCACAACACCGCTCACAATGATGGGTGTTGTGCTCCTGTTTGTGTTTTTTGTGTGTTTCTCCCTTTTTATTTTTCAGATATCGGTATCCTGGGGATTACGTCGGATTCCGTGGACTACGTCGATGACCAGCGTTATTTTTTTTTTTTTTTTTATAAAATGGTCAATGAGGGGTGTGGGGGTGTTTTTATTTGAATAAAAAACATTTTTAACTTGTGTCTTGTCTTTATTTCTTTACTTTATAGACTTAGTAGTGGAAGCTGTCTAATAGACGGAAACCATTACTAAGTTGGGGCCTAGTGTTAGTCGGTATAAAATGGCTAACACTAACCCCCTATTATTACCCCAGTACCCAATGCCACCAGGGGTACTGGGAAGAGTCGGGTGCCAGTGGTCCCGGAGCGTCAAAATTGGCGCTCCTGGACCGGGCGGCAGCAGGCTGGTAAGATTTAGGCTGCAGAGGGCCTAAACCAATGGCTCTTCCCACCCTGGTGTTACCAGGCTGCTGTCGTTTGTTTTTTAACCCGGCTGGTTATAAAAATAGGGGGGACCCTATGTGTTTTTTTTTTAAATAAATAAATAATTAAAAAAAACGCATAGGGTCCCCCCTATTTTTATAACCAGCCGGGTTAAAAACCAAACGACAGAAGCCTGGTAACACCAGGGTGGGAAGAGCCATTGGTTTAGGCCCTCCCCAGCCTAAATCTTACCAGCCTGCTGCCGCCCGGTCCAGGAGCGCCAATTTTGACGCTCCGGGACCACTGGCACCCGGCTCTTCCCAGTACCCCTGGTGGCATTGGGTACTGGGGTAATAATAGGGGGTTAGTGTTAGCCATTTTATACCAGCTAACACTAGGCCCCAACTTAGTAATGGATTCCGTCTATTAGACGGCTTTCACTACTAAGTCTATAAAGTAAAGAAATAAAGACAAGACACAAGTTAAAAAAAAAATTTATTCAAATAAAAACACCCCCACACCCCTCATTGACCATTTTATTAAAAAAACACCCAAAAAAAAACGCTGGTCATCGACGTAGTCCACGGAATCTGACGTAATCCCCAGGATACCGATATCTGAAAAACAAAAAGGGAGAAACACACAAAAAACACACAAACAGGAGCACAACACCCATCATTGTGAGCGGTGTTGTGCTCCTTACAGTATGCAGCATCTTTACAGATCGCTGCTTACAGTCTGGCCCCCAAGGGGTTAAGGGAGAATGTATTGTATCCCCCTTAACCCCTTGGGGGCCAGACTGATGTCAGACTGCACCCATCCCAGCAAGGAAGGGGTTAAGTGACCTCCCTTCCTTGCTGGGAGGGGTGCAGTGCTGGGGAGGGGGTGGGGAGAGCTCTATACTCACCCCCGATGTCTCTTCGCTGGTCCGCAGCACAATGAAGTCACTGTACTGCGGACCGGCTCATTATATGTGCGCTCAGCCGATCAGCCAATCAGCTGAGCGCACATATAATTCTAAATGTTTCTTCTAATAATGCTATTGTGATAACATAATTAGAAGAAACATTTGATGTTTTCATTAAAGTAAAGTGATGATTAGTACAGAATACTCTTTTGCCGGCAATATGAATTAACGGCTTATGGAGCTTCCTGTACTAATTAATATTTAATTAATAAAACACATTTTCGTTGAAATAAAATCAGTTTCGTTGTTCAATAATTTAATTCTAACGAATCCATCATTGTGCAATTCAATATACTGTCAAAAAATAAATAAATATATAAATATACATTTATTTATATATATATTTATTTTAACAGTATATTTAATTGCAAAATGATGGAATCGTTTAAATTTAATTATTGAACAACGAAAGGGACTTTATTACAATGGAAATGTGTTTTATTATTTTAATAGATTAACCATGAGAGACATCGGCATTAGTGCAGAGGATCGCAAACCCCGGTAATAGCAATTCATGTAAACTGTGTTCCCTGCTTTCCCAGATGCATCCAGAGGTGTTTGCATCACTTTCTTAAGATTTTATTTGTTATTTTTAGTTGAACCAGATTTCCAACTAAATGACCGTATGTTTTGAGCCGCATGTCTATTTTTTCCCACGGCCGTAGTTTCATCCGCACATTTACAGCCGCATAAAAAATACAGCCGCACAGTTACATAGTGTGAACCTAGCTCCAAAGTATATATGAGGGGACTGTATGTTAGCCCCACAAAGCACCCCATTTCAGAAACTGCACCCCCCCAAACTCTGCAAAAGCACACCCAGAAAGTTTTTTAACCCTTTAGGACTGTCACAGAAATAAAAGCTAAGTGTGCAAGAAATTTGAAAATTTTAATTTTCTGTGCAGAGATTTTATTGTAATCCAATATTTTTCATAATTATAAACCTATTACCAGAGAAATGCACCTCAATATTGATTGCCCCGTTTCTGCAGTTTATAGAAATACCCCATATTTGGCCCTAATGTGTTATTTGACGCAACCAAAAGCCTCAGATATCAAGGAGCGCCTAGTGAATTTCAATGCCTCCGTTATACTTGGTCATTTTTGACCGTACCACTTCAGGTTGGCAGAGGCTCTAGGGTGCCAAAACACCCCTAAAGGGACACCATTTAGAAAACTACACCCCTCGAGGAATGTAAAAAGGGGTGCAGTGAGCATTTGGACCCCACAGGTGCTTCACAGATTTTCAGAACAATGTTGTCAGGATGGTATCTCTGCAGAGCATTATGCGCCCCTCGGCTCGTGCTGTTCGGCCGAGAAGGCACTGATTTTCTTGTATCCTGTTTCTGTGTTTTGTTTGCAGTGTGTGAACACTGGTTTATATGCTCACCTTTGTTGGGAGACACACCCGACTTCACCTGCTGATTTCTGTCTGGCCATGTCATGGTTAATCTGTGTTTGGGTTCTGCTGTGACTGACAGGTCATCCTGCCAGTGGATCTGTCTTGTTCTCAGGTGTCTGTGCTTGGAGATCAGGGGGATGGTCCAATTACATTCTGGACCAGAATCCTGGCCTCCTATATAACTAACCCAGTCTGTGCTCTCATTGCCGGATATTGAGCTTGTCTCTGCCTGGTTCTGTGTTTCTATTCTTGCTCTGTTGATTCTGACCCTGCTTTGCCTTTCTGACCATTCTTGTTTGCTGCCTGCCCCTGACCATACTGCCTGTATATTGACTTTGCCTTTGGATTGTGATTTTGTACTTTTGCTGCCCGTTTGTTGTGACCCGGACTGTTGACCATTCGTTATTGTGTTTTGTCTGTCTGTCTTGTCCTTGTGTCCCACCTAGCCAGCGCAGGGACTGCCGCCCAGTTGCTCGCCGCCATTTTAGGGCGGATTGTGGCAAATAGGTAGAGGACAGTGGGCGGGGCTGAGCTTAGGGCTCACTGTTTGTCTTGTCCTGCTGTCCGGTTCCTAACAAATGTGGTGTAAAAAAGGAAAAATTTTATTTTTTCCACTAAAATGTTGTTCTAGCCTTCATTTTTCATTTTTACAAGGGGATAAAAGAAAAAAAAAAAAAACACCAACACATGTGGACATAAAGTGCCAAGTGGATGCAGGAGGAGCCTCCAAAGAGAAGGAATTCAAGGGCCATGTCGCATTTATAGAGCCCTTGTGCTGCCAAAACACTGTAAACCCCCCACAAGTGACCCCATTCTGGAAACTACACCCCTCAAGGAATCTAACAAGGGGTGCACTGAGCATATACACCCCACTGGTGATGGGCACAAATGTAGAACAATGTGACATGAAAGGGAAAATTTTAATTTTTTTCACTTTCACTTTTCACTTGTTACATTCCCTGAGGGGTGTAGTTTCCATAATGGGGTCACTTGTGGGGGGGTTCAACTGTCTTGGCAACACAGGGGCCATTTAAATTCAACAAGTCCCTCAAAATCCATTCCAGCCAAATCCAGCCTCCAAAAGCCAAATGGCGCTCCTTCCCTTTGGAGGCTTACCCTGAACCCACATGGCGCTATATGTCCACATGTGGGGTATTTTCGTACTCAGGGGAAATTGCTCTACACATTTTTTTTTTAAACTTTTAAAACCTTGTGAAAATGAAAAAATCAAGACAAGATCAATGACTTAGTTTAAAAATTAAACATTTTTTACACTAAATGTTGGTCTAGCCTTGATTTTTTCCATTTCCACAAGGGATTAAAAAAGAAAATGAAGGCAAAACGTGTAGGGTAATTTCCCCTGAGTACGAAAATACCCCACATGTGGACATAATGTGCCATATGGGCATAGGGCAAGCCACCAAAGGGACAGAGCGGCATTTAGAGGCTGGAACGGAGGATGGAGGCCATGTGATGCCAGGACAGTAGAAACCCCCCACAAGTGACCTTATTCTGGAAACAACACCCCTCAAAGAATCTAACAAGGGGTGCAGTGAGCATATGGACCCCACTGGTGACAGGCACATATGTAGAACATGTGCCGTGAAAATAAAAAATATAATTTTTTCCATTTTCACGGCAGAAATGTGGCCGTCACCAGGGAGCCATATCCCAGCTGCCCCCCTTATTAGATTCTTTATGGGGTGTAATTTCCAGAATGGGGTCACTTGTGGGGGGTTTCTACTGTCCTGGCAGCACAGAGGCTTTGTAATTGCAACATGGCATCCTCTAATGGAAATGGCGGCCTTACCTATTTAGCTGGGGAAAAGAGACAATTTTAATTAATTTGGGGGTATTAGGCCAATTATTAGTTTATAAGGTTGAAAAGGACAGGAGTCCATCAAATTCAACCTGTTGATCCAGAGAAGGGCAAAAAACCCTTGTGAGGCAGATGACAGTAGCCTCATCGCAGGGAAAAAAATCCTTCCCGACTCCATAATGGCAATCAGAATAATCCCTGATTTAACCTGATCCCTAAAATAGGAATAAGGAGAAGAATTTAGGTAATGTAGAACTCCAATGACATGTGGTGCGCCTTCAAGCAATCTTGTATGCAGAGGCCGGGGCGATCAGGACAGGCGTCACACTGGAAAATGGTGTCCTTCCTGATCTACCTATTACGCCACACTCTGCACTTCTTCTGGGGTCTCCTGTTTTCCAGTGTGCGGGACATCACCTGGAAAATGTTGCCCTGGTGCGATATGGGGTCCTTCATATCCAGAAGCACTGGGTCCGCTCCATGGCTGCTAAATATTAGGGCTCTATTACTGCTTCTGAAATTTTCGGATCATGGCGCAAGCTACAGTAGCTAGGGCAGCGAGGGACCGGAAGAGGGGGTGCTGGTATAAAAGTTATCCCCGTACAGGTGGTAACCTTTATCCAGCAGTGGAAAGATCAGTTTCCGAATGATCTTCCCACTATCTCGGAGGATGAGGGGGGGCATCTGGGGGCTTGATTCTGGTGTAACTTCCTTCATACACTGTAATGGTACATGCACACTTTGGAATGGCGAAGGATAGCCATTTGTGCATTCCGCAGCTGGCACCCACCGGCGGACTGATGCAGGTGTCACACTCCATTCTATGCACGGACGGATTCCGCCCTCTGTCCAAAGAATGAACGTGTTCATTCTTTGGACGAATGACGGAATCCGCCCGTGCATAGAATGGAGTCTATGACATGGGTGGAGACGCACGCCTGCATCAGTCCGGTGGCGGGTGCCAGCTGCGGAATGCATAAAGGGTTATCCGTCGCCATTCCGCAGTGTGCACATACCCTAAGACTATGTTCACACTACGTATATATGTCCGGCCGCATATTTTCGCGGTCGGACATATACGTGTTAAACTCCGGCCGGGGATTTACGTAAGTTGCGGCCGGCTACGTACAGTCCGCGAACTTATGCCCATAGTCTACTTACGCTTCCCGAGCGCCCTACGTAGCGATCTGACAGCGGTCTTTTACTTAGAAATCTTCGGCTAGCCCCGGACACCCCACAGAACCTTTTGGATCGGCAAAGAAAAGTGCAAAAATGAAGAAATCCCCACTACCTACGGGACCGCATGTTACGCTACGGGCGTAAGTTACGGCATTTTCGTCCTCAAACAATGGTCTCGTTCATTTTTTACGGTGCTGCGTACGATCCTGTTGTAAGTTCTTACGTAGTGTGAACTGTGCAGGCGTAGATCGTATACTTTCCATTGTACGCAAACTACTTAAATCTCCGGCCGCTTATTCACGGAACGCTCTACGTCCGGAAACTTACGTAGTGTGAACATAGTCTTAGGCTAGGTTCACACTATGTAACTGTGCGGCTGTATTTGCGGCTGTAATTGTGCGGCGGTATTTTTGGTGGTTCATGCGTATGCTGGAAAGTATACGATATACGGCTGCACAGTGCACACTATGTATGAATCTACGGCCCTATCATAAACGGACCCGTAAAAAATGAACAAGACCATTGTTTGCGGCTGGAAATGCGGCCGTGGATTGACAGGCGGTCCGTACGGAGTACTTCAAAAATAGCCGGCAATGATACCGAATGCCGATGCCTCTAATAGTTAATATATTAAGTTAATAAAACACATTTTCTTTGTAATAAAGTCCCTTTTGTTGTTCAATAATTTAATTCTAACGAATCCATCATTGTGCAATTAAATATACTGTTAAAATAAATATATATATAAATAAATGTATATTTATATATATATTTATTTTTTGACAGTATATTTAATTGCACAATAATGGATTCGTTAGAATTAAATTATTTAATAACGAAACTGATTTTATTTCAACGAAAATGTGTTTTAATAATTAAATATTAATTAGTACAGGAAGCTCCAGTAAGCCGTTAATTCATATTGCCGGCAATAGAGCTTTCTGTACTAATCATCACTTTACTTTAATTAAAACATCAAATGTTTCTTCTAATTATGTTATCACAATAGCATTATTAGAAGAAACATTTAGAATTATATGTGCGCTCAGCTGATTGGCGGCCGGACATATACGTATGAAACTCCGGCCGGGACTTTACGCAAGTTGCGGCCGGATACGTACGGACCGCGAACTTACGCCCGTAGTGTACTTACGCTTCCCGAGCGCTCTTCGTAGCGATCTGACAGCGGTCTTTTACTTGGAAATCTTCGCCTAGCCCTGGACACCCCATAGAACCTTTTGGATCGGAACAAAAAGCTGGAAAAATGAAGAAATCACCAGTACGTACGGGACCGCATGTTACGCTACGGGCGTAAGTTACGGCATTTCCATCCGGAAACAATGGTCTGGTTCATTTTTTATTGAGCCACATACGATCCAGGCGTAAGTTTGTACGTAGTGTGAACTGTGCGCCTGTAGATCGTATACTTTCCATTGTACGCAAACTACGTAAGTTTCCGGCCGCTTATTCACGGAACGCGCTACGGCCGGAAACTTACGTAGTGTGAACGTAGCCATAATCTGTAAGTGTACCCTGAGGTACTCTCACAGAGTTTGTAGAATTTCACGCCATACCGTGATCCCTTTTTGGGACGGTACTGGCGGAAAAGACGTGTCTGGGGGGCAGCGTCACTGACACGTCACTGGATGATGAGGATGAGGATGAATGGAGGAAAGAAGGATCCCCCCATTCATCCTCACTGGCTGTTTCGGTGTCGGAGGTAATAATAACGTATGCGTCCGACACCGAAAATACCTTGGGGGCCATCTTTATAAATGGACTAGTATATGGGGTATGTAAATGTGTAGTGGTGTAGTGTAAAACTTTATTTTGTGTAGTGTAGTGTTTTTTACATTTTTTTTTTTTAACAGTAAGGAAAAAATAAACTTTGCCAAAAAAGGAGTTGCTGATAAATGCCGTACTTATCAGCAGCCAGTGGCGGTAGGATATAGGGGGAAAAAACGCCCCTATGCCAAAAAGGAGGAGTTGCTGATCAGCGGCGCACTTAGGTGCGATGATGATCAGCTCTCAGCGGCGTTAGGGTGCATAAAAATAAAAAAAAATGGAACCCCCCCCCCTCTTTTTACCCCAAAGCAAATGATCAGTGTATAATATACACTGATCAGCCTCTAGGGCGCAGTAGAGTGGAGCTGCCGCAGACCTCCGAAGATAGGGGCGACGGAAAAGCCCGAAGAGCCGAGGATTTCCGCCAAAGACCGGCGAACGAACGAATCGGAAGTGGCGGCGACGAGGAGAAGAGGACGCGCGGGACCGCGGATCTCCGGACGCCGGGATCAGGTGAGTACAGTGCACTACACTATACCCACACCTGTTCTGCACCCCTCAGCTACCTAGCTGAGTGGTGCAGAACCCGGCCGGACACTTTTTAACTGTTAGATAGCCGTGATGGGCCGGACGGTACTGGCCAGCCTATCACGGCGATCGTGGGGGTGGCACCGGCGCCATCTTTCCCCAGGTCACTAATGGCGCTTGGTGCTGTCTCGGACAGCACCAATCGCCATTGCTTTCTGGGTCACCGGGTCACCGATGACCCGTAAAGCTGTATTCAGCTGCTATCGGCTGATCTGTATTGATAAGATGATAGCAGCGATCGTCGGCACGGGGGGGGGGGGGGGGTAAACCACCCCCCGTGCCGACGAGCAGAGATGGCCTGCTATACATTATAGCAGGCCATCTTCCCCGATCGGGGAAACATCGGGCGTAAATTTACGTCCATTTGTGCGAAGTACCAGGGAGCGGGGGCGTAAGTTTACGCCCAATGTCGTTAAGGGGTTAATGTGCAACACATCTTTATATGACAAGAACAGCCATTGTTTTAATTGCAAACGACAGCCAATCCTGTCATAAAAAAATACAATAGCCTTAAATGGTTACTATGCATCAGAAGGCTTGATGTGGTTCTAAAACATACCAGACCCAAGTGCTCTGAGTTGCGTTATGCTCAGTAAGGCCACATTAACATCTGATAAGGATTGATATGCTGATATATACCGCACTTATACATTGACTCAAAAACACAACAGACCACAGCATTGAAATACTATGCATTCAGTAAATACACTGCCTCCAATGTACTTCATAGGCATATATAGGCTTAGTGATAAACACTGAGGGCGGGGTATGGTCACATGCTCCTCCATGTCGTCCATCTTATGGATAGAAACACCACAGAGCAGGGCAGCACAGCCTGCAGGAGGGGAGTCTAATTTTTGCTCTATGAGGTACACAGGGAGCTGCTGTCAGTATATACGGTGAGTGCAGTTACTAATACAATACACTGAACAATTTTACTATAAAGTGGCCAACCCCTTTAACTAGTATACTGGGGTACAGGGGGATCTATTAGCTATATGGCAGCACACAGGATGCCTATATTATATAGGGCAACAGAGACAACTTAACTACTATATGGAGGCACAGAGGGGCCTGACTTTTATATGGTGGTACAGAAGAGGCTAACTACTATATGGATGCACAACAGAAGCCTAACTACTATATGCAGTCACAAAAGACACATATACTATATGGAGACAAAGTGCAGCTTTCTCAGTTGACAAATTAAGATAATGTACATTTAAATTCAATCATCTCAGTAGAAGAGGTGACAAAATAATCAAATTTCTGAAAATTTGCAAGGTTCTGGAACCCAAAGGGTATCCTTTGGAACTCTATAATATTTAAATCAGGCAAATGTCTAGAGGGAGGACCAGTTATGGCATTTATTAACAGGGCATATATAAAGCTCCTCCTCACTCCGGGTGAGGATCCACAACAATTGTTCTTACAGAGTGATCTGAACAGGGTTTGGGTACTATTACACGGCCCGATAATAACTGTAAATGAGCACTGATCTGCTAGATCGGTGCTGATTTACTGGGCCTATTACTGGGCCCGATAATTAACAATCAATTTAACAAGGACATCGTTATGAGCCTTGTACGTGGTTCTTTGGAAGTTTGCCTCCTGAGTGGGCTCGGACACTTGCTCAAGTTTTCTAGGCGCTTATGCTGGCCCTTAATGGAAGAGCAGAGACCAGTTTTCTGTTCTGTCATTCCATTTAACTGCATCTGCATCCAGGAGATGTGGGGTACCGGGGTAAATATGTCCAGTGCTAGTGATGCACCTGCTAAGATCAAAAAAGAGCAGCTGTGTTTATTTTTATTTATTTATTTATTTACCCAGGATAACCCCTTAAAAAATTACTATGCAAAAAGATTTTCTTCTCTCTGTCCTCACTGACCACATTGAAGTTTAGGTTCTGTAGTCAAATCAAGTCTGAAAGGTTAAGTTATTTGTATATCCAATCCCAAGTACCATGCAAAGTATTAAACATATCTCCTCCTAGTTAATATCACCTGTCGCTATAATCTGTACAGACAGACTGATCTGCACATAGGCACCAAATATGTCTCCAGAATATCCTGAAGATACTGCTAGCTTTGTTTTAATTGTTTTTTATTGCCTTTTGGTTGCCATAGGAATTGTTATAACTGGGTTTATTGTTATAGTAAACCTAAACCGCTGGAGAAAACCTCCATCTTTACCATCTGCTGATAGCATTATTACCGGCTTGGCCATAGTCAGGATTGCACTTCTGATTTTGCACACTCTATATGAGCTTAATGTACTGTTTAGCAAGTCAATAATGAACATATACATGTCTCCGGAGGATACGATGACCCTGATGATGTCCGTAGAGTACTGCAATCTGTGGTGGGGCTCAGTGCTTTGTGCGTTCTACTGTATGAAGATCACAAACAACAGCAACAGACTCTTCATAAGACTGAAGGTGAACATCTCTAAGATGGTGCCCTGGCTGCTTCTGATCTCATTGATTCCATCATTTCTTTGCAGTTTGCCTTATAGATGGTTTGTGTTTTCAATGCAGTCGTTTAATGGCACTCATGGAGAAATTGGAGTCATCAAAATAAATTGGAATAATACCTTTGTCATCTCCTTGGCAGGATCCATCATACCTTTACTCATATTCTGTATTTCTATTGGTCTTTTGATCGTGACACTTCTGAGACACACCAGACACCTGGGCAGTAGCGGTTCTGGGTTCAGTGACGCTCAACGCGACGTTCACCTCAGTGTCATCCGTAACATGGTGTCTTTTCTCTTGTTTTATGTTCTATACTTTTTAGGTTTTAACCTGATGCCTGTGAGCTTCAAGTTAGGGTCACCACTGTTTACTGTACTTTGCGCTATTTTATATACTGCCTTGCAGAGTCTACATTCTCTTTCTTTGATTGTTAGGAACAGAGAGCTGAGAACTGCCCTTTTTACCGCCCGTTGTTAGTAATGGATAACGGGTAACTCTTGTGACAGATTGTAATAGGAATTTTTCTTAACTTCTGTCCTCACAGACCCCAGCAGGTCAGGTTTAAATCATGACCTCTTGGAGCGACATGAAAACTGACGTTGAAAAACACTGTTCTATAACATTGCTGTTGCTGTCCTTACTATTGAGGTTTGTTGTTTTTAATCTCTTTAATATCAGATTAAGCCCACAGACAAGAGCCCACAGTTTGTTTGTTTTTTTCTTACATTTTTTACATTTTTTATCTTAAATTCTCACAATTCCTTTAGCTTCTTTGAATTACATTTTTATAAAAAGAGCCCTACACCCGATATATATTTATAAAAATAAATTAATAATTTAAAAATAAATAAGCAAAGTGCCCTCACCCCAGTATTTTCCGTAATCAGCTAGGTAAAAAACAAACAGCAGAAGCCCAGTAAGGTCATTTACTTTGGCCCCTTCCAGCCTGATAATACTAGCCTGCTACCAGAATAGAAGAGCCATTTTATGATGATCTGAGACTGCTGGTACCCAGCTCTTACAAGTACCCCTGTGGCTGTGGGTACTGGGGTTGCTGTGGTAAGTGTTCACTAGTATCAGTAGTCCTTGTCCTCAGGAGACAGGTATTTGAATAACAAAAGAGAGAGAAAGTCAAACCTAAGCAATTGGAAGGTGTTCTCCCATGCTGTGCCAGCTGTGGTGGCTAGCTAGAGCATCTGGGAACTGCAGGTGAAACCTGGCAAAGGTTCTGCCCACAGTTCACAAGCACCTATGCTAATTGATGTGGCTAGTGCAGCAGGGTAGAGTGCCCAAAAAGTGCCGAAAGACTGTGGGGTAATACACACCAATCCCTGCCTCTGTCTGTATGACATCTTCTGCACTGCATCCTGTTTATGATGTGACAGTGACTAGAGACTTCAGTGCAGGTGAAGACACAGCTAGGAGCGGGGAGGGTTAATGTACTGACAGAGGAACAGAGCACCAGATTACTGACTGCTGGGTGAGAAGCCTTTTACACAGCCCTCAGATATTATTAAGACCACCAGATGGCATATTGTGTCCAACAGACAATTCTCACTGGGAAAATATATTTAAATAAGCTCTACTCCTGAAAATAAGATAAACGCAATGCAGTCAAATCAAATCTAAAAGCTTTAGTTATTTGTAGATCAGATAGCAAGTATTATGCAAAGTACATGAAAAGCTCCTTATAGGTAATGTTACCTGTAGCTATAATCCGCACAGACAGACAGATCTGCACATAGGAGCTGGAGGTGTATGAAGGTTGTGTGACTCCTAGTGATCACATATGGCTCCTGAATATGATGAGGATAATGTCAGCTTAGTTCTAATTGTAAGTTTTTGCCTTTTGGTGGCTATCGGAATCAGTTTCAATGGGTTTATTATTACTGTAAACCTAAACCGCTGGATGAAATCTCCACCTCTACAATCCATTGATATCATCTTTACCGGCTTGGCCATAGTCAGGATCATACTTCTTATATTGTACATTTTATATGATCTCAGTTGGCTGGTTAGTACATCAGTAATTAATTCATATATGACTCGGGAGGATACCATGACCCTAATGATGTCTGTAGAGTTCTGCAGTCTGTGGTGGGCCTCCGTGCTCTGTGTATACTACTGTGTGAAGATCACAAACTACAGCAACGGATTCTTCATAAGACTGAAGATGAACATCTCCAAATTGGTTCCCTGGCTACTTCTTGTCTCATTGATTCCATCAGTGTTTTGCAGTTTGCCTTATAGATGGTACTTGTTTCTGACACAGTCCTTTAATGCCACTGGAAACTTTAAAGTCAATGGGCTCGATACCTTTGTCATCTCCTTGACAGGATCCATCATACAGTTCCTAATATCCTGCATTTCTGTGGGTCTTTTGATTGTGTCGCTCCTGAGACACACCAGACACCTGGACTGTAGAGGTTCCAGCTTCAGTGATGCCCAATGTGACGTTCACCTCACTGTCATCTGGAACATGGTCTCTTTTCTCTTTTTTTCTGTTGTATATTTTCTAGGTTCCAACCTGGTGTTTTTGAGCTCTACCATCGAATCACAACCATTTACTGTCCTGTGCTCTATTTCTTATGCTTCCTTCCCCAGTCTACATTCTATTTCTGTAATTGTCAGCAATAGAGAGCTGAAAACTGCCCTTCTTACTGCCCTCCGCTGTACATGGATAAGGGGTAGAGCTCTTGGCAGATAGATATTAATAGGATTAATGGCCAGAAATTACATCAGTTTACATATATCTGCCTATATTTATGATAAATGAGAAGGGGAACTGCAAAATGTTCGGATCATTTTATTATTAAATACATTTTTAAAAAATAAGTTTAAGGCTATGTTCACACTACATAAGTTCCGTAGTAGATTTCTACTATACTTACATAGTGCTGCCTTCTGAAGAATCTTATCCAGAGTGTATACTCGAAGGGGCGGATTTACAAAGCCAGAGGCCTACGCCAGGGAGAAGGTGCAGATTCGCCTCCTGTACGCCCGGCTCACCAGATGGGCTGGCGGAGTTCGCCGGGGCGTAATAAGGCGGTGAGGAGGTGTGGCCTCCTCCCGCGCCTCATTTATCAAGTTTTACGCCTGCTCGCAGGCGTAAATCATGATCAAAATCTACACCTGCTGGAAGCAAGTGTAGATTTTGTATGCCGGGCGCAGATTCGGACTCCTGGCCGGCCAGATTCACTAAGAGGCGTGCACTTCTTAGTGAATCCTGCTGAAGGAAATGGGGCGGGGCCTTATATAAGACCGGCGTACTTGTACAACGGTATTCGTAAATCCCCCCCACAGTATACACTCCGGCCAGGATCCCTAGCAGCTCCGCGAGAAACTGACACGTCAGTTTTTAGTGGGCACTATTCATTGAAAAGCAGCCGCAGAAAACCCTGTCAGTTCATACAATGGAGCGTGCGACTCTGGCCGCTTGCTCCATTGTGTGCAGTGGGAATTTCTGTTGCGGGCGTGCGCTTATACGCCCACATCTAAATTCAGCAGCGCTAAAGATCATCCGGCCAGTACTGCAGCTGCAACACTAGGTTGAACACGTGGGCCAGCAGTGAAGTTCTATGCAAAATGTACTACAAATCCCAGCAATACAATGTAGTACCCACTAGTTTTGGGGGGGCTGTACGGTACAATCCGGCTAGGCCAGCTGTCAGTCACCATCAGGGGTACACTTGATGCCTCTCGACCGGGGGTGGTGAGGCCCCGGCCACGGCTAGGCAAGAAAATTTTAAATAAAACAGCTGGCTGGTTGGCGGGGGTGCGATCGGCGGGCCCCTGGCAACCAGTTCCGCTCCTGTAGCAGTTGGGATAACATTTCCTGCATCATGTGACTCCCCACTCCTACCCCCACCGCTTTTTTGATTTTGAAATTGACTTTGATCCTTGAGGATCTGGCAATTGTCTCATCATTACAAGTGAGTGAGGAAGCAAGTGAGACTCCCAAAACTAGGCCAGACACTGCATGGCATTCAGCACAGAGAGAGTGAGCCCACCCAAAAATTGGAGTGAGTCCAGGGGCTGGGATATGTAGTGGACATAAACCCGGGTGCTGACAGCTAACTGGCTAGGCCTGCTCTCACTCACCACTCACCATCAAGAGTACACTTGATGCCTCTTGACCGGGGGTGGTGAGGCCCCGGCCACGGCTAGACCAAAAAAAATAAAATAAAACAGCTGTCTGGTTGGCGGGGGCGCGATCGGCGGGCCCCCGGCAACCAGTCCCGCTCCTCCGCAGACGTAGTGTGACATCAGAGCATGGCAGTGAGGACACAGAGAACCATTAGAAGTGATACAGAAGCAATACAGTGTAGTGCCCACTAGTTTAGGGGGGGCTTGACGGTGCTATCTGGTATGGGCAACAACTGTACACAATTTGTCACCCCAATACAATGAGCAGTGAAGTAAGTTCTATGCAGGATGCACTACAAATCCCAGCTATACAGTGCAGTACACACTAGTTTAGGGGGGGCTTGACGGTGCTATCTGGTATGGGCACCAACTGTACACACTTTGTCACCCCAATACAATGAGCAGTGAAGTAAGTTCTATGCAGGATGCACAACATATCCCAGCTATACAGTGCAGTACACACTAGTTTAGGGGGGGCTTGACGGTGCTATCTGGTATGGGCAACAACTGTACACACGTTGTCACTCCAATACAATGAGCAGTGAAGTAAGTTCTATGCAGGATGCAAATTCCAGCTATACTGTGCAGTACACCAGGACCACCAGCCCCAAAATCAAAAAGGAGTACACTGAGCACTTCCTAGGGGTCTGTGTGCAACACCTAATGCCCCCTTTCTGCCAGCAGCCGGTCACCACAGTGTGCTGGTTAAATCACGGTAGCAGCACTGCAACTCGCAGCCAGCAGTCTCTAGTAATAGTATTAATAAAAGCTTTTAAGCCCTGAAAAGGGCTGTTTGTTTATATTGCTAGTATATTCCCTGCCTACTGGAACACTAAATCCTACACTGACACTCTCCCTGACCAGCAGCAGCTCTGTCCCTGATCTCTCACAGCATGCGTCTGAAGCGAGCACTGCCGGCGCCAAATTTTATATGGCAAGGTCATCTGATCTGGCCAACCAATCGCTGCTATCGACATGTATGGGTCCCACGTCATCGCAGGATGTACCAAAGAGTCTCCTGCATGTTTATTGGCTGCGAAAAAGCGCCCAAACTTACAGGAAACGGATGATGAGATTTCCTCGAGTATCGCGAGATGCTCGTCCGAGTAACAAGTACCATCGAGTACCCTAATACTCGATCGAGTACCAAGCTCGGACGAGCACGTTCGCTCATCTCTAATTATTATAGATATTAGGTTTTAAATGTATAAGGTTAAAGATCATATATTTTTTATTCTTAAATCCTTTCTTTTGTTGTTATTATGTGTTTCTGATCTTCTGCTGTACAGATGACATGCAATTATTGCAATATAGAAGCCTCCCGTATATTTGTTGCAGTTACTTTGTTGATTCTTAATTATAACTTGTTATCGGACCCTTGGTGTTGGAAATAGTTACAGTAGTACTTATTAAGAGATATTTGGAACGGAATATTTCCCCATAACTGAGTAAAATGAAGCAACAAATTAATATATAGAATAAATTTCCTATTAATCGGGCAGACAAAATTGAATCAATAAAAATGATATTACTACCTCAGGTACTTCATGTACAGGGCCGCTTCTGCCATGAGGCGGAATGAGTATTCCGCCTCAGACGGCAGATTCTGCGCCCCTGCAGGGGGCGGCAAGATGTTCACTGGTGTGGAACTAGAAAAAGTGTCAGACTGAAACTGGAAATTCCAATGCTATCTCAAGAAAAGGCAGGGTTATCTATACCAAATATATTTGGTTATTTCCCAGAAAATGGCCTTGCGTGGATGGTAAAATGGAGGAATTCAGATTATCTAAAGTACGAGGTGGAAGCCCAGGAAGGGGGATAAATGACATATGTGAATTTATGGAGGTAAGAAAGGTGGATAATATTCCAAGAAATTCATTGCTAGGAAGGTTAGTAACACGGATCTGGAGACGGATAAGGAAAATAATGGGAGTTACTGCAGCCCTAGAATGTACACCATTAGGCCATGTTAACACAACATATGGTTAGTATAAATCATGGCTGTTGTTGCAATTTATACAAAACATATGTTGTATGTTGTACACATAGTATATGCTGCGGCTAGGCTTGTAACCGGCCGCACGAAAAATTGACATGTCAGTTTTGTGCAGCCGCTATTCACTGTGTGCAGCAGTGAATTGGGATGCGGGCGCACACTGATACACCCGCATCTCAATTCATCAGAAGTGAACATCATCCGGCCAGTACTGCAGTACCAGGCGGGATGATCTTTAGTAACACCAGATGTTTTGTGACCCGAGTCAGTAGTGGAACATTCGGATGTACTTTCACGGATTATGAATGTGAGAGAGAATACTAAGGGGAGTATGACCAAGTTTTTTAAGATGATAATGGGGCAAAAGGGGACACTACAATGTTTAAATCTTAAAAGCAATTGGAAGTGATCATAGGGAATTGTGATAAGGAATTTTGGGAGGAAGTGTATAAATGGGGATGTATGGGTCTCACAGATAGAAGACACAAACCCACTAAATTTTTTTGTCATGCACAGACTGTTTTATACGGGAAAGGTAAATGGGGCACTAAAGAAAGTGAACATGGTAGAAGATTTTCAATTGATGAATTAGATTTAGACTATCATTGTCAGGGGTGTTAGAGAAAAAAAATTGGAGGGGCGGGGTTTTTGAATTATGTTTAAAGTATTTGAGATAGAGATGAAAGATATGTACTTATGTGCACTACAGGGGGTGGGGGTAAAAACAAAGCAGGGAAATATGGTTCAGAAGATAATGTATATACAATTTTTTTGCGGCAAGGTTGGTGATAGCAATAAATTGGACAACTACTAGTGCTCCTAGTATTGATAAATGTAGAAATGTGGGCGATAACATACTAAGGATATAATGGAAAATGGATGAGTGAAACTGAAGAAAGCATGGTGATAACCCTGTCTTCCTTTTCTTTCTTCTAATTCTTATTTTCTCACCCTTCTTTTTGTGATTTTAATGTGGACAAAAGAATGTATATAGGACCATATAAGTCTTGCTGTGTGGCACTTCCTGGTCTTGTAACACACCAACGAAATAGAAAGATACTCTCAAGTAGGACTATCGTAAATGAAAAAATGGATATAAGCTGGACAGTATGTCTGTTTACTACTAGGGTGCTCTTTATATAGTCGGTAAGCATAAAGCAATAGAAGAAGCTGAAGGCACTCACCGACATAAATGCGGTTAAAAACAGCATGGCATCGCAGCTCGGGCAGGGATGCCAAACACGCAATTCATGTTCGTACAATTGAGCGTTTGGTGACCCCGCCCGAGCTGCGATACTGTGCTGTTTTTAACCGCATCAAAAATAAAGAAATTTTGCATCTATCCCGGTGAGTGCCTTCAGCTTTTGTCTCTTCTATACTTCCTGATCTTGGTCTTAACACAATAATTTACCCATCAAGCCAATCACTGCTGCGGATACTCATTGAGGAGACTGATCAAGACCACAAAATGCCAATAGTGGAAAAGGTACTGTACCATTAGAGCAGTGGAAGAAGAGAATTGGCGCAGGTCAGTAAAGGATTTTTTTTTTCTCCAGCCTGCTTATATTTACCTAAAAAAAAAAAAAACTATAAAATAACCCCTTTCAACAAGTCAGAATCCTCTACAAAGGGGACACTAAAACATCTAGATGGGTGTTTTGGGAGTTCCTTTAACCTCATAACTACAGAGTAGAGTACTGACTGGCTGGGTTAGAAGCCTTTCACACAACTCTCATATATTGTTGAGACCATCACATGGCATGATGGCATGTCCAACAAGCAATGCTCATTGGGAACATTTATTCAAATTAGCTCCACTCCAACTCCAGGAAGAAAACTGTGCTACCTATTGTAAATATCTTTCCTAAATGTAAATTTCTAATCCATGGCTCTGAACATACCTAGGAATTTTTTTCCAAGCCAAAATCTTTACTAAAAGGAAGTTGGACCCATCTGTAAACAGCAGATACAGAGCTCTTTCTGCTAATCTTTAGATAATAGTATTACGTTACTATACAAATTTTTTTAAATTTCTTATGAAAAATGTAGTCGTAATTTTCTAAAGTAAGTTGTATACATTTTTTTTTCTCTCTCTACTAGCTGGCCATTATAAATGTAATGCAGTCAAAGTCCAGAGGTTTAGGTATTTGTAGATTAGATACCAAGCATTATGAAAAATACATGAAAAGCTTCTAGTAAGTAACGTCACCTCTAGCTATAATCCGTACAGACAGACTGATCTGCACATAGGAGCTTGAGGTGTATGAAGGATGTGTGACTCCTGGTGATCACGTATGGCTCCTAAATATGATGAGGATACTGTCAATTTAGTTCTAATTGTAATTTATTGCCTTTTGGTGGCCATCGGAATCAGTTTAAATGGGTTTATTATTACAGTAAACCTAAACCGCTGGATAAAATCTCCACTTCTACAATCCGTTGATATCATCATTACCGGCTTGGCCATAGTCAGGATCATACTTCTTTTATTATACATTGTATATGATCTCAGTTTGCTGATAAGTCAGTAAACAATTCATACATGTCTCCAGAGGATACGATGACCCTGGTGATGTCTGTAGAGTTCTGTAGTCTGTGGTGGGGCTCTATGCTCTGTGTTACTACTGCGTGAAGATCACAAACTACAGCAATGGGCTCTTGATAAGTCTGAAGATGAACATCTCAGATGGTTCCCTGGCTACTCCTCGTCTCATTGATTCCATCATTTCTTTGCAGTATGCCTTATAGGTGGTTTTTGTTTTCGACACAGTCCTTTAATGCCACTCATGAACTAACCCGAGTCATCAAAACCAATTGGCTCAATGTCTTTATCATCTCCTTGGCAGGATCCATCATACCATTCCTCATATTCTGTTTTTCTGTTGGTCTTTTGATTGTGTCCCTCCTGAGACACACCAGACACCTGGGCAGTAGAGATTCCGGCTTTAGTGATGCCCAACGTGACGTTCACCTCACTGTTATCTGGAACATGGTCTCTTTTCTCTTTTTTTATGTTCTATATTTTTTAGGTTCTAACCTGGTGTTTGTAAGCTTTAACATCGAGTCACAACCACTTACTGTCCTGTGCTCTATTTCTTATACTGCCTTCCCCAGTCTACATTCTATTTCTGTAATTATCAGCAATAGAGAGCTGAAAACTGCCCTTCTTACTGCCCTCCGCTGTACATGGGTAAGGGGTAGAGCTCTTGGTAGTTAAAAGAGAAGTCTGGCGAAAAATTTTATTAAAAAAAATAAATTATTGTATTGCCCCCCCCCCCCCCCAAGTTATACTGTACAAATCACCAATATACACTTATTACGGGAAATGCTTATAAAGTGCTTTTTTCCCTGCACTTACTACTGCATCAAGGCTTCACTCCCTGGATAAAATCTTCATGTCACGTCCCGACTCCCAGAGCTGTGCAGGCTGCTGGAGAGGATGATGATAGAGGGATGCTCAGTGTCTCTGCAGTGTGCTGTGTCCCTCAGTGTCCCCCTGCCCTCATCCTCTCCAGCATACCGCCATCTTTTTTTTTCATTGTAATTTATTGCCTTTTGATCACTGTTAAGCTATGTTAACACTACGTGAAGGACCGGAATGGAACGGCTGGTTTCTGCAAAAATCATACCGGCCGTTACTTAAGTATCGGCAGGATGATCTCTTCAGCCGCAGTGTTCTGATGCAGGCGCATCAGCGCTCTCATAGCACACAATGAAGCAAGCGGCCAGAGCCGCTCGCTTCATTGTGTGAATTGACAGGTCTTTCTTTGGCCGCAATTCACTGTGTACTATGTGTATACGCTCCAGCTGGGATCCCATAGCAGATAAGGCAGTGTTCCACACCGTACTTTTACGTAGTGTGAACATAGCCTTAGAATGGTTGTGAATGGGTGTATTGTTATAGTAAACCTAAACCGCTGGATGAAATCTCCACCTCTCCAATTGGTTGATATCATCATTACCAGCTTGGCCATAGTCAGGATTGTACTTCTGATTTTGTACATTGTATATGATCTCAATCTACTGTTTCGTAAGGCAGTGATGAAAATAGGCATGTCTCGGGAGGATATGATGACCCTGGTGATGTCTGTAGAGTTCTGAAGTCTATGGTGGGGCTCCGTGCTCTGTGTATACTACTGTGTGAAGATCACAAACTACAGCGATGGACTCTTCATAAGATAAACATCTCCATGATGGTGCCCTGGTTACTTCTTGTCTCATTGATTCCATTGTTTCTTTACAGTTTGCCTTTAATTGTTTATGTTTTCAATGTAGTCCCTTAATGGCACTGATGGACAAACTGGAGTCATCAAAGGCAATTGGCTCAATGCCTTTATCATCGTCTTTGTGGGATCCATCATACCATTCATCATTTTTTGCATCCATGGTTATATATTGATCACGTCTATTGAGACACACCAGAAACCAGTAGGGGTTCCGGCTTAAGTGACGCTCAATAGGACATTCACCTCACTGTCATCTGGAACATGGTCTCTTTTCTCTTGTTTTATGTTCTATAGTTTTTAGGTTGTAACATCATGTCTGTAAGTTTTAATGTCGGGTCACAACAATTCAAAGTACTGTGCATTATTTCTTATGCTGCCTTCCTCAGCCTACATTCTATCACTTTAATTGTCAGTAATAGAGAAATCTTCCCTTCTTACTGCCCTCCGGTGCTCATGGATAAGGGGTAGAGCTCTTAGCAATTAGATGGCTAGAAATGACATCCGTTTACATACATGTACCTTACAATGATGATAAGTACCAAGCAACCAAGCAACAGTGGCCATTATGATACATTTGACAGAATTTCCACCATTTCTGCAAACTCACTAAAAAGTGTCATAACATCGTTTGTAGACCGCAGGTGACATGTGTTTTTTTTTTTTTTTTTGGGGGGGGGGGGGTGTCATTTTTTTTTTTTTTTTTTTTTTGCACATTATTAACTGATGTTTCTGTCTTGCCTGAGATATTTTTACAGCAATCCCCATGGTTATAGGCAACAATAGACAAGAGATTCCATTGAGATGAATGGGAATGATTACTGAGCATATTCTTTGAGATATAATCATAATCATAAAAGATAATTGATATTGTAGATAGATTTATTTTTAGTTATGATTATTTTTTATTTTTATGTTTATATTTTATGAATTAATAGGTTATTTATTATTATTATTATTATTATTATTATTATTATTATTATTATTATTATTATTATATTTATTTATTATTATTGATATAATATGATATTTATTATGGCATTTATAAATGTGCTCTATGTTTTACATAATAGCAGGGGATGAACTGTATAATTTAGGCCCTTTCCTGCCTTGGGTAATGCAAATTATGGGTCTGGGAATTGAAGTGCAGAAAAACACACTGCCACCCAGTGTCTCTTATATGTTATTACACTTAAGAAGTTGACGTAGACTTACGCTATTCACGTAGTCTGTGTATGAGGCTCACTACGCCCTATGTCACTTCCGCCGCATCCATGGTCTGCACCCGGAGTGTGGAATATGGACGGAACAACGGAAGATAGTGAGTAGTTATTGTTATCTTTATATATATGTAATAGTAGGGTTGCGATTAGTGTACTGTATACTATTGAAGTAGAGCACAAGTCGAGGGATGAGGTTGCACAGCGCTCCGTGATACCGGAAGTGCTGTGCTGAGACTTGTTGTACTACTGGGCTATAAATCACTCTGGATTCTGGATCTGAGACTTTGTATTTGGCTTGAGAAAGGCACTGATGGATTGTAGTGCCGAAACGCGTTGCTGCTTTTAATAAATGTTTATGTTATAATATTATTTCGGCTGGGAGTCAGAATCATTGGTAGCTACTATCCCATCTACCACTGACTACCCTTTTTATACCTGCGCCGCCACTGTGAAGGATCTGTTCTGGTTCCTGAAGTTCTCTTAGGACCTGATTGTTGCTGTACATTTGGATTTTGGAGGCTGGATTTGGCCAGAATGGATGATGAACACCATGTCGCATTTACAGAGCCAGAGAAACCAAAGCATATGCACAAATAGGTAGCACATCAAAAGATACTTTATTATAACATGAGTATACAAAAAATACCATAAATACAAATATGCAGGAGGCCAATGCAATGCTCCTGCATATTTGTATTTCTGGTATTTTTTGTATATTCATGTTATAATAAAGTATCTTTTGATGTGCTACCTATTTGTGCATATGCTTTGGTTTCTCAGGTTTTTCATGTGATTTATATGCATTAGTTTAGCACTCTCTTTTTCTATAGTGGTGCCCACTAGCTTGGTTATATATTTTTGCATTTACAGAGCCCTCGTGCTGCCAAGACAGTGAAAAAAAACCCATATGTGACCCCATTCTGGAAACTACACCCATCAGGGAATCTAACAAGGGGTGCAGTGAGGATATGGACCCCTTGATGACGGCCACATTTGTACCGTGAAAGTGAGAAAATGAAAATTTTCCCTTTCACATCACATTGTTCCACATTTGTGCCTGTCACAAGTGGGGTTCATATGCTCACTGCACCCCTTGTTAAATTCCTTGAGGGGTGTAGTTTCCAGAATGGGGTCACTTGTGGAGAGTTTCCAGTGTCTTGGCAGCACACGGGCTCTGTAAATGCGACATGGCCCTTAAAATCCATTCCAGTGAAATTCAGCTTCCAAAGGCTAATTGGCGCTCTTTCCCTTTGGGAGCTCTCCCATGCCCCTGCTTGGTACTTTATGTCCACATGTGGGGTATTTCTGTACTCGGGAAAAACTGCGCTACACGTTTGGTGTTTTTTTTTTCTTTTATCCCCTTGTAAAAATGAAAAATTGAAGGCTAGAACAATGTTTTAGTGTAAAAAATTTAATTTTTCCTTTTTCACGGCACATTGTTCTAAAAATCTGTAATGTACCTGTGGGGCCCAAATCACACCCCTTGTTACATTCCTTGAGGGGTGCAGTTCTCAAAATGTTGTCCCTTTAGGGGTGTTTTTTATGTTTTGGCACCCCAGAGCCTCTGCCAACCTGAAGTGGTACAGTCGAAAATTACCAAATATAACGGAGGCGTTAAAATTCACTAGGTGCTCCTTTATATCTGACGCTTGTGGTTGCGTCAAATAGCGCATTAGGGCCACATATGGGGTATTTCTATAAACTGCAGAAATGGGGCAATCAATATTGGGGTGCATTTCTCTGGTAATAGGTTTACAATTATGATATTGGATTACAATAAAATCTCTGCACAGAAAATTTTAATTTTCAAATTTCTTACACACTTAGCTTTTATTTCTGTGACTCCCCTAAAGGGTTAAAACACTTTCTGGATGTACTTTTGAAAATTTTTGGAGGTGCAGTTTCTGAAATGGGGTGCTTTGTGGGGCTTTCTAGTATACACTCCACTCAAATACACTTGGGAGGCTATGTTCACACAACGTCAAAAATGGAGAAAAATCGTCAGTTTTTGCAGCAAATTAACTGACTTCAATGCAATTGCATTGAAGTCAATGGGAAGACGGACGTCCTATGCACACAATGCATTGAAAAACTGACGTTTTTGCCGCGGACGTCAAAATAAGGAACATGAACATTATTTTCGGACTAGTTTAGTTTTTCACACACAGTTCTTCTTTTGTCACCGTTCCTACTCTGTTTTTACTATTAAATTCAATGGATTTTTCAATTAAGCCACAACCAAAGGCCAATTAGTAACCCCAAACTAAAATAATGTGCAAACACCCGTCATTGCACTAAGGGGATGCCAGGCTTCGAAAATTGTCCGTTATTTTAGACTCAAAATAACGGACGTCATTTTAAACGGAGCTGAAAAAAACGTTGTGTGAACATAGCCTAAACCTGAACAGGTCCTTAAAAATATCAGATTTTGAAATTTTACTGAAAATTTGGAAAATTGCTGCTAATGTTTTAAGCTTTCTATTGTCTAAAAAAATGAAAGATAGTTTAATAAATGCCGCCAACATAAAGTAGACATGTTGCTAATGCTATTTAATATATAATTTATGTGGCGTAACCATTTTCTGTTTAAGCACAAAAGTTTCAAAGTTTGAAAAATGCATTTTTTTTCACAATTTTTCACGTTATTTATTTATTTTTTTCATAAAGATTCGTTATAAGTATCGACTCCAATTTACCAGAAATGTAAAGTACAATATGTCACGAGAAAACAATCTCAGAACCAGCCGGATAGGTAAAAGCATCCCGAAGTTATTAATAAATAAAGTGACACAGGTCATATTCATAAAATTTGTCTCTGTCCTTAAGGCCATTTCAGGCTCTGTCCTTAAGGGGTTAAAAATATCAGATTTTGAAATTTTACTGAAAATTTGGAAAATTGCTGCTAATGTTTTAAGCTTTCTATTGTCTAAAAAAATGAAAGATAGTTTAATAAATGCCGCCACCAAAAAGTAGACATGTTGCTAATGCTATTTAATATATACTTTATGTGGCATAACCATTTTCTGTTTAAGCAGAAAAGTTTCAAAGTTATTATTTTTTTTTTTTATATAAAGATTAGTTATAAGTATCGACTCCAATTTACCAGAAATGTAAAGTACAATATGTCACGAGAAAACAATCTCAGAATCAGCCGGATAGGTAAAAGCATCCCGAAGTTATTAATGAATAAAGTGACACTGGTCATATTCATAAAATTTGTCTCTGTCTTTAAGGCCATTTCAGGCTCTGTCCTTTAGGGGTTAAGGGGTGTTTCTTGCTCAGTTTGCATACATATATATACTCATTGTTTTAATCCATTTATTCAGCATTTTTGCTATTAATTTCTATGTAATCATTGTTTTAATACATGGTATTTTGCATTATCGTCATTAGTTTATATGTATTATTTCTCTATTTGCTTTTAATAAAAAAAATTTGGTACAGTAAATTCATGCTTTTTCAATAAATATACTGATAATAAATAAATAAAAAAATAAAAAAATAAAAAATATATATATATATATATATACAGTATATATATATATATATATATATATATATATATACATTTATTTATTTTTTTATTAACAGTATATTTAATTGCCAAATTATTGATTTGATTTAATTAAACTATTGAACAACGAAAATAGCTTTATTAGAACTAAAATTAGTTTTATTAATTAAATATTAACTATTACAGGGATCAGCATTATTACCGACAATTACCATTGCTGTTAATATCGTTCCCTGTAATACTGTTTCCCTGCTTTCCCAGAATTATTCCAGAGGTGTTTGCATCACTTTCTAAAGATGTCTTGGACTTGGTGAACTCAGATTCGTCGAATCTTGATTTCCAGGTTTCAAAGATTTTTCTCCCATAGACTATAACGTGATTTGATCAGGAGCTATTCAAATCAAATCCAATCGAATCAAATATTTCACTATTCGCTCATCTCTACTACAGAGTAGAGTACTGACTGGCTAGGTTAGAAGCCTTTCACACAACTCTCATATATTATTGAAATCATCACATGGCATGATGGCATGTCAAACAAACAATGCTCGTTGGGAATATTTATTCAAATGTCCAGTGCTACCTGTTGTAAATATCTTTCCTAAACGTAAATTTCTAATCCATGGCTCTGAACATACCTAGGAATTTTTTCCAAGCCAAAATCTTTCCTAAAAGGAAGTTGGACCCATCTGTAAACAGCAGATACAGAGCTCTTTCCCCTGATCTTTAGATAATAGTATTACGTTACTATACTAATTTTTTTTACAATTTCTTATAAAAAATTTAGTCGTAATTTTCTAAAATAAGTTGTATACATTTTTTTTTCTCTCTGTACTAGCTGGCCATTATAAATGTAATGCAGTCAAATCAAGTCCAGAGGTTTAGGTATTTGTAGATCAGATACCAAGCATTATGCAAAGTACATGAAAAGCTTCTAGTAGGTAACGTCACCTCTAGCTATAATCCGTACAGACAGACTGATCTGCACATAGGAGCTTGAGGTGTATGAAGGCTGTGTGACTCCTGGTTATCACGTATGGCTCCTAAATTTGATGAGGATACTGTCAATTTAGCTCTAATTGTAATTTATTGCCTTTTGGTGGCCATCGGAATCAGTTTAAATGGGTTTATTATTACAGTAAACCTAAACCGCTTGATGAAATCTCCACCTCTTCAATCCGTTGATATCATCATTACCGGCTTGGCCATAATCAGGATCATACTTCTTGTATTATACATTGTATATGATCTTAATTTTCTGATTACTAAGTCAGTAAACAATTCATACATGTCTCTGGAGGATACGATGACCCTGGTGATGTCTATGGAGTTCTGCAGTCTGTGGTGGGGCTCCGTGCTCTGTGTATATTACTGCGTGAAGATCACAAACTACAGCAATGGGCTCTTGATAAGACTGAAGATGAACATCTCCAAGATGGTTCCCTGGCTACTTTTTGTCTCATTGATTCCATCATTTCTTTGCAGTTTGCCTTATAGGTGGTTCTTATTTTCGACACAGTCCTTTAATGCCACTCATGAACTAACTGGAGTCATCAAAACCAATTGGCTCAATGTCTTTATCATCTCCTTGGCAGGATCCATCATACCATTCCTCATATTCTGTTTTTCTGTTGGTCTTTTGATTGTGTCGCTCCTGAGACACACCAGACACCTGGACTGTAGAGGTTCCGGCTTTAGTGATGCCCAACGTGGCGTTCACCTCACTGTCATCTGGAACATGGTCTGTGTTCTCTTTTTGTATGTTCTATATTTTTTAGGTTCTAACCTGGTGTTTGTAAGCTTTAACATCGAGTCACAACCACTTACTGTCCTGTGCTCTATTTCTTATACTGCCTTCCCCAGTCTACATTCTATTTCTGTAATTGTCAGCAATAGAGAGCTGAAAACTGCCCTTCTTACTGGCCTCCGCTGTACATGGATCAGGGGAAGAGCTCTTGGTTGTTAAATTATAATATAATTTTTTTGTCCAGAAATTACATACACGCAACTATAATTATGATAAGTGAGAAGGGGAACTGCAAAATGTTTGGATTATACGACAGTCGGTACATATTCATTTTGAGAGTCTTCTATTATCTGCCCCATTCTGGGCGTGTCTGCGCCAAGACACACCCCATACACAGAAATCCATGAGTACATTGTTCTGTGTACAAGGCGAAATTTTTAAAACCCTATACAAGCCGGGCGCTGGTTCGGTGGCGTCACTACATCATGTGACTGACCCATAAGAGGAATAGGCACTAGAAGCCAATTAGACTTTAGAAGGGCTAGGCAGGGCAAGTTTATTAAATGCATAAAAAATTAGTAGGAAAAGCCATTTAACATAAAAAGTTGATTTAAATCTCCCCATTCAGAGCACATAAAAGTTTGGCTGAGCTGATTGTTCATGTGTAAGGTGAAAATGGGAGAGATAGCTGTTCCTTGAACTGTTCAGCCAACATCCATTGAAGGTATATGGAAACCTTTAGGCGTTTGTCCTTGTTAAATCCAATGATTATTTGGGTGGCTGCTCATCATCTCCTTCATGTCTTTCTGTGTCCATTCTATATGCTAGAATTGTTGCTGTGTATTTATTTTTAGGGCACTTTTTGTATCAATATTACATCAATTAGTAATATAGACCGTGTGTTGACTCCACCTATTTTGTGTAACAGAGGATATGTGATAGTTAACCCTTTACACGTGAATGATGGAAAGTTATATTATACACTGAGTTATATCATAACACATCATCTTTAACAGAGCCCCAGAGAGGCACAGTGTCAACCTTTTATTCTGGTCCGTCAAAAAAATTAAATCAATAATTATTTTTACACCATGGGTGCCCTGATTCCAACCGTGTTTTCACTTTTCCCTTCTCTTTGAATATTCAAATGGGTGGGAACTGTTTTTGAGACCCTACCTCTTTTTCATGTTGCCCATGGTTTGGACAACATTAAACAGGTGGTAGTTTGCCTGTAAAGGAGACATCCTGTGAAATAAAAAAAGCAGAAAGGCGGGGGAGGAAGTGAATGGGAACTAGGGATGGTCTGAATCTGCCGAAGTTCGGGTTCGTATGAACCCGAACGCTCGGCATCAGATTCCCGCTGTCTGCCCGCTCCGTGCAGCGGGTGGATACAGGGGGAGGACCGCCTGGAAAGCTGGGATACAGCCTATGGTTGTGGCTGTATCCCAGTTTTCCAGGCAGTCCTCCCGCTGTATCCACCCTCTCCACGGAGAGGGCAGACAGCGTGAATTATTTCCGAGGGTTCGGGTTCATACGAACCCGACCCGAACCAGGTTCAGACCATCCCTAGTGGGAACATAATAAAGAAAGTATACTTCTATCTATCCTCATGTCCCACAGCGCAGCTCCCAAGTTTAGCTGAAAGAGCCGTCCTTCTGAAGCTCTTCCAGCTGCAATGGGAGCAGTACTACAGAGAAACAAGGACTGGTAAGTATACTTTTTTTAATAAGTTCCTGCACCCCCCCTTCCTGCCTTTTTTAAATTAAAGTTCGAGCACTTTTGACTAGTCAGGTGAAAGTACAGATAGTCAACCAAACAATAAAATCCCTATCTTCCTGTAATATTTTTTTTTAATATAGCTGTATACAGCTTTTGTTTATTAAATTGAAGTTATAGATATTAGTCATGAGCGAACATGTTCGTAAATGTTTGTATGTTCATACAAACCTGACGCTAATTGTTTGTGTTTTCCGATCACTAACAATTTGATAGGAATGGTTATAACATCATTATATGTCATCATCATTTTCGAACATATTCGAACGTGCGAACGTACGCCACTGCGTAACTTATGCTTTGCACCTTATAATCTGTACACATGTGCATAGACCGAAAGGTATGCTTCTACTGTATGTTCGTTATTTGTTCATGAATGTTCGACGACCATGACCACGAAATGATCACGATAATTTTTTTTATGTCCGTGTTCGAGATCCGATGTTCCCTCATCACTAGTAGATATGTGTGGTGTGATTAGATAGTATATATAAGTGGTTTGTTTTATGGACTATAAAATGCAAGCAAAAGAAATTTGAACATGGGTGACACATACTGTATATGTAATATAATATGTTCACTTTAAGTTATTTTCTAACTCATGGCTTTAAACATTTTAATTAAACATTTTCCTTCTTGAGTATAAATTGACTATATATATATATATATATATATATATATATATATATACAGTATATATATATATATATATATATATATATTATTTATTTTTTTATTATTATTTTTTTATTTATTTTTTAATTCATCTTAAAAAATATAACCAATATAACCAATATTACCTTTGTAGATATCAATGGTTAATATCATCATTCTGTATATATACATTTTCCTCTCTCTGTATTCGCCTACCACAATATAGTAATGCAGTCAAATCAAGTCGGTAAGGTTTAGTTATTTGCAGATCAGATACCAATCGTTATGCAAAGTACGGAAACCTCCTGATAAGGTAATGTCATCTCTAGCTATAATCTATACAGACAGTCATCCGCAAAAAAGATAAAGCAATCGGCACTACCTGATGTGTGGCCAGGCCTCAATGGTGTGCTTCTCATATGGGAGATATATGGGGTCTATATACGGGGTGCTGCTTCACAGCCAAAGATACTTCATATATACACAAATCATCCACCAAGAAGAAAGGAGCTGTGGGCACTCACCGTTCAGTAGACCAACTTTATTCACGTAAACTGCATACAAAGTTCATTGTGGCAGGTAAAATGCGGTGAGACCCCAACCCCCCCTGCTATGACAGCTGTTTCACGCGACTCTTTCGCGCTTCATCAGATGACACCCCTTTCTTCCGTCAGCATTATGAGAATATATTAAAAGAATATATAGCGAAGGTGGAAAAGATACAAACATAACCCTACTAAGGCATGAAGCCAGAGTAATACTAGAGACAGATGCCCAAGGAGAAATGGGATTAAACGAGCGTATAGATCTCAGCATGTTGCTATGTTACATTGTAGCACTGTGTATGATTTTAATTATGTCTTTAAGTCACTGCAGACGCCTCCCTCTCGATACGTCACACTAGGAGGGCTCATAATGCTGTCGGAAGAAAGGGGGCGTCATCTGATGAAGCGCGGAAGAGTCGCGTGAAACAGCTGTCATAGCAGGGGGGGTTGGCGTCTCTCCGCATTTTACCTGCCACGATGAACTTTGTATGCAGTTTACGTGAATAAAGTTGGTCTACTGAACGGTGAGTGCCCACAGCTCCTTTCTGCTTGGTGGATGATCTATACAGACAGACTGATCATATAGGCACATAGGAGCCAGAGGCGATGAAGGTTGTTTCATCCCTGGTCACTATGTTTCCTAAATATGTAGATGTTACTGCCAGTTTTGTTTTAATTGTAATTTATTGCCTTTTGATCATTGTTGGAATTGTTCTCAATGGGTTTATTGTTATAGTAAACCTAATTCGCTGGATGAAATCTCCACCGCTGCAATCCATTGATATCCTCATTACTAGCTTAGCCATAGTCAGGATTGTACTTCTGATTTTGTACTTTGTATGAGATGTCAATTTACTGTTTTATAAGCCAGTAATGAAAATAGGCATGTCTCGGGAGGATACTATGACCCTGATGATGTCTGTAGAGTTCTGCAGTCTGTGGTGGGGCTCCGTGCTCTGTGTATACTACTGCCTGAAGATCACAAACTACAGCAATAGACTTTTCATAAGACTGAAGATGAACATCTCCAAGATGGTGCCCTGGCTACTTCTCGTCACAATGATTCCATCGATTATTTGCAGTTTGCCTTTTAAATGGTTTATGTTTTTTTAATGCAGTACTTTAATGGCACTGATGGAAAAACTGGAGTCATCAAAGGCAATTGGCTCAATGCCTTTTTCATCCTCTTGGTGGGATCCATCATACCGTTCATCGTATTTTTCATCTATATTGGTCTATTCATCACATCGCTCCTGAGACATACCAGAAACCTGGGCAGTAGGGGTTCGAGGTTCAGTGATGCTCACTGTCATCTGGAACATGGTCTCTTTTCTCTTGTTTTATGTTCTATACTTTTTAGGTTGCAACCTCTTGTCTGTGAGTTTTAATGTTGACTCACAACCATTCAAAGTACTGTGCGTTATTTCTTATGCTTCCTTCCCCAGTCTTCATTCTATCACTTTAATTGTCAGTAATAGAGAGCTGAAATCTTTCCTTCTTACTGCCCTCCGCTGGTGATGGATAAGGGGCAGAGCTCTTAGCAATTAGATTGTTATCTGAATTTACTGTATGGCTAGAAATGACACCCGTTTACATACATGTACCTTACCTGGTAACAATGGCCATTATGATACATTTGACAGAATTTCCACCATTTCTGCAAACTCACTATAAAGTGTCATAACATCGATTGTAGACCGTAGGTGACATGTGTTATTTTTATTTATTTATTTGGAGGAGGTTAATTTTTTGCATATTATTAACTGATGTTTCCATCTTGCCTGAGATATTTCTACAGCAATCCCCATGGTTATAGGTAACAGTAGACAAGAGATTCAATTGAGATGAATGGGAATAGTTACTGAGCATATTCTGTGACCTTTCTAGTGGTCATCCCACTGCTGGGAGGAAAAGGCTGAGCTGTGAGCTTCATTTATTGTCTCCTCTAACTACTGGTGTCACCGGTCGCTGTAATGCTGTACAGATCACTTACTTATAGTCTACCTTTAAAGGAAACCAATCTGCCCAATTGGGCTGCATCACTGCATCGCTGTATAAAACTGCTATGCAGCTTGAAGCATATACCCACCGCAGCTGCAGCAGAAGCTTTATACCGGAGAAAATGAAATTGTAATCCGCTGGCACGCAGCAAGCAGAGGCAGGCAGGTAGTCATCTGGGCGGCTCCCCACCAGTGTGTAGTTACCGGTCTCTGCCTGTCAGTGCACTCGGCGGCGGCGGGAGACTCGCCTTTGCCTGCCACGCGCCCGAGGATTATAAATTAGTTTTCTACGGTATAAAGCTGCTGCTGCAGCCGTGGCCGCTATGTGCTGCAAGCTGCACAGCAGATTTATACAGTGATAAAGGGAACCAAATCAGCCTGGGCTGATTGGTTTCCTTTAGGTAACGTTTCTGCCCATTTGACTAATCAGGGAACAGTACAGATAGTCAATTATACAATAAAAGCCATTTTTCTCTGGAATTTTACTTTAATGTAGCTGTATGCAACTTTTGTTTTTTCATGTGTGTTGCTGTGTGTGTTATTGTAGAGTATATATAAGTGGTTAATTTATATTTATTATGTGATGCAAAATAAAATAAGACTTTAAATGACTCTAATACATCTTCTGGGGAGAACAAATAACAGTTTTTTTTCATGTATTATTTTATAAAAAAAAAAATTCCAACATGGATGGCGCATATATGTAACAGTGATATATGGTTCTTTTGATTAATAAATTTGACTTTTTAAATACAATGGTGCCTTGGATTATGAGCATAATTTGTTCCAGAACCATGCTTGTAATCCAAATCACTCTAATACCAAAGCAAATTTTCTCATAAGAAATCAATGAAATGCAGACAATTAGTTCCACACCCAATAATAATGATTTTTTTTTTTTTTTAAATTCTGAATAACATGTAAAGCAAATGAAACAAACATTTAGAGACATCTGAATATGTGATATTATAAGTTACTGTACAATATAGAAATCAGCATGTGGTGTATTATATATAGTAAGTGCATAAACCTTAAAAAAACAGCAGCAGTTTGTAGATACAGGATGGAGCTGCAGATCCCCATAATGCAATAGTGCAGTACAACAGGCTAAAATATAGAGGCAGGGATGCTGTCAGAGGTCTGTGTGGTCACATGACGGCAATGGGTGCGAGTTCTGCATGGACCAATCAGGAAGTGAGAATCACAGAGCTGTGCTAGAAGACAGTGACCGAAAATATTCTATACAGCAGTGTGAAGTGTAAGTGCAGGCACATGATAGCAGCAGTGTGTATAGCTGAGTGTAAGTGCAGGCACATTATAGCAGCAGTGTGTATAGCTGAGTGTAAGTGCAGGCACATTTTAGCAGCAGTGTGTATAGCTGAGTGTGAGTGCAGGCAACCCTCTATGCAATGATGCCCCTTCCCTTCCCACCCATTACAGGGAGCTCTTAAGCCAAAGCAATGCTCTTAAACCAAGTTACAATTTTGAAAAACTGTGATCTCTTCTTGCAAAGCGCTCTCAATCCAAGTTACTCTTAAAGGGGTAGTGTGGCGGTAAATAATTATTGACAGAATAACACACATTACAAAGTTATACAACTTTGTAATGTATGTTATGTCTGTGAATGGCCCCCTTCCCCGTGTCCCACCACCCCCGCCCGTGTACCTGGAAGTGTGGTGCGCTATACATACCTGTCACGTGCCGACTCGTCTCTGATCTTCAGTCTGCGATGTCATCTTTGGACGGCCGGGTCGAATCCCTCCGAGCGTCCTGAGTGCCGGCCGCCCTCTTCAGCGTCATCGGCTGCTCAGCCGCGATTGGCTGAGCATAACTGTCGGCATGTGACAGGTATGTATAGCACACCACACTTCCGGGTACACGGGTGGGGGTGGTGGGACACGGGGAAGGGGGCCATTCACAGACATAACAAAGTTGTATAACTTTGTAATGTGTGTTATTCTGTCAATAATTCTTTATCGCCGCACTACCCCTTTAAACCGAGGTGCCACTGTATATATTAACTTATATTAAATTCTTTAATATTTACTATTCATAGTAAGGCAGTGGCCACAAGGTGTGCATGTCTAGCTGGGTGCAGTAGTGCATTGTATATTTTACATGGAAGGGTAGCATCCCCAGTGTACCACACACATTCCTTGGCAATGAGCTGTTTCTCTGATACAAAGTGCCAGAAATAACTTATGATACTAGGATTCTGTGAAAAAGCTATTAAAAAAATAATAAACAATTATTCAAAATTGAACAATCCAATGGTCTTGTATAGCAGATACAGGGTAGATACGGCTTATACTCTTTAATCAAACTAAACTTTGCTTACAAGGATCTTCACAGTTTGGCTGCTGTGGATAGGAAAAAAATTTGTACTCACAGGAGCACCCTGCAGATCTGTCACATGATGCCTAGAAGGACGCATGCAGGAGCTAATGTGGAAACCGATCAGCACTATCTCCGACAAGAGAACTAGTAAGAGAATGGTAAATGCCAGGGGGACCTTGAGAATAATATTCCAATAATAATCATGCTGTACATCTTTAGGCTATGTTCATACAAAATATAAACAATGGCCACTGCTCACTACATTGTGCGTACAAACAGACGTAATTTGCATTCACTGCAATGGAAAAGATCAAAGATAGAAAAACAATGGACGTTGTTTTCAACTAAAAGAACGGACGTTGTTTTATGAAAAAGTATATTGTGTGAACTTATTCTTAAACTGAAGTATATGTTTGTGTTGAATTCTGCTGCCCTAAGACGGCCTGAAAAACATGGATACAGCCCTAGGCCACAGGCTATATCCATGTTTCCAGGAGTCCCTAGGGCTGTATCCAATTTGTCAGCAAATGCTGAGTGATCGCATTCAAGCATGCTCGAGTCACGCTCATCTTTACTCCCTATACCTCCATCTTGACTATATCATCTGCCTGAGGTGTTAAGAAGCATCTAATTTCTTTCATATATACTGTAGATGTGTATGGTCATTGTTGAACATTTTTTCATATTAAGTAAAATTAGAATAATGATTCAACCGTGGACTACAAGAAGGATATAGAACATAAAGCTTACCCTGGCATCATGGACACGAATAGTGACTTATAACAGGTTCAAGGAAATACGAGGAGGAAACACATCTCTTCGAAGAGTGGAAAAAGTGTTCACCTTTCAATTGACCTTCATAACAGGATCAGGTATCGTTCAGAGACCTCTTCAGGAGTCTCTGACTTGCCATTGGAATATCTCTTTATTTGCTTGCCTCTCACACAGGGTTGGTTATCAGTCCCTCCAGCCGTCAGCTCCGCACTACACAGTAAATGGAGCCAGAAGCGGTTTGTCTCGGTTACTGTGTAGCGTTGGCCCCCGTAGACTGTATAGTGTTGGCACCGCTAATATTAACCCAACAAAGTCGCACATTTCTGGCGGTCAAATTTTTTCTTACTGCTGCCAATGTTGCTCTTCTTAGTATCCCTGGTTCTGCTACCACTAGACATACTCAACCACACATCTAGTTTCTGTCATGTTCCATACCACTGCCATCATTGCAGCTTCTACTGCCCATGCCCATATGCTACTACATCTCATATGCATATGCCCATCTCATGCACTGTCCATCACATTCTATGGTGTGCAGCCACAATCCCTATACAGCTGCAGGTTTTGTGCCTTGTCCGGTATGTCCTACTGCTGTTGTTAACCCTATCTATAAGGATTAACATACTCTGGTCTACTCCCAAAAATGGATCAACATTTTTGATGACTTCTACACAATCCATATGAAAAAAGAATATATTGAGGGCACTCATCATTAAAATGAAAAAATCTTTATTTAGTCTTCTTTAAAAACATCCATGCTATGTGCAGCAGTGAATCGGGATGCCAGAACACAACTGATTGCTAGTACATGCTGTGGGTGAGCACCTCCGTAATCTTTTCACTCCCCTACACTGCTACAATGTTCTGATTTACCTTAACCAGATAGTGCCAGACCGCTATATCTCACAGACTGTTACTTCTATACAATCCATTTCTTTTCTCTCTTCCCGGACAATCAGTCATACTGTCACTGGCACATGCAGTCATGGCTTGGGACATTTTACATAATATCTATATGGCTTTCTTTAGGGCCAGTTTACACAGAGTAAAATCGTCGGCATTAATCCTACCTGCTGTCTGTTTCAATGGGAGGGCTTGTGTACCTCTGCTTCCAAGGCTCTCCGCTCAAAGAATTGACATGTCAATTCTTCGAGCGAAGAGCGGCAGAAGCGGAGGCATGCGGGCCGTCCCATTGAAACAGACGGCAGGCAGGATTAATGCCGACGATTAAAATAACACCAAACCTATTCATACTTCCCAAAAATAAAATAATAATAATAATAATAATAATAATAATAATAATTTTGGACATTATGGTAAACATGATTTGCTTTATCCAATGTCACTGTCTATGTATAGACAGTGCCAGGTCTTTGCCTTTAAGAATGGATGATTTTTAGTCTGTAACATGAAGATAGCATGAAGAGTATTATTGAGTGCCTATGGCTTCTTACTACAGAGCTGTAGGGGCTTCATGGGCTGTCATATAGGGTTCATATACACTGTCTTGCTGCCTACATAAGCCCAATATTACTACTACTACTACTACTACTACTACTACTACTACTACTACTACTACTACTACTACTACTACTAATAATAATAATAATAATAATAATAATAATACCACTATTATTTCATATTGTATTAGTCTTAATACAGACAGCACTATCAGTGGTTAATCTAATCTCTCATACATTTTCCTCTCACTGACCTCACTGATCACATTAACCACTATGTAGTCAAATCCAGTCAGGAAGGTTTAGCTATTTGCAGATCAGTGACTAGTTTTCATGCAAAGTAGATGACAACCTCCTCATAGGTAATGTTACCTGTATTTCTAATCTGCACAGACAAGTTGAGCTTTACATAAGAGTCGGAGGTGTATGAAGGCTGTGAGATAGAACATGACTCCTGAACATGCTGAAAATGTTGCCAGATTGCTTTTACTTACAATTTATTTCCTTTTCGTTGCAATTGGAATTCTTCTAAATGGATTTATTGTTATAGTAAACCTAAACCGCTGGAGGAAATCTCAGCCTCTTCAGGCCATTGACCTGATCATTACCTGCTTGGCAGCGTTGAGGATCATCCTTCTATTTCTATACACTGAATTCATTATTGAGTTACTGTTTAGTAAGTCAGTTTTCCAAGTGGAATTGTCTTGTGAGAATATGATGACCCTGGTGACGTCTGTAGAGTACTGCAGTCTGTGGTGGGGCTCCATACTCTGTGTATACTACTGCGTAAAGATCACAAACTACAGCCATAGACTCTTCATAAGACTGAAGATGAACATCTCCAAGATGGTTCCCCGGCTGCTTCTCGTCTCTGTGATTCCATCAGGTCTTTGCAGTTTGCCTTTTAAATGGTTTGTGTGTTCTATGAAGTATGATAATGTCACAGATGGAGAAACCCGAGTCGTCTCAATAATTCGCCTCAATGATTTTATCATCTACTTTTCAGGATCCATCATACCATTTATTATATTTTGTATTTGTGTTGGTCTTGTGATAGTGTCGCTCCTAAGACACACCAGGCACCTGGGCAGCAGAGGGTACAGATTCAATGATGCCCAACGTGACATTCACATCAGTGTCATTCAGAATATGGTCTCTTTTCTATTGTTTTATGTTCTCTCCTTTCTCGGTTCTAGCCTGATATCTTTGAACTTCGAGTCACCAATGTTCATTATACTGTGCGCTTTTTCTTATACTGCCTTCCCCAGTCTTCATTCTATCTCTATAATTGTAAGCAATAGAGAACTGAAAAAGTCCCTTCTTACTGCCCTCTGCTGCTCATCGATAAGAGAGTGAAAGCAAACAATGTTCTTAGTTTGTTCATATTCTAATAGATTTAAGTCAGAAATTTTCTTTCTTTTTTACATGGCCATTTTTTAGGGGGAATTAATGATGCAGGGAGTTTAGTAAAAGGCGAAGAGTATAGTTTGTGATGCACATCCAGGACTGTATATCATGGACGTGTGAATGCTGCCTTAAAGTATTTAAAAAAAAAAAACACAGCTTCAGGCCATGTTCACACAATATGCAAAAGAAGAGCCTGCGGAGTCTCATCGAAGAGTCTCGAAACACAGGACTAGCCAGAGTCCCTCCCTGAGATCAGCGATCTTTTTCTCTTCTGTTCACACAATCTCAGTTTTGAATTAATCGCGGCTGTTGTTGCCGATTCACAACAACGGCCGTGACTAAACTTATGTGCACTGCAGGCTGAGGAAATCCCAGCCAAAGTGTATACACGTAGGGAGAGATTTATAAAAGGGTGTAAATATACACCTGGTGTAAACTGCCCACAGCAACCAATCACAGCTCCATTTTTTTTCTACCAGAGCTGAAAGCTGAGCTGTGATTGGTTGCTGTGGGCAGTTTATACCAGGTATATATTTACAGCCTTTCATAAATCTCCCCCATAGTATACACTCGGCCGGGATCCCTAGCGGCTGCACGAAAAACTGACTTGTCAATTTTGTGCAGCAGCTATTCATTGAATAGCGGCCACACAAGCCTGACAAGTCACACAATGTTGGCTATGGTGAATTGGGTTACGGGCGCACACTGATGCACCCGCATCCCAATTCAGCACAAAGGAAGATCCTCTGTCCGGTACTGCAGTACCGGCCGGGATGATCTTCACAAACACAGAGAACAGAATGGCTGGTCACAAAATGGACACTGTTTTACACCGTGTAAACATAGCCTCATAATGCACCAACAACGTCCAAAACAATCTGTGAATCTGTAAAAAAATAACAAAATGAAAACATGATAATAAAGATCATACAAACAAACAAAGATTATACCATCATCTCCTTGGTTCAGTGTAGTCTCTCTTTAGATGTTATGATACAAATAAAACAACTAGAGATAACTACAGTATCTGGTTGAGATCTAACTGCTAAAACCCTTAGTGATCATAAGAGCCTAGGTGTTCCTGATCTGTGGGGGTCCCGATAATTGGTCTCACACCAATCAGCTATGTTTTCATTTATTGTGTAGATCGGGGACAACTTTTAATTATTTAAACCCTTTTATTCCAGTGCCATAAAATGCAGCACTGACTTACTGTTGTGCAAGATACAAATGATCAGAAGGTGTATGAATAGTAAGCCAGGAATACATAAAGCTTACTGATTTACTTTGCACCCTAAACAAAAACTCCATGAAGGCTATGAACTACAGGGCAGGAGGAATAGAGTCTATGGGGGACATGAATCATCTGGCGTTTGGGGGTTTTCGGCAGAAATTGCCGATTTACGCAATATTTAATTCTCATATCGGCACTTTCCGCCGGGTATGCCGGAGGGCGGGAAGGGGGCGGACTCAGAGTCTGCGCAATTCACCATCCGTTCCGCAAGAAAGATACGCCAAAAACCTACTCCAGTCCTCAGCTGGCGTAGGTTTTTCGGCGGTGCGCACCAGAGCGCACAGGATTTATGTAGAGGCAGTCCACCTCTACATAAATCCCCGAAGCGCCGGAGATGCAGGGACATTTATAAGTCCCCCTATGAGTCTAAAGCACTGCACTTCAGTGGCCTGCCTTACCTCCTTGACACTTCAGCCTGGAATAAAGACCTTATTTTGTAACAAGGCCATTAACTTTATAGGTAACTTTTTATGTTATTGGATCATTACCTCCCAGCCCATGTCTAGTGTGCTCCCCCAACAGTGCAGTGTGTCATATAATTTTTGCATTTTTGTTTTTCCTCTTCCCCTTCTAAGAGCTCTAGCACTTTCATTTTTCCATCTACTGGGCCATGTAAGGGCTTGTTTTTTCATTTTACCATAGCGTCTTTCATTTTACCATAACATGTATGATGAAACCCCAATAATATTATTTATGAAAATATAAATTGGTGAAATCGTTAAAAAAAATAATGCAATATGGGAACTTTTGGGGGGTTCCTATAATGCACTATATGGTAAAAGTAACATGATACCATTGTTCTATAGGTAAGTCTGAACACAACTATAAGTAGATTTACACAGATTCTCTATTGTTATATTATTTTTTTTATGAAATCCTTTTTTTTGCAATTAATTATTAATGAAATGGGCCTATTGTGACTCTTATAACGGTTTTAGTTTTTCTCCAACAGGGTGTCATTTTTTGTGCCATGATCTCTAGTTTTTATATCATATTTGTGTAGATCGGATGTTTTGATCACTTATTCTTCTTATTTTTTTTTATCTATAATGTAACAAAAAATCCACAATCCTGGCACTTTTTTCTCCCTTTTCGTTTCTGCAGTTCACCTTTTGCGATGACTAATGTTATATTTTAAGATTGGACAATTACGCACGCTACAGTATATAATATGTTCATTTAGTTATTTATTTTTATATGTTTTATTTATATAATGAGATAGGGGGGTCATTTTAATCTTTATTAGGGGATGGGCTTTGGGGTATTTTTAAAGACATCTTTATTTTTTTTACACATTTTAAGTCCCTCTGGGGGACTTTTACGTGCATTCATTAGGTTGCATTCACTGATCATTGTTATGCCATAGACATAGCATTGATCAGTGTAATAAGCGCTCTGCTGATTGAGCCTGCCTGTGGCAGACTCAATCAGCAGAGCGCCGATCAGACTGCACGGAGGAAAGTAAGAGACCTCTGGCGACATTTAAGGTGTTAATGACAGGCTGCAGCGCGGTCGCTACAGCCTGTCATAAAAGGTAAGGGCCCGGCTGCTCACTGCAGCCGGCCCCGTCCTGCTGTAAAGTGTGCTCCGCTCCGGAGTGCTCTTCATAGCTCATTAGAGACCCAGGACGTACATTTACGTCCAGGGTCGTCTGGTGACAATCATCCATGACATAACTATAAGTTCAGGGTCATCTAGGGGTTAAAGTGTCACTGTTGTTATAACTTTCAAAATCTAAATCAACATTAGATGTGATATAAAGCAAGTTTGCAATGTACATTCATTATCTTTTGTTGTTATCATTGCTGTAAAAAAAGCTGAACTTAGCAGAAATCCAGGTCCAGTCTCCTGAAGGCAGATTTAGTGATTTGTGCTGGTAGAAAAAAACAGACTAAACACAGGAATTCCGGCCAGTACAGAAAGTCACGGCTCATTGTGTCCATCAGTCACATGACTGCGTTCTCTCTGTGAGCGCTCAGATGGCCTGGGATACACAGGACTTTCTGTTTTCTGACTTTTTCCTGTTTTTTGAGAAAAAAAAAGTGCTGTGTTTTCCATTATAACTAAAAAAATAATTATAATAATAATGAATGTATATTGCAAACTTGCTTTATATCACATCAACTGTAGATTTAGATTTTTAAGGTTATAACGACAGTGACACTTTAAGGCACTGTATGTAATATTCTATCACTATTCTGAAACTATTAGGTATTTATCGCTGTTTTTTTTTTAATTTGCTTTTTTAAAATGAAATGTTAAAGATATATATTTATAATTACAATATGAAGCATAGACTCTGCACAGACTTTGTATTTCACGTCATAATCATTTCACTGCTCCTTTGCCTTTATTTAAATCATGTTTTTACCGTTACCAACAAGTCAAAAGGTTTCATACATTATATGTAAGTCAATTTTCTAATTGTAGATTTGTAGACAGATATTATGCAAAACAGGAAAAAAAAAATACTCAATGTCTGTTCTAATGTGATATTAGGTAAAGTCATCATAGGCGCAGACTGACTCATCCAAACTGCATGTCAGATATCAGGTGCTGACTCCTTACAGAGAATCTAAGATTTCAAATAAGAGAACATGGCCCTTGACTATAAGATCTCTCCAGAATTGGGTTATTTCTGAGAATTGGGTTATTTCTGAGAATTGGGTTATTTCTGAATGGATTCATTGTCATAGCAAACTTGTTTTGTGAATGAAAGGTCAAATTATCCAAACCATCAATGTTCTTATCACCGGTTTGGGACTGGTGAGGATTGTCCTGTTAAGTGTAAATGCACAAACTACTTATTTGTCAATAACTGGTTCCTCTGTGTTCGAGGTTAATGCTTATCCTGAATATATAGACGTGTTAATAACATGTATGATATTCTGCAATCTGTGGTGGGGCTCAGTGCTTTGTGTCTTCTACTGTGTGAAGATCACAAACTACAGGAATGGACTCTTCATGAGGCTCAAGATTAAGATCTTCAAGATGGTGCCCTGGCTGCTTTTTGTCTCTCTGATCATCTCGGTTTTCTCCAGTTTGCCTGCTAGACAGGTCGTGTTTTCTGTTCATGTTACTAATAGCACTGTGTATGGAGACAGAACCAGGGAAGTCAATGTCATCAATGTGTCCGTCGTTGTCCTTGCATCTTGCACCGCACCGTTTATAATATTCTGTGTTGCTATTTCTCTTATCATTGTGTCACTCCTGAGACACACAAGGAATATGGGCAGCAGAGACTCCGGCTTCAATGATATTCAATAAAAAGTTCACCTTAGTGTCATTCGGAGCATGGTCTCTTTCCTGTTATTAAATGCTCTGTATTTTGTAGCTTATATATTGTTTCCTTTTACTATTAACTTTAATAGTCCAACATTTAGTGCAGTTTGCTCTAATTTCATTTGTGCTTACCCAAGTCTACACTCCATTTCTTTGATTATCAGCAATAAAGAGTTAAAAAAATTCTCTCAGTGACATCCTCTTTTGTAGTTGGTTAAGATATTTTGAGCAATAAACTCCTTAATATTACGTATGGTGATGCCAATAATTGTATAAAAAAGGGGAAATAAAAAAAAACTGTATTTGATTATTTTTGTTTGGGATTTTTTGTTACAAAAATTATAAAGAAAAACTAAGAAAACAAACACATGAGGCTCTTCTAACAGGATACCCGGAATGTTAAATTGATTCTCCAGTTTTTTTTGTTTTTTTTTTATATATTAATATTGTGTAGCACTGTGCATAGCTTCTGTATTGCAGTACCCAGTGCCATAGACTTACATGACTTATTGCCTCTACTTGGTCATGCACTCTGACTATCCCACCCAAGTGGTTAGTATTTTTGCCAGTATTATTTGGATCCTGCATGCCCAGAGCATAGGCTTATTACATGCCATGGACAGGCCAAAGTACAGTGCAGGCCTATCCCGAGCATGAGGCCACCTTATCGTGGTGGCATGGTTTACACTATTTGCAAATGGTAACCAACTTTGTGTGTCTGTACACGGTGTCCACCGATGTCCACAGATCTTCTTGAAGTCACCTTTCAGGTCACATCCTCAGTCCTTGAATAAAAACTTTGGCAGTATAATACCTGTAATTGTACTTCAGTGATTCACCACTGCCAGGTCACATCTAGTGATGAGTGAACATTTCGATGTTCGGTTCGTATCCCAAACACAAACATAAAAAAAAAATATCATGACTGGTTCGTTACGTGTTTGACGAACATTCGCAAACAAATAACTAACGTACAGTAGAAGTGTATGTTTTGGTGCGTACAGATTATCAGGTGCAAAGTGTAAAATACGTAATAGCAGAGCAGTTACGAGGTGCGTAGCATTAGCATATCTTTTACTCGTATATTGTGCGTATATGCTGGCGATGACGTGCATACATGTATCACGCAATGTGCGCAAGGAATGCTAGGCCGCAGCATATAACCCTCTGATATCTATCCTTCAACCAACCACAAATCCACTGAACTATCCAGGGATTAAGTCCAATTTTCTCCAACCTCTCTATTATCTCTTTATGGGGAGCTGTATCAAAGGCTTTGCTGAAGTCTAGATAGGCAATATCCATGGCACCAGCTTAATCCAACACTTTTGTGATATAATCAAAGAAGTCAATGGGATTAGTCTGACATGATCTGCCCAGAGTAAAGTCATGCTGATTTAGATTCATCAAATTGTTGATTCTTAGGTGATTTTTACTATTACAGATATTAAGCTAACTGACCTGCAGTTACCAGGCTCTTCTCTACTATTTCTCTTCTTGTGGATGGGTACTGCCCACTGAACGGTCGCTGCCAAAGCTTTACCCCACCCTTTTAATTTAATATCTAAATACTCCCCCATTTTCTTAAAATATGTTTCCTTAAATCAAATACTTTTCTTGTAGTATAGGATTGTAGGTTATAGTATAGGATTGCACGCAGTCAGTTTGTATGTCAAACCATAAACACTGGTGGTCACTGGAACCTAATTTTTTTTCCCACATCTTCTTCCACGCTACACTTTTCTTCCACACTACAAGATAGCCATAGGGTTCAAACCCTGGCATTTGTGCCAAGGAATGATACTGTAAGTGTCCCTCTTTTCTGTGACGTGACTGGGCACGGGATTACTAGATTAGGATTTACTAGATTATTATGGTATCACAAGGGTAGTTACATTAGACATAGCACTATAGCATTGTTGTTTGTGTGACTGTTTTAATGGCCTTCATGGTTAAGTGAGTGAGAAAAGGCTCTAGGAAGGGTTTTTGATGGGGTATATATAACAACGCTGTCCTCTAACTGTGATAAAAGCGCCTTCAAATATTTGTAGCCTTCAAAATCTGTTGCTTAAAGGCATGTTGCATTAGTGTATTTACGGTGTGTTCATACAGGATTGGTTGCCTTGGGTTTCAGCTGTCTAAAATTTACAGTTGATCTGCAGCAACTAGTCAATGCACCCTTATGGTTTTCACCTTCTCATTTAAAGCTTGCTGGGGCCAGAAATAAAAAACACCACATGCCAGGGGCATAACTACCACAGTAGCAGCCATAGCGGCTGCTATGGGGCACACCACATCAGGGGGCCCCATTGCCTGCTCCTGCAATACACTGGACCACCTGAGCTGTCATCATTTGCAGCACCAAGTGGCCAAGTGGGCCTCCCAGGATCTCTGTCCCTTTAACTGAAAACATTTTTAAAAAAGAACTTACAGTTATGCAGTGCATCTGTGCAATCCGTTTTTTATTCCATCCGTTTTTGTAAAAAACTGATGGGAAAACAGATGCATTTGTGTGCATCCATTTTGATCCGTTTTTCCATTGACTACTATTATAAAAAAAGGATCAAAACACATCCTCTTTTTAACGTACACAAAAATAAAACAGTTTTTTGCAAAAACTGTTAAAAGAAACGGATTACAAAAACGCAGTGTTAAACCAGTTTTAGTGGTCAGTTGGGAAAGGAAGAAAGGGCGCAATCAAAAGTTTGCAATGGGGCCCAGCCATTTCTAGTTGTGCCCCTGCTGCAAGCCGTACATGTAATGGATTGCACGCTCTACTTGGTTGGAACATCAAAATAGTATCTCTTTATACAGTATGCTGTCTTGTCCATAGCCACAGGTCACTGATTGGCCGACCGAGCTTTACATCAGCCAGATCAGGCATTTTCCCCTAAGTAGTGACATCAACACATTTCGGTCCGGAAATTATTTCTGACAGGTGTCCTGGACCTTCTGGCACAACGATTGGGAGAGGTAAGTAGTTGTTCCTTTTAATCCCCTCCGTCTCTGATGGATTTAAAAAAAAAAAAAAAATCTGGACTTCTTCTTTAAATCTTCAGACATAATGTAAAAGTGCTTATAGAAGGCCAGTCAAGTGCGTCTCTTTAACCCTTAGACTATGTTGACACTACGTAAAAGTACGGCCGTACTTTGTGCGGAGGGGAACATAGCCTATTGTTCTATACTCTCCGGCCGGGATCTCATGCGGTGCCGCAAAGAACTGACATGTCAGTTTTCTGCAGCCACAACTCAGTGAATTGCAGCAGTAGTAAACCCTGTCAGTTCCCACAATGAAGCGAGCTGCTCCAGCCTATGGGGAGTTCTGAACACTGCGGCCATAAAGACCATCCGGTCGGTACTGCAGTATCGGCCGGGATGATCTGTGCAGAGACCGGCCGTTCCGTGAATCGGCCGGGATCACGGAACGGCCGGTCATTCACGTTTTGTGAACATAGCCTTAGGGTACACAGCATTTTTATTTTTTGCTCCTTGCATTCTAAAATTAATAGCTACTTCATTTGTCCATCAAAAAGTCATATGAGGGCTAATTTTTGTAATGACACCTTTTGTTTCACCATATAATGCATGACAAGGTGAAAAGAAAAATTGTTTGTAAGGTAAAAAAATGGGGAAAAAAATGCATTTTTGGAGGGTTTTCATTTTTACACAATCCATTTAGGTTAAACTGACACATTGGGCTTCATTTACTTACAACTCATCAATTTTAAGCCATTATGCTGTCGAATGTGACTTTTTTGTGTGCCAATTATTAATGTGGCGTACCCCCTATGTAAATCTGGAAGGTTTTTTACAAGACAAAACTAAAACCTAACGATCCAGCTACACTAGAAGCGGCTGGTTTTTAGAATCGAAAACCATTAAAAAAATATGGTTTGCTTAGTAAATCTGTTGTTTTTGTAAGTTTCAAAGGACACACCCATGACACGCCCACTTTGCGAGTTTTTGGACCCTTTTTTATTTTTTTTATTTATTTTTTTAATATAACATATACGTTAAACAGACTGCAAAAACGCAGTGTGAACCCAGCCTAAGATGTCCTAAATTTGTCCAGAATTCCGGAAACCTTAAAGGGGCATCCAAAATTACGTACAGCTCCAAGATGCACATCCGCATTCTGTCGGGAATTCTGAATGCACTGCAATGCAGCCAGGGTCAGCACCAACACGTGAGTGCTGACGGGTGCTAACGCTGCACTTACAGTTAACTGTGGCACTGTGATTGACCAGTCAGGAAACACTGACTCTCGACCCTGTCAATTACCCCCCCAGCATTGAGACGCAGCACTGGAAGAACGAAAGAGAACCTGGAGGAGGACACCACTGCAGCCTGCAACAAATGAGTATGTTTCCTTCATCCATTTTAATGTCCGTCAGTGAAACAGGTGGTTAAGCCTACAAGTGGCTAATAGTGATCATAAGTTACTCTCAGGTTGTAGTAAAATGTTTCTTATGCTGGGTTTACATGGAGCGATAATTCGCCTGATCGTACGATTAACGATTTCGAAGTAACAGTTTTTTTTATAACGATCAGCGTTTAGACAGAACGATATATCGTACGGAAAAACGATCGTTTTGTGATCACTTAAGCCTATCTCGCACATAGGTTAAATCGGTGAATGACTGTTTACACAAAACAATCTGCAAATTTTTTGCGAAGACCTACGACGATTTGAGAACATGTTTAAAGATCAAAATGAACGATTTCTCACTCGTCGCTTGATAGTTCGCTGCGTTTACACGTATGATTATCGTTCGAATTCGATCGTTATCATGCAAATTTGCACGATAATCATTCCGTGTAAACGCAGCATTACTGAGCTGTGAAATGTTTGCATTAATATTCAGTTGGAAAGTTCTTTCCAGCTGCAATTTGCATCCACAGACAAAAGTTATTCAAATAATCAAATAAGTGTCTGCTGTTCACTTGCCTTGTGTGTAATTCAGCTTTCAGAATTTCATTATGAAAAAAGGCGTAGCAATTATCTTTATAGTCAAGGCACAGATGTAGCAGAGCTGAGCTTAGTCCTAACCAATGTCCGGTTGCTGTGGGTCCGGGGGTGGGTGTTGCCACTCCTGGCCACCGTGACAAGTAGCCTTCAAAACACCAGAACCCACCATCAGGCCCAACATCGGTTCCAGAAGCCCAGGCCACTCTACCCACCTTCATTCTCTATTATCTCTTAGTCTTAGGCTGATGACATTTTAAAGTGTTCATATCATTTTAGCAGGTGTATTTGCCAAAACATGTATAGCAGTAGACACCATCTTCAAGCATCCAAAGCTTTTACTCTTTTATTATAATCAAGAAACACAAACTGCAAGTTGGAACCACAAATAAAAAAGTCTATGTATCAAGCAGTGTACCTTGTGCTCCTTAGCATTTTTTAGTGTATGTGGGATGTGCACAGACCTTTGTCAAATTTACTAAACAATGTAGTTCCACGTACGTGTGAATATGTCAGCTTGCGCCAGTTTTTTTTCCTTTTTGACATGGTTATTCATTAGAATTTTCTTAGCCGTCACTAGTCATGTGGGCATTTTGAAATTTTCGCATATTCATTCACATCTGTACTCCAGTCTCCGGATAGCGGAGATTTGTTAACTAAGGTCAATTCATAAATACCTGCAGTAAAATGCGCAACGAAAATAACTTTATTAGAATGAAAATGTGTTTTATTAATTAAATATTAACTACTACAGGAAGCTCTATTGCCGGCAATACCTATTGCCGGTAATACAGCTGAATGTAATAATTAATACTTTACTGTAATTAAAACAGCAAATGTTTCATCTAATGATGCTATTTTTTTTTTATCACAATAGCAACATTAGAAGAAACATTTAGATTTATGTGTCTGCTCAGCTGATTGGCTGAGCGAACATATAAAGAGCCGATCCCGTCACACTGAGCTCAGTGTGCCGGGGACCAGCAAAGAGAGAAGATAGAAGAAAGAAGATAGAAGACATCAGAGGGTGAGAAGAAAGCTCTCCCCCCCACACTACACCCATCCCAGCAAGGAAGGGGGGGGGGGGCACTTGACCCCTTCCTTGCTGGTATGGGTGCAGTCTGACATCAGTCTGGCACCCAAGGGGTTAAGTGGTAACCCTTACATAACCCTCTGGGGGCCAGATTGTTCAGTATGGAAACCCAAAGGCTTAAGGGGGATGCAATGCATCCTCCTTTAACCCCTTGGGTGCCATACTGTAAGTAGCAATCTGTAAAGATGCTGCATACTGTAAGGTGCACAACAACGCTCACAATGATGGATGTTGTGCTCCTGTTTGTGTGTTTCTCCCTTTTTATTTTTCAGATATCGGTATCCTGTGGATTACAGCGGATTCGATGGACTACGGCGATGACCAGCGGTTGTTGGTATTTTTTTTTTTTTATAAAATGGTCAACAAGGAGGGGGGTGTTTTTATTTGAATCAAAAATATTTTTCACTTGTGTCGTGTCTTTATTTAATATATAGACTTAGTAGTGGAAGCTGTCTAATAGACAAAATCCATTACTAAGTCAGGGCTTAGTGTTAGCAGGAATAAAATGGCTAACACTACCCCCCCCCCCCCCATTATTACCCCAGTACTGGGGTACTGGGAAGAGTCGGGTGCCAGTGGTCCCGGAGCATCAAAATTGGTGGTCATGGACTGGGCAGCAGCAGGCTGGTAATATTAACCCCTTAAGGACAGAGCCTGAAATGGCCTTAATGACAGAGACAAATTTTATGAATATGACCTGTGTCACTTTATTCATTAATAACTTCGGGATGCTTTAACCTATCCGGCTGATTCTGAGATTGTTTTCTCGTGACATATTGTACTTTACATTTCTGGTAAATTGGAGTCGATACTCATAACGCATCTTTATGAAAAAACCCCAAATAATGTGAAAAACTGCATTTTTCCAACTTTGAAACTTTTTTGCGTATACAGAAAGTGGTTATACCACATAAATTATATATTAAATAGCATTAGCAACATGTCTACTTTATGTTGGCGGCATTTATTAAACGATCTTTCATTTTTTTTAGACAATAGGGAGCTTAAAACATTAGCAGCAAATTTCCAAATTTTCAGTAAAATTTCAAAATCAGATATTTTTAGGGACCTGTTCAGGTTTAAAGTGTATTTGAGGGGCCTGTATGTTAGAAAGCCCCACAAAGCACCCCATTTCAGAAACTGCATCCCCCACACTCTGCAAAAGCACATCCAGAAAGTGTTTTAACCCTTTAGGGGAGTCACAGAAATAAAAGCTAAGTGTGTAAGAAATTAGAAAATTTTAATTCTCCGTGCATAGATTTTATTGTAATCCAATATTTTTAATATTTATAAACTTATTACCAGAGAAATGCACCCCAATATTGATCGCTCCGTTTCTGCAGTTTATAGAAATACCCCATATGTGGCCCTATTGCGCTATTTGACACAACCACAAGCCTCAGATATAAGGGAGCGCCTAGTGAATTTCAGTGGCTCCGTTATATTTGGTCATTTCTGACTGTACCACTTCAGGTTGGCAGAGGCTCTGGGGTGCCAAAACCTAAAAAACACCCCTAAAGGGACACCATTTAGAAAACTACACCCCTCAAGGAATGTAACAAGGGGTGCGGTGAGCATTTGGACCCCACAGGTGCTTCACAGATTTTCCTAACAATATGGCGTGAAAAAAGAAAAATGTATTTTTTACACTAAAACGTTGTTCTAGTCTTCAATTTTTCATTTTCACAAAGGGATAAGAGAAAAAAAAAGACACAAAACATGTAGCGCAGTTTCTCCCGAGTATACGGAAATACTCCACATGTGGACATAAAGCGCAATTTGGGTGCAGGGAAAGCCTCCAAAGGGAAGGAGCGCCAATTGGCTTTTCGAAGCTAGATTTCACTGGAATGGATTTCAAGGGCCATGTCGCATTTACAGAGCCCTCGTGCTGCCAAAACACTGGAAACCCCCCACAAGTGACCCCATTCTGTAAACTACACCCCTCAAGGAATCTAACAAGGGGTGCAGTGAGCATATGGACCCCACTCGTGACGGGCACAAATGTAGAAAAATGTGACGTGAAATTGAAAATTTTCATTTTTTCAATTTCACGGGACATATGTGCCCGTCATCCAGGGGAACATATCCTCACTGCATGCCTTGTTAGATTCCTTGAGGGGTGTAGTTTCCAGAATGGGGTCATTTGTGGGGGGTTTCCAGTGTTTTGGCAGCACAACGGCTCTGTAAATGCGACATGGCGTTCATCATCCATTCTAGCCAAATCCAACCTCCAAAATCCAAATGGCGCTCCTTACCTTTGGAGGCTTGCCCTGCACCCACATTTATGTCCACATGTGGGGTATTTACAGACTCGGGGGAAATTGCTGTACACATTTTGTGGCTTTTTTTCTCTTTTAACCCCTTGTGAAAATGAAAAATTTAAGGCTAGACCAACATTATAGTGTAAAAAATGTAATATTTCATTTTCACGCCACATTGTTCCACATTTGTACCTGTCACCAGTGGGGTCCATATGCTCACTACACCCCTTGTTACATTCCCTGAGGGGTGTAGTTTCCATAATGGGGTCACTTGTGGGGGGTTTTCACTGGCTTGGCAGAACAGGGACTTTTTAAATGCAACATGGCCTTTGAAATCCATTCTACCGAAATCCAGCCCCAAAAAGCTAAATGGCGCTCCTTCCCATTGGAGGCTCGTCTTGCGGCTGCATAGTGCCTTAAGTCCACATGTGGGGTATTTCCGTACACGGGGGAAATTTCTTCACGCGTTTTGTTTTGTTTCTTCTCTTTTAACCCCTTGTGAAAATGAAAAAAACAAGTCTAGGTCAATGATTTAGTGTAAAAATGAAAAAATTTTTACACTACATGTTGGTCTATACTTGATTTTTTCCCTTTTCACAAGGGTTTAAAAGAGAAAAAAAGCTCAAAGCGTGTAGAGCAGTTTGTTTTGAGTATGGAAACACCCAACATGTGGACATAAAGTGCCATGCGGCCGCAAGGCGGGCCTCCAGAGGGTAGGAGTGCCATTTGGCTTTTGGAGGCTGGATTTGGCTGGAATGGAATTCAAGGGCCATGTTTCATTTACAAAGACTCTATGCTGCCAAGACAGTGGTAAACCCCCACAAGTGACCCCATTCTGCAAACTACACCCCTCAAGGAATCTAACAAGGGGTGCAAAGAGCATATGGACCCCACTGGTGATGGGCACAAATGTGGAACAATGTGACGTGAAAGTAAAAAATTTCATTTTTTCACTTTCACGGCTCAAATGTGCCCGTCATCAAGGGGTCAATATCCTCACTGCACCCCTTGTTAGATTCCTTGAGGGGTGTAGTTTCCAGAATGGGGTCACTTTTGGGGGTTTTCCACTATCTTGGCAACACAGGGCCTTTGTAAATGCGAGAAGGCATTCACCATCCATTCTAGCCAAATGGTGCTCCTTCCCTTTGGAGGCTTACCCTGCACCCGCATGATGCTTTATGTCCACATGTGGGGTATTTCCATACTTGGGGTAAATTGCGCTACACATTTAGGGTGACATTTATCATTTGCACCTTTTTTTGCGAATATTTTTATTTTATTTTTATGTTTGCAGCCTAGTAAGGTATTTATGAACATTCACATGTTGGTTCATAAATGACCTGCTATAGCTTACCTGGCGCTGTGCATTTTACTGCAGGTATTCATGAATTGACCCTGGTTAAAAAAGTTCCGCTACCCTGGGACTGGAGTACAGATGCGAACGAAAATGCGAAAATTTCAAAATTCTCACATGATAAATCCCGGCTGAGAATATTCTTACGGATAACCACGCCCACAAATGTCAAGAAGGCAAAAAACTGGAGTAAGCTGTCATATTCACACATACACCGAGCTACACTGTTTAGTAAATCTGACGAAGGGCTGTGCACATCACACTTACGCCAAAAAATACTAAGGAGCACAAGGTACACTGCTTGATACATGTCCCCCTTAGTGTTTATTTTATCTTTTAATGCTTTGTGAAAATGAAAAAATAAAGACTAGATCAATGATTTAGTGTAAAAATTATAATTTTTTTTACACAAAATGTTGGTCCAGCCTTGATATTTTTCATTTCCAAAAGGGGTTAAAAGAGAAAGTAAATGCAAAACGTGTAGGGTAATTTCCCCTGAGTACGAAAATACCCCACATGTGGACATAATGTGCCATATGGGCACAGGGCAAGCCACCAAAGGGACAGAGCGCCATTTAGAGGCTGGAATGGAGGACGGAGGCCATGTTGCATTTACAAAGCTCCTGTGCTGCCAAGACAGTAGAAACCCCCACAAGTGACCCCATTCTGGAAACTACACCCCATATGGAATCTAACAAGGGGTGCAGTGAGGATATGGACCCCACTGGTGACGGGCACATATGTAGAACATGTGCTGTGAAGATGAAAAATACTATTTTTTTCACTTTCACAGCACAAATGTGCCCGTCACCAGGGTGGCATATCCCCGCTGCCCCCCTTGTTAGATTCCTTATGGGGTGTAGTTTCCAGAATGGGGTCACTTGTGGGGGGTTTGTACTGTCCTGGCCGCACAGGGGCTTTCTAATTACAACATGGCATCCTCTAATGGGAATGGCGGCCATGTCTATTTAGTTGGGGAAAAGGGACAATTTTAATTAATTTGGGGGTATTAGGCCAATTAGAAGTTTATAAGGTTGAAAAGTACAAGAGTCCATCAAATTCAACCTGTGTTGATCCAGAGGAAGGCAAAAAACCCTCGTGAGGCAGAAAACAGTAGCCTCATCACAGGGGAAAAATTCCTTCCCGACTCCATATTGGCAATCAGAATAATCCCTGAAATAGGAATAAGGGACAGAATATTGAAAATTTAGAACTCCAATAACGTGTGGTACGCCTTGAAGCAATCCTTTATGCAGAGGCCAGGGTGATCAGGACAGGTGTCACACTGGTAAATGCTGTCCTTTTTGTACCACGTTCTGGTTTTTCGCGTGGCGTTATATGGTTTGAGGACTTGATCTGAGAGATCAACTCCTCCCATATACTGATTGTATTCTAGAATACAATCAGGTTTGTTCACGACGTTCGTGGTACCACGTACAGTGACAGGGGTGACGCTATTCCTGTGAATTGTGGTCAGAATAAGGACATCGCGTTTGTCCTTATATCTGACCAACAACATGTTTTCACAGGCATAGGCCTTGCACGCACCCCTTCTCATCGTTTCTCTAACAGGGTGACTTGGGAGGCCTCTTTGGTTTTTTCGGATCGTGCCACAAGCTACAGTAGCTCGGGCAGCGAGTGACCGAAACAGGGGGATGCTGGTATAAAAGTTATCAACGTACAGGTGATAACCTTTATCCAGCAGTGGGAAGATCAGTTCCCAAACGATCTTCCCACTAACTCCGAGGATGGGGGGGCATTCTGGGGGCTGGATTTGGGTGTCCCTACCCTCATACACTCTAAATCTGTAAGTGTACCCTGAGGTACTCTCACAGAGTTTGTAGAATTTCACGCCATACCGCGATCTTTTATTGGGAAGGTACTGGCGGAAATGGAGTCTTCCTTTGAAGCTCAGGAGGGACTCATCTACTGAGATGTATTTCTCTGGGATATACATCTCAGCAAATTTGGATGAGAAGTGCTCTATGACCGGCCTTACTTTGTACAGTCGGTCATATGAGGGGTCATCTCGTGGGGGGCACCTTGCATTGTCATTATAATGCAGGAATTTTAGGAGGGTTTCGAATCGTACCCGTCCCATGGCCATTCTGTAAAGTGGGGTATTATACATAATATCCCCACTCCAGTATTGCCGCATTGTGGTTTTTTTTACTAGGCCCATGTGCAGCAGGAGCCCCCAAAATTTAGTCATTTCGGCTGCATCAGTAGGGGTCCACGCCATGGGCCTAGCAAAAGAAGAGGAGGGGTTCTGGGCCAGGAATTGGTGCGCGTACAGATTTGTTTGCGCCACCATCAAATTTACAAGGTCATCAGAGAAATAGAGCTTGAAAAAGTCTATTTCTCTGAGACCTGTGGGGTTAATTTGGATTCCCGCCGTTGCCATAAAGCCAAGAATCCAGGGCTGATGATTTTGGGGGTCTGGGGTCCAGATGGGGTCACCTGTCTGGGGGATGGGGGGTGGGATGGGATGACGTGTCTGGGGGACAGGGGGCGGGATGGGATGACGTGTCTGGGGGGCAGGGGGCGGGATGGGATGACGTGTCTGGGGGGCAGGGGGCGGGATGGGATGACTTGTCTGGAGGGCAGGGGATGGGATGGAATGACGGGGGGCAGCCCGAGGCGTTCTCCTTCGACACCGTGGTGGATAATCATCATCACTGGATGATGATGATGATGATGAGGAGGAGGAGGAGGATGAATGGAGGAATGAAGGATCCCCCCATTCATTCTCACTGGCTGTTTCGGTGTCAGAGGCGATAAGTGCGTACGCCTCTTCCACCAAAAATCGTTTCTGTGACAATTTTATACGGGGATTGGGGTAGGGGGGGTATGTAAATGTAATGTGGTGTAGTGGTGTAGTGTAAAGCTTTATTAGATGTATTGTAATGTAATGTGTGGTAGTGTAGTGTAGTGTTTTGTGTTTTACGCGTTTTTCACAGTAAGGGGGGAGGGGGGAACCTACGCCAAAAAAAGAGTTGCTGATAAATGCCGCACTTATGTGCGGTACTTATCAGCAAACAGTGGCGGTAGGATATAGAAAAAAAAGGGTGAAAAGGGGGAAAAAAACCCCTATGCCAAAAAAGCGGAGTTGCTGATCAGCGACGCACTTACGTGCGATGCTGATCAGCACTCAGCGGCGAAAGGGCGCAAAAAAAAAAAAATGCTATTTCTTCACCCCAAAGCCACTGATTAGTGTATGATATACACTAACCAGCCGCTAGGGGGCAGTACTACGTACCTGACGGAAATAGCCGAAGATCTCCGGAAAAAACGAAGTTACCCGACAAGACCCGAACGAAGATGCCGAACGATGACGCGGAAAGAAGCGGACACCGAACGAAGACGCGGAAAGAAGCGGACGCCACGGGATCGCCGATTCTCCGCACCGGACGCTACGATCAGGTGAGTATGGTGCACTACACACCACACACACCTGCTCTGCTCACCTCAGCTAACCGACTGAGGTGTGCAGATCGCCACTATTGGCCGGCCGGGCTTGGCCGGCCAATAGCAGCGATCTGGGGGGTGGCACCATGGCCCCCTCTAGTATACACATTAATGATGATTGGTGCTGTCTCCGATGACCCTGGAACCGGAAAATCACTGTAGTTGGCTGATTTGGATAAATCAGCCAATTACAGCGATCGTCGGCACGGAGGGGTTAATCACCCCCCCGTGCCGACAAGCTACGGTGGTCTGCTGTTAGTAACAGCAGCCATCATTACCCGATTGCCGCGTGTTTACATGCAGCGGTCGGGTAAACATCGGACGTAAATTTACGCCCTGGTGCGTTAAGTACCAGGCTGCGAGGGCGTAAGTTCACGCCTGATGTCGTTAAGGGGTTAACGAATGCAATTGTGCCAAACACCTACTTTGCCACATTTACTACACGTTTTCAACACTTTTTTTTAACCCTTTTTAACAGGTGCGTGACCTCAATAAGGGTGGCTTTACACAGAGAGATTTATCTGACAGATTTTTGAAGCCAAAGCCAGGAACAGACTATAAACAGGGAACAGGTCATAAAGAAAATACTGAGATTTCTTCTTTTTTTAAATTCATTTGTGGCCCAGGGTAAGTTTGACTGTTACTATGAAGGGTTAATAAATTACCTCTGTCTTGCAGTTGGAGAGTGCCAGTGGTGCCAGCACACAACATTGAAAGTTGTCCAGCAGTGAAGCAGTTAACAGGCAGATGTGTGCTGTGCATTCTGGGAAGAGAGGAGGGGCACAGAAGGATCTTGTGTGGCAATGAAGTCAGAGTGTGTGCTCTGAGGTAACAAGAAGCAGGATTCTGTTGTGTGAGAAAGACAGAAAGGAACTAGATCCTGTTGTGGTATGAGGTAAAAACACTGACAGAGAAAGTCAGATTTATATAAAAGCCAGAAATAAAAGTATAGGACCAAGATTTACCATAGGGAGAGAGAGACCAGGAGTTACCACAGGGAGAGAGACCAGGATTTACCACAGGGAGAGAGACCAGGATTTACCACAGGGAGAGAGACCAGGATTTACCACAGGGAGAGAGACCAGGAGTTACCACAGGGAGAGGGACCAGGAGTTACCACAGGGAGAGAGACCAGGATTTACCACAGGGAGAGAGAGAGCTGGATTCACCACAGGGAGAGAGACCTGGATTTACCACAGGGAGAGAGACCAGGATTTACAACAGGGAGAGAGACCAGGAGTTACCACAGGGAGAGAGACCAGGAGTTACCACAGGGAGAGAGACCAGGAGTTACCACAGGGAGAGAGACCAGGAGTTACCACAGGGAGAGAGACCAGGAGTTACCACAGGGAGAGAGACCAGGAGTTACCACAGGGAGAGGGACCAGGATTTGCCACAGGGAAAGGGACCAGGAGTTACCACAGGGAGAGAGACCAGGATTTACCACAGAGAGAGAGAGAGAGATGGATTCACCACAGGGAGAGAGAGAGAGAGCTGGATTCACCACAGGGAGAGAGAGCTGGATTTACCACAGGGAGAGGGACCAGGAGTTACCACGGGGAGAGGGACCAGGAGTTACCACGGGGAGAGAGATCAGGATTTACCACAGGGAGAGAGACCAGGAGTTACCACAGGAAGAGAGACCAGGAGTTACCACAGGGAGAGAGACCAGGAGTTACCACAGGGAGAGAGACCAGGAGTTACCACAGGGAGAGAGAGCTGGATTCACCACAGGGAGAGAGACCTGGATTTACCACAGGGAAAAAGACCAGGAGTTACCACAGGGAGAGGGACAAGGAATTTCCACAGGGAGAGAGACCAGGAGTTACCACAGGGAGAGAGACCAGGAGTTACCACAGGGAGAGAAACTCCAGCCAGTGGGAAGCAGAGGGTTTTACAGGATAGGACGGATAAACTCAGGTACCTGAAACACACCCTCCCTATGTACAGAGGCCAGGATGTATTTCAATATTATTCTCAGTGATGTTTTATTGCTGATGGAGTTTTACTGTATGGAGAATGTACCAGAACAAAACCTGTTAAACCTCACTACAATGGAGTCTGCTTAAAAAGTGTTCTATAAAGAAGATACTTAAAGGGAACCTGTCACTCCCCCTGCTGGGGTGACAGGCTCCCGACCCCCCGTTAGAGCCCCCTATACTCCCCTAATCCCGCCAGGTCCCGCTTCTGGAAATAGTCGGGTCGGAGATATCGGCGCCCGAAGCTCGGCGCACACGCTCCTCAGATGAGTCCAACACTCATAGAGAATGACGGAGCGCTGGACTCTCCTGTCATTCTCTATGAGTGTTGGACTCATCTGAGGAGCGCACGCGCCGGACTTCGGGCGCCGATATCTCCGTGACCCGACCATCTCCAGAAGCGTGATTAGGTGAGTATAGGGGGCTCTAACGGGGGGTCAGGAGCCTGTCACCCCATCACTGGGGGTGACAGGTCCTCTTTAAGAAACCTGACAGATTCTTTACTTTGGCTTTTAAAAGCTGTCAGATTAATCTTTCGGTGTAAAGGTACCCTTAAAGGGGTAGTGCGGCGCTAAACATTTATTCACAAAATAACACACATTACAAACAGGCCTGTGGAGTCGATAAGCCGCAGCTCTGACTCCAACTCGGAGTCCTGAATTTTATCAGGACCAACTCCGACTCCTGAATTTTATCAGGACCGACTCCGACTCCTGCTCCTTCATAAATGGCCAGTCATATACCAGGGGAGTTATTTATCAAACTAGCTCAGCAGCTTCTCCCTAATGTCCTACATGATCCTGGGGCAACTTCTGAGTGAATAAAGGAATACTGTATATAAAGCAGATTCTCCTGTGTGTGCAGTGGATGCAGCCAGTCTCCAGCCTCCATGTCCTAAACTGCTCACAACTAGACTTAAATGAAGTAGTGGTCTTTTCCTGCTGACAGTCTTCTATGTTTCTAACTAAATATTCACCATACTTTAAGAAACACTGCTAACAATGCCAGATTCCTGTGATATAGAAGTCAGCCATAGTGATATAGAGAGGGATCACACATGATATAGAGTTCACACAGTGACATAGGAGGTCACTGTAGGGGCACGCAATAACACACACACACACACACACACACACAGCCTGCTGCAGCCATAGCATGCACACACACCCACACAGCCTGCTGCAGCCATAGCACACACAGCCTGCTGCAGCCATAGCGCACTACACACACACACATTCTGCTTGCTGCAGCCATAGCACACATACACACAGCCTGCTGCAGCCATAGCACACACCACACACACACACACACACACTCGGCTTTCTGCAGCCATAACACACATACACACAGTCTGCTGCAGCCATAGCACACACACACACAGCCTGCTGCAGTCATAGCACACACAGCTGCAGCCATAGCATGCGCACACGCACACACACAGCTGCAGCCATAGTACACTGAAGAAAAACACACAATCTTCTCCCCGAGAGAAAACACCACACTGAGGACAGAGGTTACTGCTACACTACTTATGTCTTCTCCTCCTCCTCTATATTACACAGGATATCTTCATATTACACTGCTGCTCATATACAGGCATCCAGCATCCAGGAATAGAACAGCACAGATCTCCCCCCACACAATAGACTCTTCCAGCTCAGAAACAAACTGCCAAATAGTGACCGACAACTTTTCCATGACCACCCTTATGTAATAGGGCCAGGGTCCTATTAGAGTGTTGCTCATAATATATATTCATGAGCAAAACTAGTAAAATTCATATCAAAATTCAATTCTACATTTTTTTAAGATTTTTTAAAGCTGGAGTCGGTACATTTTGTATGTGAATGGCCCCCTTCCCCGTGTTTCCCCCCACCCACACTAAACCCGGAAATGTTGGTGCATTATACTTACCGCATTCATGTCGACTCCGAACCGCTCCATCCGTCCCTCATGCCGGCCCCCGTATGCCGCTTCATCAGCTGCTCAGCTGTGATTGGCTAAGCAGCTGATTACGCGGCACAGGGGGGGCCGGCATGAGGGACGGATGGAGCGGTTGGGTCGGCCTCCCGAAGACGACTACATTGTCACAAGATGGCGGCTGGGGGTCGACAGGAATGCTGTAAGTATAATGCACCAACACTTCCGGGTCTAGCGTGTGTGGGGGGAAACACTGGGAAGGGGGCCATTCACATACATAACACAGATTAGAAAGTTGTATAACTTTGTAATGTCTGTTATTTTGTGAATAAATGTTTAGCGCCGCACTAGCCTTTTAAAAAGGGTTAGGCCTCAGTAGAAGGCGGCGTGGCTTTTGGTGAGCCAAAAATTGTGCGTGGTAGAACATTGTTTACCTCTACTCAGAGACTACAAGGAAAAATACCACCATAACACATATCACCACTTAATTATTATGAATAGTACAAAATTCACCTCATACAGGAAAAATATAATAGTAGATACCAGTCCTATAGGCTCTGCAGACTGTATAAGTGACTATAGTACAGTTTACAGATAAGCACACTGAATCTTAAGAACCGAAATTTGTTCCAAACTTTGCAAAATGGTGGCGGCCCCACTATAAAATACACACAAAAGAGCAAAAGTAAATATACTAACTTGTCTGCACTCCCCTGGAATCCTCCTATAAATCTTCAGTGTATCCAGCCCACTCATCCAACCACTGAATGAGACCAGACTAAATTAAAGGGGTATTCCCCCCAAGAGCAAAAATTTTTTAATGCTCTCAAACCTAGATGGTCTTACTCACCAAGTCCCCCTGAGTATTTTGAGCCGTCTCCCATCTTTCTAGCTGCTGCCGTTCCTGAGTTACAAGTTTTTTTGAAAGATGGTTTATCAAGATAGGAAACTACATTTCCCATCATGCAATGCTTTTGCCTGATGATGGTGAAGTAGCAGAGCTGAGATGATGAGACAGTGATGCAGAGCTGAGATGGTGAGACGGTGTAGCAGAGCTGAGATGATGATGATGATGATGGCATAGCAGAGCTGAGACGGTGTAGCAGAGCTGAGCTGGTGAGACGGTGTAGCAGAGGTGAGATGTTGTAGCTGAGATGCTGAGACGGTGTAGCAGAGCTGAGATGGTGAGACGGTGTAGCAGAACTCAGAACGGGTGATATGTGGGGGAGTTGGGGGGCCGCTGGTTATAGGGAGGGGGGTTTTTCAGTGGCTCCGCAGGAGAGCACAACCATAAGGGGCGGGGGTGCCGTGATTGAGCTCGGCGGGGGGTGCCGCCGGTAAGCGCCGTTACGGGTGACTGGAGGTGCCGCGGATGAGCCCATCGGGGGGGGGGGGGGGGTGCCGCCGGTAATCTTAGATGCCGTTGCTGGAGGTGGAGTGACCTTACCCAGAGGCGCAAGTGAGCCGCGGGTGATGGATGGGTGCCTTGATTGATCCCAGCGGAGGGGGTGCCGCCGGTAAGCTTAGATGCTGTAGGTAGAGATAGTCCGCGGGGTGGCGCGGGCGAGCGGCGCGAGTGACAGTGACCTTACCCAGAGGCGCAAGTGAGCCGCGGGAGACGGATGGGTGCCGCGATTGATCCGGGGGGGGAGCGCCGCCGGTAAGCAAGTGAGCTGCAGTGCTGGTGGTGGACAAGGAGTCACCCGTGGGGGTGAGCCGGGTGACGGATGGGTGCTGCGATTAGGGGGCCGCTGGTTATGGAGGGGGGTTTTCTGTGGCGCCCCAGGTGAGCACAACCATAAGTGGCGGGGGTGCCGTAATTGAGCCCGGCTGGGGGGGTGTCGGGGTGCCGCCGGTAAGCGGGTGACTGGAAGTGAGCCACGGATGACAGTGGGCCGCGGGTGACGGGAGGTGCGGCGGTAAGCGTTGCTGCGGGTGACTGGATGAGTCCAGCGGGCGGGGGGATGTCTTGGTGCCGCCGGTAAGCGGGTGACTGGAAGTGAGCCACGGATGACAGTGTGCCGCGGGTGTCGGGAGGTAAGCGTTGCTGCGGGTGACTGGATGAGTCCAGCGGGGGGGGGGTGTTTAGACGGAGTGACCGGGGATGGGTGCCACGATTCTTCACGGCGCGCGTGAGCCGCGGGGGGTGCCACCGGTAAGCATTGCCGCAGGTGACTGGAGGTGCTGCGGATGAGTACAACAGGGCACGGTACGGTATGGGTGACGGGGGTGGCTGCTGTTAGAGAGGGAGACAGTGACAGCTGCTGCACTGATCACTATCTCCCTCTCTAACAGCAGCCTCCGCCGGCAGTGTCCTCATTCACTTCAGTTTGGCTGGGTTAGAAGCGCTAACCCAGCCCATTGAAGAGAAGGAGGACACGTGATGCCGTCTCGGAGGGTGAGGGCCAGGAGCTGGGAGTGTGTCGGGTTGGACTGGGATTTGATGATTCTATGCAATCTGTGGAGGTGAATGTACCTAGATAAAAGCAAAACTGTGCAGAATCCATAATAAATTGATATTGGAAAGATGCAAAGCTAGGGGTGGGCAACGTATTAATGCAAAAATAACTTTTGGGGGAATACCCCTTTAAGCTCTCTGCTCTACAGTCAACGTGTTCCAAGTTATATTGCAGCGGTACCGCAGTCTGGAGTAGTGCCGAAGTATTTCTAACAAGACATTAAAATGTTGTGTAATGTTTACAACCACATGATTAGCGGCTGGCCTAGATGTCCTCAGACCATTGTACCATAAGCGGGTGCCCTACTGTGGAAATCCTTGCCTACTTGTGTATAATGGACCGTCTTCTCCGGTTTATACCTGCCTTGCACTATATGGGGACTTTTGTTACTTTGGTTCCTGTGTAGACTTTGTTTTCTTTTTCCTTTCGTTTTGCTGTTACCGAATATGTACTGACCCATGTATATCCAGTCAGTATTACTTATCATTCTGTCAAAAAACACTGTTGAATAAAATGTTATTAAAAAAAACAGCTGATGTGTTTTGTTCATGCAATCTAGGTAATAGCATGTGTGGTGTCCCACTAGGGGTGTTGCACTTGTGTGCACCCTTCGCAAAAGTCTGTACTTATTGTGTTATTATAGTGATGAAAAGCAATACCGAAGTTAGCCACTAGATGCAACTGTATTGTATATGTATATTTGGCAGCTGAATAGCTGAAGGATTGCAAAGGGTTATTGTTTTTGTGTTTCACCAGGATCTGTAGACCAGTAGGAGTTCTGCTTTCTTCTTTTCGATCACCTCTCTTCTCTCTTCTTCTGTTGCACTTTTCCACCCACTCAAAACATTCTTTACGGGCTAAGCAGAAGTGAGTCACATGGGAAAGAGGAAGTGTAGCTCAGTCTTAGTCAGGTTCCTCCTCCTTGCTACTCTACTTCTTGTATCACTTAGCACAACTCAACCAACACGACTACATCCTACACTGCACTTCTACTACAGATCTGGTCATTCTATTGTCAAGTGTTTATTGGAACTTTGTCAAGTGTGTGTCAACTACTTTATCTAAAGAACCTTATACTGTTGAACCTGTATTACCTGCTGCACACTTACAGATAGTAAACCGACTCAACTATATTCAAAGACTCTGGGGGAGATTTATCAAAGGGTGTAAAATTTAGACTGGTGCAAACTGCCCACAGCAACCAATCACAGCTCCTCTTTCATTTCAACAGAGCTGAAAGCTGAGCTGTGATTGTTTGCTGTGGGCAGTTTGCACCAGTCTAAATTGTTATTATTTGCCACCACCGACACAGCACATACCGCAACTTTGGTACATTATCCCCTTTCTGTGGGTGGCGGGTCCTATCATCCGGGAGGGTCACTATACCACTCTGGCTATCCGTGACATAACCCCAAGGGACCCAGTAGAAACCCGTCAGGACACTGACCACAGGGGAAAAGGGTACAACCGGCCTGGTAAAATGAAAGCAGGCGTGCCATCACACCTGTGTGCCCACAAGGCACTGGCGTCCTGTAACAACATCCCAAGGTCTGACTGTATCTCAGCCATCCACCACCGGAGTGGTGTCACACGAGAGCACCTACCAAGTGACCGGCCGCTCCTCCGATATAACATCATACCTGTGGTACACCACATATGGCATAGCATAGCTATGGCTAGGATTGAATGATCAAAGTGCATCAGAAGTTTTATGTATGGAGTCTGTTTTTACTATGAAGCTTGAATAAAAGAAAATGAACCTTTAGAACAAAGAAGAAAGGTTTATAGCAACTGTAATAAGAATAATAAGACATGGGGATCAGAAGAGGAAATAAATGCTGGCCAAAAAATACAGGAGGGTTAGAGATTTGATTATATTGATAAAGAAGCATGGAAACACAATGGTAGATGGTAGATGTGTGCCTAACACAGACTGATAAAAAGCCCCAAGTTTTTGGGCAAGGCCCCCATTTTGCAAAAGTTGTGTAACTTTTTTTTATTTCGTGCCCTGTTCGCCATGTGGGCGGGGAGATGACATGGCATTGAAGCGTGTCCTCCCCATGCACAAAATTTATTAAGATTGTTGCCTTGACTAGGCAAAAATTTAGCTTAATATCTGCAACAGCCTGGAGTTACTGTAGATTTTCTTGGCCTGCTGCACAGCAGTCTCTGATGTGCTGGTTTTCCAAGGGATGTGCACGTCTTGATATATTCAACGGTGGAAACCTGGGAAAATTTGAAATTACGGATTGGCAAAAAAGAATGTCTCTTAATACATCTGCCCCAATCTCTTTGCCTCCAGTCCTTCCTCTTTTAACCATCTAGAAACTTCCACATTAAAGCTAAGGATAGGAAAGGGGGACAACTATAGGACGGTTAACCAGACAGTGTTTGAAGAAGTTTCCAGAAACCAAACATCCAGGCAAATATTGATGGAGATGACTGTTTCCGATGATAATCTTGCAAAGTGGATTGAACATTTTCACACACATATAATTGTGTGTGCTCGGCTGGTCACTTGCTAAATGGTACTGTGTGATGCCATTACTGTGGTGGTCAGTCGGTGGTAGTCGGTGGTCGGATGGTAGGTTGTCGTGACGCCACTGCTTATCCAGCACACAGGTATGGAGACACACCTGCTTTTAGTTCTTCTGGCTGGCTATACCCTTATCCCAATGGTCGGTGACCTGCTGGGTTGGGATGGGTCCCTTGGGCGCTTATCAAGGTGATCCGGAGTTGAGTTATGACCCACCCGGACTGTCGGTACCGCCACCCACAGAGAAGGGGAGATGACCCAAGGACGGTGTAACCTGTGAAGGTGCTTTTGCAATAACTACTGAATCCCGGTAGAATAAATAAGCTCTTCTTTACTGAAGGAATACTTTAGCATACAACAGACTTTTGACTTGACTGGACTAAATCTGCACTAAGAACTGTAGAGGTAGCATAGCAGTGTTGACTTGGTTGCGTGCTGAGAAGGTAGAGTGAGTTCAGAGTAGTGGAGAGTACTTTGTCTTGAGAGTTCAGAGTAGTAGAGAGGAGCTTGTCTTGAGAGTCCTAACCCAATGTAGTACTGTACTCTGCCAAAAAGAAGTAGAAGAATACTTGAAAGAAGAAGAATACTTGTTCCCGTGTTTCTACCTTTGTCACTATACCACCTTTTGCCCTGCAGTGTTGGTTGACTCGTCCTAACAAGGTGACACAAGCCCCATTCCTAGTTACCTGAGTTGAGCAAAGTGTCTGAGAGTTTCCAGGTTTCACCTGCATTGCAAGATAGAATATGTAGGCTTGTATCAACTTTGCTTTATCCGGATCAGCTCCTCTGCCTTTAGGATATTGTCCTGCACTAATGATGAGCGAATACTGTTCGATCGAATAGATATTCGATTGAATAGTGAAATATTCGAATATACGATATTCGTACGAATATCCCGCGAATATTCAATAAATATTCGATAAGCGTTTAAATCCCCAAGCTTCCGGTTTTACCCTCCAAATGGTCGAATAGATGTTTTTCACTAATCGAATACTTGTTCCCATAGACTTTAATGGGATCGAATATTCGTACGAATATCAAATATTTGAATATCTCGCTATTCGCTCATCACTATCCTGCACCTTTAGAAATGTTCTCGGCGTAGGTTGGGTTTATCCCTGACTTGTCCTTTCTTTAGTGGTTTAGCACTGCATGGTGAAGATAAGTGTTGATTCAAAGAAAAGAGACTCTGTGTTTCCCATGAGCGTCTACATTTCCTCTCCACATGTGACAACTTCCTACAGGGTGTGTAGCAGCTCCTGTGAGTGGTGGAGAAGAGAGTGCAAAAAGGGAAGAGGATAGAGATAGGTGAAAGGGAAAAATAGCTCTCAATCGGTGCACAGATCACAAACAAACAGTAACCCTTCGTTCACTATAGCTGTGCACTATACAAATACAGATATACATATCAGCGACGCTTAGTGGCAAAAGTAAGACATGACTTCATTACTATTTGACTTTGAGTACAGGCTTTTGCGAGGGTTGTTCAAAGCAGCAACACTCATGGTGGGACGCCACATAATAAAAGAGAGTTTTCTCAACAGGTCAGACAACAGGTAACTAAAGTATGTTAGTGTACAGCTGAGAGAGACGGGAGAGTATTATCAACATATAGAGGGATGTTTGAGCCGATGAGAAATACGAATAGAACAAATCAAGGTTCCTACGCATTGATGAACTATATAGCGTAGGGTGATGGCATGGTTGAATGTATCTCCTTACATCATTTATGGTTTCTTGGCGACACAGTTCGTCATTTTTTTTGCAACATTTTTAAAATATGTTAAAATTGAAAATAGTGTATTCTCCCTGATGTACTTATGATTTCTGAAAAATAAAAGAAGCCAATCACTCGTCTCATCTGTCATCTACAGAAGAAAATTAGAAAAAAATTGTATTTACTTATCCCTGATATACTGCTGGTTCCTATTCAGCATCTTCCAGTCCCCTTTCTGTGTTCTTCCTGTCTCTGAATTGAGTGCTGTAGGACCAGCCAGCTCAACCGATCACTGGCCGAGATGCTACACCACTGCAGCCAATGATTTATTGAGGCAGCAGGTTCTGCTCCAAGCATATGTGTCAAAAGAAATAAGAAAACAGAAGATCAAGGAGAATTGGAGCTGAGCGGCACCCAAGGTAGGTAAGTATGTTTTTTTTTTCCTCTGACATTTATGTGAAATCATTTAATGAGATGGGAATATCTGTACAAAACCCTATGAATAAACTTATTTAATAACTGAACTAGCAGAAATATAATCATTATTTATTACTAGGGATGAGCGAACCGAACCGTAACGAACCAGATTCGTTACAAACTTTACAAAAAGTTTGGTTCGTCGCCGAACCGAACTTTGAGAGAGTCCGTAACGAATCTAGCTAAAACAACAACAAATAAAATCACAGAATAGACCAGGATACAAGAGATTATTACTCCTATAATCCCTTGTATCCTGGTTTTCTGTGAATATCAAGATGTGTGCTGTCACCTCTGTTAGGGTGAGACCTTAACCCTTAGACGACCCAGGGCGTATAGTTACGCCATGGAAGTCTGTCCCCAGACGACCTAGGGCGTAACTGTACGCCCTGGGTGTTATTCCCGCTATGAAGCGCGCTCCGGAGCGGAGCGCGCTTCATAGGAGGTGGGGGCCGGCTGCAGTGAGCAGCCGGGACCTCACCGGCAATGACACGCTGCAGCGATCGCGCTGCCGTGTGTCATTAACCCCTTAAACGCCGCGATCGCGGCGCGACCGCGGCGTTTAAGTGTAAGTGACAGGGGGAGTCCCCTGTCACTTACCGATCGGGACCCCCGCAGTGTGACTGCGGGGGTCCCGATCGGTAAAACGGACTGCCGGAGGTCCCTTACCTGCCTCCATGCGGTCCGATCGGCGCTCTGCTACTCTAAGCCTGCACAGGCAGGCTCAATGAGCAGAGCGCCGATAACACTGATCAATGCTATGCCTATGGCATAGCATTCATCAGTGTAGAAATCCAAGTAATGAATGTAAAAGTCCCCCAAAGGGACTTCAAATGTGTAAAAAAAAAAAAGTTAAAAACACTAACACACTACCCCAAAACCCCTCCCCCAATAAAAGTTGAAATCACCCCCCTATCCTATTATATAAATAAAACATATAAAAATAAATAAATAGATAAACATATAATATACCGTAGCGTGCGTAATTGTCCGATCTATTAAAATATAACAAGCGTCATTGCGAACGGTGAACGGCGTACACGAAAAGAGGGGAAAAAGTGCGCAGATTACCGATTTTATGTTACATTATATATATAAAAAAATTTATAAAAAGTGATCAAAACGTCCGATCTTCACAAATATGGTATTAATAAAAACTAGAGATCATGGCGGAAAAAATGACACCCCATACAGCCCCGTAGGTGAAAAAATAAAACTGTTATAAGTGTCACAATAGTCCCATTTTATTTATAATTAATTGCCAAAAAAAAAGGATTTCATAAAAAAATACATATATAACATTAGAGAATCTGTGTAACCTGCATATGGTTGTGTTCGGGCTGACCTATAGAATAATTGTATCATGTCGCTGTTACCATATAGTGCATTACGTAGACACAGGAACCCCCCAAACGATACCATATTGCATTCTTTTTTGCGATTTCACCAATTTATATCTTCATAAATAATATATTTGGAATTCCATCATACATGTTATGGTAAAATGAATGACGCCATTACAAAGTACAACTATTCCTGTAACAAATAAGCCCTTACATGGCCTGTAGATAAAAAACTGAAAGTGCTAGAGCTCTTAGAAGGGGAGGAGGGAAAAACGGAAACACTAAGATCAAAATTTGCGCGGTCCACTGGGTCATTTTGGGCCTGGTCCTCAAAGGGTTAAAGAGTCACTGTCATATTTTTTTTTTTTTGCAGAAATCAATAGTCCAGGCGATTTTAAGAAACTTTGTAATTGGGTTTATTAGCCAAATCTGCCATTATCTGCATGTAAAAAGCCTTTTCCCAGGTCCCCCCTCCTTCCTCTTTTTCATCCACTCTGAAAAATCTGAAAATTGTGACTTGTTGCAGGAGTCGTACCCTGTCTGCTCTAGGGAGAGGGGAGGGGGGAGGAGGAAGGAGGGAGTTAGCCGGCAGCAGAAAGCAGATAACAGAGGATTACAGGCACGGAGCTGGGTGACAGCTGTAATCCGAGCTCAGACAGGTCACTGGTGACTGTCACAGGAGATATCCTGTGAGGGATTTGTAGATTAACTCTTTGTTGTCCTGTTTTGGTCTTTTCTTTAGCTCTCTCCATAGGAGAACAATGAAGACAGGGGGGAGAGCTTCAAACTGCTTTTTCATGATAAAAATGCATTTTTCGGATAATAAACCCAATTACAAAGTTTCTTAAAATCGCCTGGACTATTGATTTCTGCAAAAAAAAATTTCACGACAGTGACACTTTAAATTATTCTCCTCAGATATACCTGGGTGCTGCCTAATCAAAAATGTAATGTGACAACTGTCTGTGAGTATCAACCAAGACACATAAAAGCAACTTCAGTGTTCAAGCTGATCTACTTTAAGTCAAAATCTCAGTTTATATCTTTACAATAAAGCTTCAAAAAAATAATAGGAGAACCCAGTTTAGCCGCAACCAAAAAAGTAAAAAAAAAATAAACAGTCCAAAAAAAGTCCCCTCACTGTCCCAGAAAAAAAAAAGTCCCATCGGCTGTCCCATCACTGCACAGTTGTGTAGAAAAATGTTGGCGATTCTTGGTGTCCAAGACTGTGCACCCCATACTTATTTCTGGTCCTTTACTTATGGGCAAGGGCAGTACATGTCTGTTACTGCTCATTGGGTCAACATCCTCCCAGAAGACCATCAGAAAGTTAGCCCATTCTTGCCACTGTCACCTCCCCGGTGCTTTAGAGGGCCTGTTCTGCCTCCACCACCTTGCAACCATCCGCCACTTTGACTGCAATCCAACCTGCCCTGGTGTCTTAGGCTAGGTTCACCCTGCGTTTTCAGCATCCGTTTAACGGATCCGTTTTTTTTAACGTCCAGAAAAATAGGGTCAGCAACGTGTTTTGGTCCGCCCAAAAAAACGGATCCGTTTTTTTTTATAATGGAAGTCAATGGAAAAACGGATGCACACAAATGAATCCGTTTTTTGCAATCCGTTTTTCATGCGTTTTTTGCAAAAAACGGATGTGTTAAACGGATGCTGAAAACGCAGTGTGAACCTAGCCTTACCAACCTGCCCTGGTGTCTTACCTACGATGTCAGGCCCAGGGCTCTCCTCCATTTTGTAAGCCTGGGTGAACGGAGCCACAGTGGGCAGGAGCTACTCCGGACCATCAGGGAGGAGATATTTAAATGGCTAAACCCCAGGTCAACTAATGGTGTGAAGTGTTGTGGCCCACAAAGGGAGGAACATTGTCTCTGCAGTGCAGCAGGGAGGGCTAAGTCATACACCTACACCTTGTATGGCACATGTGATAAACCTCAGTGCACAGGTTTCTTCGAACATGTCCTGCCAATTGTTGATCCTTTTTGAGGACGCAACTCTGTGAGCAGGCATGACTATGGGATCAACGACATCATCCCACTCGTCCATGTTCTGGAAAGTGCGCTGAACAACATCATCAGCGAAGATTCCCAGGCCACCACTCCAAGGCTGAACATTCTCCTCCACCTCCATTGTCTGTTCTCAACCATACTGGCCTGGGTACAATCAGGTACTGCCTCCTCCTCCTCCTTAAATAGTCTGTTCTCAACCATACTGGCCTGTGTGCAATCAAGTGGTGCCACCTCCTCCAATAGTCTCTTTTCAACCTTACTGGGCTGGGTGCAATCAAGTGCTGCTTCTGCCTCCTTCTCCTCCTCCATCAATTGTCTGTTCTCAACCATACTGGGTCCAATACGGTACTATTACTACTGCTGGTTCCACTGTCAAATGTCTGTTTTCCACCCTACTGGGTCCAAGGAACTTTGTTTCCTATGTCCCGTGTAATCACTTACACCTTGGCTAATTTTTGTTCACTATTTTTGCACTTTGATTTTTTCCACTTTTTTCATTGTAATAGCAACTGCAACTAAACAAAACTATACCCTATCAGACTCCCATTATTGTAGCTGCAATTATTCAGCTGTTATAGCAACGTTCGTTTTAGGTTTGGTTCGTATGAATCCGAACTTCACGAAAGTTCACCGGATCGAACCGAACCAAACTTTTCAAAAGTTCGCTCATCCCTATTTATTACTTTATACAATGGAGGAAATATAGGATTCCTGCACTTCATCTCTAAAGATGTCTATACATTTAAAAATCCAGAATATGTCTCCACATGAGAGATTTTTGACTGAGCTAAAGAGGACTGTAATATAGATCAGTTCACTTAACTCTTTCAGGACCGGTCAACATAGTGCCTTGAGGACCAGAGCCCATTTTTGAAAACTGACCAGTCTCACTTTATGTGGTTATGCCTTCGTGATGCTATAACTTATCCTAGCAATTCTGTGATTGTTTTCTTGTGACTTATTGTACTTTAGGTTAGTGGTATAATTTGGCCAATTTATGTACAATTTTCATGAGAAAAATGTCTACATTTCATGAAAAAAATGCCAAAATTAGTTTTTCTCTGTTTTTTTAATTATAATTTTTTATTTCTGCGGTTACCGTGCAGGTTTAGTTATGCAATAATTTTATTGCAATACTGAATATGTGTACTTTTATTTTTTTTCTTATATATTTATTATTGCATTGGGGGCTATTGGGATTTTTATGTGTTGTGTACTTCGGCCTTAGGGCCTGATCAGCCACTGTAGTTATGACACAGGAGGCTTCAGGGAAGCCTCCTGGTGTCATAGCCAGGGCCGTATTAACAGCTGCCCTAGGCACTAAACCTGAAGACGCCCCATCTTCATGAACCAGTTAGCATCATGATTTTCTAGTTTCTAATTAGCCCCAGGAGTCACATTTAACACCGCCGCACCAGACCTGACCAATACCCCCATATTGTCACTGGATAACACCACCACACCAGACCTGACCAATACTGCCATACTGTGACTGGATAACACCATCATACCAGACCTGAACAATATCGCCATACTGAATATCACCAGATTTACTAGCAATTCTAAACATGAGGTAGGAGACTAAAATAATAATAAAAAAAATAGTTTCCTACCCCCTGCTCCCTGTTGTTGCCCTAGGCACCGGACCACAGGTGCCTAGTGGTAAATACAGCTCCGGTCATAGCAACCATCAGGGCTGTGCGATCGCTTCTGCAAAGGCCGGATGGGAAAAGAGAAAAGATACTCCCTCTCTTCTGCACTATAGTTGCTGCAATCGGCCTGATCACATCACCTATAGGGCCAACTGCCGCAATCCGCACTCGGCACAGGTCGTGGCGGGTGCCCGGCTATCACTGAGCTGTAACTATATGCCCTTGAGCGGTAACTCACCGCAAAAAAAGATGTACAGTTACATCTATAGTCCTGAACGGAGTAAACATGTTTCTTATAATATATGTTGTTTATATAAAATATAAACGCAAACCACAATATCAATTATGCAAACAATAACAATATAAAGAATATAAAAAATGCATATAAAGTATTAGAAACTTAAAAAAACGTGTTTTTAATAGGTTTTATGTTTTTAATACTTTATATGCATTTTTTATATTCTTTATATTGTTATTGTTTGCATAATTGATATTGTGATTTGCATTTTTATTAAAGCTATTATCACATTATTTACTGGTTCTATCAGGTGCAGAACCAGGTAGTGCATTCAAAGTTATATATACAGGATATATAATTGAGTTTTATATATACTAACTGATCCATATACCTTAAGGTTGAGCTTACCATTTTTATGTAATGTTTCTAATAATAACAACTCAACACATCAGATGTTCCTGGGACGAGATGTCCTATGTTATCATTAGTCTATGCGGACGAGGGCAAAGGAAAATTCTCCATAGTGAAATGGGCAGTTTTGCATTTGTCTCTCCAGACGTTGTTTGCATTTGGAAAAATAAACCACAATAAACAGATCAGAAACCCATCAGTTAATCTACATCTTGTGTCTGATAACATAGGAAACTAGGCAGCTATAGAAGAGGTCACTAACAGCAGTTATAAAGGATAGCAGACATTCTATCTCCTATATCTTATGTGTGGGCGCTTTTAATTGAAATAAAGCATGGACTGCCCCTTAAAGCCACCGAATGGCCGGAGCTCAGAATATAACAATATGTTTGTGCATAAAGATCTGTTGACTCAGATGTGATCTTGAGTTTTTTCAATGTTTAATAAGCTGGTATACAACTGCTTGAATTTACTATCATACCTACAAAGCTGTATCCACAGCATTTATTACATATTCATAGCATTTATTTTATGCACATGGCATAAAAGGTGGGGGAGTGGGGTATGGGGAGCATACCAATTTTTAAAATCTTCTTCCCTGTCTTCTGACAAGGGCAATGAGGAAGCACCAGACACTACCTTCTCACAATAGTAGCATAGGATCACTATTTTTCCCTAGTTTGGTGAACAGGCTATAATATTTTTACCATCTTAATCCGGCCTCTGATTAAATTGAGCGAGGGGTGGCAAATGGGGGTTGTTGCTAAGTTGACTAAAAGGCCCTCAGGCAGTGGCGTAGCTATAGGGGTCGCCGGGGTCGCCATGGCGACCGGGCCCCTACGCTAGGGGGGCCCGCACGGTCCCCCCTTGCCACTTGTGACACTGTCACTTTAAGCATTCCGAGAAGCTGCGGCCGCACAGCTTCTCGGGATGCACAGATCGCTTTGATGTTCCGCCCGCACATTGAGCGGGCGGAACATTAAAGCGATCAGAATACAGGAGCAGGACCTGTCAGTGTCCTCCTCCTGTATTCTCTCCCATAGGCTGCCGGCACTTCATACCAGCAGCCTATGGGAGGCCGGGCCGTGACCTCTCCGGCAGGCGTGATGATGTGACGTCATCACGCCTGCCGGAAGTCCCGTCCCTGCGGCTCGCAAGATGGAGCGAGAAGAGGGAGAGGAGAGCTGCTGCCTGCACAGCGCGGATTAGGTGAGTAGGATGTTTGTTTTTTTAGGGGCACCTCTGGGGGCATTATTAGTATATGGGGGCACCTCTGGGGGCATTATTAGTTCTTGGGGGCACCTCTGGGGGCATTATTAGTATATGTGGGGAACCTCTGGGGGCATTATTAGTATATGGGGGCACCTCTGGGGGCATTATTATTGTATGGGGGCACCTCTGGGGGCATTATTAGCTCATGGGGCACCTCTGGGGGCATTATTAGCTCATGGGGGCACCTCTGGGGGCATTATTATTGTATGGGGGCACCTCTGGGGGCATTATTAGTTCATGGGGGCCACCTCTGGGGGCATTATTAGCATATGGGGGCACCTCTGGGGGCACTATTAGCTCATGGGGGCACCTCTGGGGGCATCATTATTGTATGGGGGCACCTCTGGGGGCATTATTAGTATATGGGGGCACCTCTGGGGGCATTATTATTGTATGGGGGCACCTCTGGGGGCATTATTAGCTCATGGGGGCCACCTCTGGGGACATTATTAGCTCATGGGGGCGACCTATGGGGGCATTATTAGCTCATGGGGGCACCTCTGGGGGCATTATTAGTTGATGGGGCAACTCTGGGGGCATTATTAGCTCATGGGGGCACCTCTGGGGGCATTATTAGTTCATGGGGGCACCTCTGGGGGCATTATTAGTTCATAGGGGGCAACTCTGGGGGCGTTATTAGTTCATGGGGGCACCTCTGGGGCATTATTAGCTCATGGGGCACCTCTGGGGCATTATTAGCTCATGGGGGCACCTCTGAGGGCATTATTAGTTGATGGGGGCAACTCTGGGGGCATTATTAGCTCATGGGGGCACCTCTGGGGGCATTATTAGTTCATGGGGGCACCTCTGGGGGAACTATTAGCTCATGGGGGCACCTCTGGGGACATTATTAGTTCATAGGGGGCAACTCTGGGGGCGTTATTAGTTCATGGGGGCACCTCTGGAGGCATTATTAGTTCATGGGGGCATCTCTGGGGGCATTATTAGTTCATGGGAGCATCTCTGGGGGCATTATTAGTTCATGGGGGCACCTCTGGGGGCATTATTAGCTCATGGGGGCACCTCTGGGGGCATTATTATTATATGGGGGCACCTCTGGGGGCCATTATTAGTATATGGGGGCACCTCTGGGGGCATTATTAGTGTATGGGGGCACCTCTGGGGGCATTATTAGTATATGGGGGCACCTCTGGGGGCATTATTAGCTCATGGGGGCACCTCTGGGGGCATTATTAGTTCATGGGGGCACCTCTGGGGGCATAATTAGCTCATGAGGGCACCTCTGGGGGCATTATTAGCTCATGAGGGCACCTCTGGGGGCATTATTATTGTATGGGGGCACCTCTGGGGCCATTATTAGCTCATGGGGGCACAGCAGGGAATCCTACATACAGGGGGCATCCCACATTCCTACTCACTTTACTGCACATTACACCACACAGCGCAGTTACTATGGGAGCCTACAGGAGGGAGGAAGGGAAGGAAGTTGCTAGAAATGTGCGGAGCCTAAATTGTTTGTCTCGCAGGTTCTCAGGGGATGAAACGTATCTGGAAGGAATCATCATGGAGGACTGGGCCGGATGGAGAGGAAAAGGGAAAGTGACGCCTCAGATCAAAGAAGACATCACCGGTGAGTCACTGTATGACGGTTTTCTTATTTTGTAGAACATCGTTTAGTAGGGGTGCCCCGAGGTGGAAAAGGTTGGGAAGCACTGCGCTAATCTGTCCCGCTGCGCCCGCTGGCACATGCTGTCATCTGATTGGGCCTCTTACCAAATCAGATGACAGCAAGTACCAGCGCCCCCTCCTCCAGACATCTGCCTTGGCGGCCCAAGCTGTGTCCTATGGCCGTATCTTTACCGCGTTGAGCTCCAGCTTGTGCTGCATCTACATTATCTGTACTCAGAGATATCACTGCGTTATCTGTGGTGTTACATAGGACTGCAGGTGACTACTACATTATGTGTACTCAGAGAGATATCACTGTTATCTGTGGTGTTACATAGGACTGCAGGTGATATCAGGTGACTTCTCCAGGTTGCAGAAGTTCGAACTTCATCGTGCCCTGCTGACAGTTTATAATGGGAGTTGTAGTTTTGCAGCATGTGGCTCTTCAGGTTGCAGCACTACAACCCCCATTGTTTCCAACTGGCAGTTCATGATGGGAGTTGTAGTTTTTCAGCTGTAGAGTCAAAGATTGGAATACAATGATTAGACAATGACACAGTACAGTCCATTAATTATAGGGGGCAGTAGTGCAGTACATGAGGTGGAGGCAGTGGCCGTGCATTAGAACATGGTGGCACATTAGAGTAATTGGATATAACGTTAGATAGGACTTTGCCTGATCGGGGGGAGATGGGGGGGGGGGGGGGGGCAAGCTAAAATTTTGCACCAGGGCCCATCAGCCTTTAGCTACGCCCCTGCCCTCGGGGACAGTATTTCTTGCATATAGCTTGTCCAATTTAAATGTACTGAAACTGTCAGAGGTAAGGTGTCACTGTATGTAACTTTCTGCCACTTGACTTGACTTGGACAGCTGGTTCAGGGGCCTTGGAGGCACAGTCTTCTGTTTTGGCTTGACCTTTCCTGACTAGACACTTTATGGTCAGTTGAGCTCAGAGGCATTTTCAGGAGGCTGGACATCTTTGATTCTGCATATATCCACCTATTTGATATCTCTCCCTGTCCATACTGAGAAAATGTAGCTGTCTTTGGTTGAGAGAAGCATGTGACCAAACCATCTTTCTTTCTTACAGAAATGTTAACACTTGCACTGCAATATACGTCAGTGTATGCTGTTATAATTAGTAAAATAGCAGTACGTAAGAACATAACATATGATACCCAAGCACACTTTAGGATATAACATCCAATAGAGGAGTCCTGGCACTGCTCTCATTCACTGATGATTGCTCTAAGGCCCCATTCACACGTCCGTGTCAGTTTTTACTGTCAGGAAATCCTGATCAGGAGAACTCAAATGTCATCAGGAAAGTATCTGGATTTCCTGACAGTAATCCGTTTTAACCATCAGGAAACCATCAGGAAAAACCTTCAGGATTTCTTGATGAGATAATATGGTCTAGTATGCCAACATAAATCACAGGTACCCACACAGCCCCTAGTGTACCTGGATGGCCACAGGCTGCAGAACTACAACTCCCATCATGGCCTGCCAGCAGAGCCATGATGGGAGTTGTACTTCTGCAACCTGGATGGCCGCAGGCTGCAGAACTACAACTCCCATCATGGCCTGTCAGCAAGGCATGATGGGAGTTGTACGTCTGCAACCTGGATGGCCACAGGCTGCAGAACTACAACTCCCATCATGGCCTGCCAGCAGAGACATGATGAGAGTTGTACTTTAGCAACCTGGATGGCCACAGGCAGCAGAAGTACAACTCCCATCATGACCTGTCAGCAAGGCATAATTGGAGTTGTACTTCTGCAACCTGGATGGCCGCAAGCTGCAGAACTACAACCCTCATCATGGCCTGCCAGCAAGGCATGATGGGAGTTGTACGTCTGCAACCTGGATGGCCACAGGCAGCAGAAGTGCAACTCCCATCATGACCTGTCAGCAAGGCATGATGGGAGTTGTACTTCTGCAACCTGGATGGCCACAGGCTGCATAACTACAACTCCCATCATGGCTTGCCAGCAGAGCCCTGATGGGAGTTGTACTTCTGCAACCTGGATGGCCACAGGCTGCAGAACTACAACTCCCATCATGACCTGCCAGCAGAGCCCTGATGGGAGTTGTACTTCTGCAACCTGGATGGCCACAGGCTGCAGAACTACAACTCCCATCATGGCCTGCCAGCAGAACCCTGATGGGAGTTGTACTTCTGAAACCTGGATGGCCACAGGCTGCAGAACTACAACTCCCATCATGGCCTGCCAGCAGAACCCTGATGGGAGTTGTACTTCTGCAACCTGGATGGCCACAGGCTGCAGAACTGCAACTCCCATCATGGCCTGAAAGCAGAGCCCTGATGGGAGTTGTACTTCTGCAACCTGGATGGCCACAGGCTGCAGAACTACAACTCCCATTATGGCCTGCCAGCAGAACCCTGATGGGAGTTGTACTTCTGCAACCTGAATGGCCACAGGCTGCAGAACTACAACTCCCATCATGGCCTGCCAGCAGAGCATCATGGCCTGCCAGAGGGGGTGCGGGCGATCGGCCGGCGTCCAGAGTGCAGGGCGGGTGGTGGGGGGATCTCAGGCAGTCCTGTGCTGAGGTCCGGGGCTGGTTCTCTACCAATCCGGAATCGCGGGCACTTTCCTGATATACATCAGGAAAATGCCCGTGATTCCGGCTCTCCCATAGACTTCTATGGGGGCGTCCGTGCCGGATTTCCGGATGAAAATAGGACAGGATCTAAAAAATCCAGTCCTATTTTCCGGAACGGACACCCTTCAGGAAAAATCCGGAAGGGTGTCCGTGTCTAATGTTAGCCTATGAGTCCGGAAATCCGGACAGATTTTCCGGACGTGTGAAGGGGGCCTAAAGCCAGTGCATAGGGGTATAGTACGTAGCCGTATGGTATCAGTGGCGGTCTTTGGCACCAAGCACCCCAAGCGATCGCTTGGGGCCCCCAACATCCAGGGGGGCCCCCACGCCCTGCTCTTGTGCTCAAGACCGCTGGACAGGGCCGCTGCCCAGCTCGCTGCTGCCATCTGAACTGTAACTATGAGCACTCGTAATGAGCGCTCATAGTTACATGCAGCAGCACTGACAGGGCGGGAGACATTGGCCCCCTTCCTGTCAGTCACTCTTGTGGCCGCAGGAAGGGTTTTCCCCAGCAGTGTATGCTGTTATAATTAGTAAAATAGCACCCCAAGCGATCGCTTGGGGCCCCCAACATCCAGGGGGCCCCCACGCCCTGCTCTTGTGCTCAAGACCGCTGGACAGGGCCGCTGCCCAGCTCGCTGCTGCCATCTGAACTGTAACTATGAGCACTCGTAACGAGCGCTCATAGTTACATGCAGCAGCACTGACAGGGCGGGAGACATTGGCCCCCTTCCTGTCAGTCACTCTTGTGGCCGCAGGAAGGGTTTTCCCTGCGGTCACAAGTGGCAGCTTTGTCCTTGTGGTGCCGGCGCTCCAGTGACATCACTGGAGCATCGGCGCCAGGACAAGGGGAGGGCAGCCTCTAGTGATCGCAGGGAAAACCCTTCCTGCGGCCACAAGAGTGAAGAGAAGAGGAGACGCCCGGACCCAGGTGAGTATAAGTGTTTGTTTTATTGTGTTATATACTATATGGGAGGGGGAGCACACAGGGGTCTGTTTAACAGGGGGAGCGCACATTGGGGGTCTATATAAATGGGGGAAGCACACAGGGGGGCTATATAACAGGGGGAGCACACAGGGGGCTATAGACTACTGGGGCTTCACAGAGGGGTCTATATACTACTGGGGGCAGCACACAGGGAGTCTATATACTACTTGGGAAAGCAGAATGGGGTCTATATACAACTTGGAGAGCACACAGGAGGTCTATATAAAAGTGGGGGAGCACACAGGGGGGCTATATACTACTGGGGGAGCACACAGGGGTCTATATACTGCTGGGGGAACAAACAGGGGGTCTATATATAACTGGGGGAGCACACAGGGGTCTGTATACTACTGGGGCAGCACACAAGGGGTCTATATAATACTGGTGGGGCACACAGGGGGTCTATATACTACTGGGGGAGCCACACAGGGGGTTTATATACTACTGGAGGAGCACACAGGGGTCAATATCCAAGTGGGGGAGCACACAGGAGGTCTATATCCAAGTGGGGAAGCACACAAAGGGGCTAAATACCCCTGAGGGAGCACGCAGGGAGCCTATATACTAGTGGGGGATCACACAGGGGGTATATACAACTGGGGGCAGCACACAGGGGGTCTATATACTTCTGGGGGAGCACACGGGGGGGCTATATATAACTGGGGGAACACACAGGGGTCTATATACTACTGGGGGAAGCAAACAAGGGGTATATACTACTGGGGGCAGGACACAAGGGGTATATACTATTGGGGGCAGCACACAAGGAGTATATATTACTGGCGGTAGCGCACAAGGGGTATATACTACTGGGGGCAACACACAGCGGTCTATTGTTTTGGAACGCGTGTCGAGGGGGGGGGGGCCCAGACATAACTTCGCTTGGGGCCCCAAAAATGCCAAGACCGCCCCTGTATGGTATGGTATAGTGTGGAAAAATTATCGGGAAGATTAACGGTGCTCAAGCTCTCTTGTAGGACAGCAAATGCAGATAACATGGTTGGTATGAGGCGGCACTTACCAAGTCCTGTTGCAGACTGTTTATTGAAAATTCGCCAATAAGACATCTGTGGGATACAAAGGCAAAGAGCAGGGGTGTTACACTTTAGGATGCTCAGTAAGGTATTCCACAGCCAACCAGCAACTTAAGCGGAAATAAGGGTACCGAGACACTGAAAATGGCAATAAATTAGTGCAGTTCACTGTCGGAAATAATTCTTGATTCTACATTTGTAAAGTGTTTAGTTGCTTAAATTCCCTTAACCCCTTAAGGACAGAGCCAATTAGCATTTTTGCACTTCCGTTTTTTTTCCTCCTTGTGCTTAAAAGGCCATAGCACTTGCATTTTTTCACCTAGAGACCCACATGAGCCCTTATTCTTTGCGCCACTAATTGTACTTTGTAATGACAATTTCATAAAGTACACTGCAAAAAAAAATATATATATAATGTGATGTGAAAAGTAAAAAAAAAAAAAACAACAACGCATTTTGTTTATTTGGGGGGTATGTATTTTTGTGCCGTTTGCCCTGGGGTAAAACTGACTTGTTATATATGTTCCTCAGGTCGTTACGATTAAAACGATATGTAACATGTATAACTTTTATATTATGAGATTGCTTGTAAAAAATTCAAACCATTGTTAACAAATATATGTTCCTTAAAATCGCTCCATTCCCATGCTTATAGCTCTTTTATCCTTTGGTCTATGGCAGTGCTTCTCAATTCCAGTCCTCAGGCCTCACCAACAGGTCATGTTTTGAGGATATCCCATACAAAAAACAGCTTTGATAAGACCTGATACACTGAGTATATTTATATCACCTGTGAAATACTAAGGAAATCCTCAAAACATGACCTGTTGGTGAGGCCTGAGGACTGGAATTGAGAAGCACTGGTCTATTATTATAATTTTTTGCGCCATGATGTTTTTCTGGATTTGATGCGACCTAAAATGCGCAATTTTGCACTTTGGGATTTTCTGGCGCTTACATCGTTTACCGTGCGAGATCAGTAATGTGATTAATTAATAGTTTGGGCGATTACGCACGCGGTTATAGAAAACATGTTTATTTATTTACTTTTATTTAACCCTTTAAGGACAGAGCAAATTTCGATTTTTGCGTTTTCGGTTTTTCCTCCTTGTGCATAAAAGGCCATAGCACTTGCATTTTTCCACCTAGAGACCCACATGAGCCCTTATTTTTTGCGTCACTAATTGTACTTTGCAATGACAGGCTGAATTTTTCCATAAAGTACACTGCGAAACCAGAAAAAAATTTAAAGTGTGGTGAAATTGAAAAAAAAAACGCATTTTGTTTATTTGGGGGAAATGTGTTTTTACGCCATTCGCCCTGGGGTAAAACTGACTTGTTATATATGTTCCTCAAGTCGTTACGATTAAAACGATATGTAACATGTATAACTTATATTGTATCTGATGGCCTGTAAAAAATTTAAACCATTGTCAACAAATATACAACACTTAAAATCGCTCCATTCCCAGGCTTATAGCGCTTTTATCCTTTGGTCTATGGGGCTGTGCGAGGTGTCATTTTTTGCGCCATGATGTGTTCTTTCTATCGGTACCTTGATTGCGCATATACGACTTTTTGATCGCTTTTTATTACAATTTTTCTGGATTTGATGCGACCAAAAATGCGCAATTTTGCACTTTGGGATTTTTTTGCGCTGACGCCATTTACCGTGCGAGATCAGGAATGTGATTAATTAATAGTTTGGGCGATTACGCACGCGGCGATAGCAAACATGTTTGTTTATGTATTTATTTATTTACTTTTATTTATAACCTGGGAAAAGGGGGGTGATTCAGACTTTTATTAGGGGAGGGGGATTTTTACTATTAACAACACTTTTTTTTTTACTTTTACACTTATACTAGAAGCCCCCCTGGGGGACTTCTAGTATAAGTGCTTTGATCTCTCATTGAGATCTCTGCAGCATAGATATGCTGCAGAGATCCATGAGATAGGCACTCGTTTACTTCCGGCTGCTGCAGCCGGAAGTAAACGAGTGCCGAGCCGGGGACGGCGCCATCTTGGAGCGGTCCCCGGCCGGCTTCATTTGCGGAGATCGCTCCTCCGGGATAACATCCCGGAGGAGCGATCTCCCCACTAGACACCAGGGATGACGCTGCGTCCGGTAATCGGATGCAGCTGTCAACTTTGACAGCTGCATCCGATTACTGTATTAGCGGGCACGGCGATCGGACCGTGCCCGCTAATACCTACGGTCCCGGGCTACACGCGGCACCCGGGACCGGCGCGGCCCCGCTCTGAACTCCCTTACCGGCATCAGGGCGTAAATTTACGCCCGATGTCGTTAAGGGGTTAAAACATGGGAAAAGGGGGGGTGTAATTCAAACTTTTATTAGGGGAGGGGACTTTTTACTAATAAGAACACTTTTTTTTTTTTTACACATATAGTATACTAGAAGCCCCCCTGGGGTTAGGGTTATTCCCCCTGGGGGACTTCTAGTATATACACTCTGATCTCTCATTGAGATCTTTGCTGTATAGTTATACAGCAAAGATCAATGAGATCGGCACTCATTTGCTTTCGGCTGCCGCAGCCGAAAACAGTCGAGTGCCGAGTCGGCATCAGTGCCATCTTGGCGGAGACCCCGGCCGGCACCAGACACGGAGATTGCTCCTCCGAGACAACGTCCCGGGGGTGGGGGGCGATCTCCACCACTAGACACCAGGGAACGGCTCTGGAAGGTAATCGGATGCAGCTATCAACTTACACAGCTGCATCCAATTACCTTATTAGCGGGCACAGCGATCGGACCTTGCCCGCTAATAGCTGCGGTCCTGGGCTACACGCGGCACCCGGGATCGCGTCGGTTCAGAGCGGAGTCGCCGCACGGCCCCGCTCTGAACACCTTTTCCGGACATATGACGTACGGGTACGTCATATGTCCCTAAGAGGTTAAAGGGGTTATCCAGCGCTACAAAAACATGGCCACTTTTCCCCCTCTTTTGTCTCCAGTTTGGGTGGCGTTTTGAAACTCTGTTCCATTGAAGTAAATGGAGCTTAATTGCAAACCGCACCTGAACTGGAGACAAGAGAGGCGGAAAAGTGGCCATGTTTTTGTAGCGCTGAATAACCCCTTTAAGTGGATGTTGGTGTGAGAGAGACAGAGAGGGGGGGGGGGGTAATGAGAGAAAGAGAGAGAGAGAAAAAAGCAAGAGTTCCTGTAAAAATTTTATAACCAGGCCCTGTCAGGGACCACAGATTATAGATTCTAGAGAGTCGTTTTTTAGTAACAAATATGCAGTGCTAAACCCAGAGGTGGGGTAACTGTCACCTGGGAAAACATTGCCTACACCTTGGGTTATCATCCCACCTATTCAGGACAATCCACTCATCCAGTATTTGTCTGCAGTGGAGCAAAGTGCCTAAGCCAACGAATTCCATTGATTTCTGCTCCATTGTTTCTTACTCTGGAAACCTTGAGGGGTTAGCTACACCCAGTTGTTCAACCCTGGAACTCGAACCTTACACTCTGTGGGCTCTTCTGGCATAAGGCGGCCTTTCTTCTTCTTCTCAGTCCTAACCGGCATAAAAGATCCAAGAGTAATTCTCACATTTCTGCTGCCTTAAAGGATGTATAGGATCTTCTGCTAACATCTTAGGGCCAGAGACCACAAGACACCCCTTAATGGGCCGAAACAGTTTTTACAATACAGAGGAGACTTACACAGTGTTAGGTAGGCTGTCAATAGTATACCTGTCATTAAAAAAAAAAAAAAAAAGCATTATGTTTGTTAGAGCAGCCCTTCAGAGTGATGACAAGGTGATCTTAGTGGTCTACCTGCTGTAATTAACCCCTTAAGGACAGAGCCCAAAATTAAGGTCCGCGCCAATTTTCAGTTTTGCATATTTGTTTTTTCCTCTCCTCGCCTTCTATAGAGCTATAACTCTTTTATTTTTCCATCTACATCAGTTTTTTTCATCTATTTCTGCGTTTTTTTTTTTTTTAGAAAGAAGTGTACTATGTAAAGGCGCCTTTTAGACTACCATAAAATGACGAAATATGAAAAGACTTAATAAATTCCTCCCCTGCCCCTGTCTGCTGCCAGATTTTATAATCCGACAGACTTCTTCTTTAAAGAAAAGCACTGAAATTTGATTGCTTTAACCCCTTAACGACCGCAGGCCTAAATGTACACCCCCAAAGCCCGTGCCTTAACGCAAACAGGCGTACATTTACGGCCGCGGTTTCCCCGATCACTGTGTGTACACACACAGCGATCGGGGAAGATGGCCTGCTATATAGCAGGCCATCATAGCTTGTTGGCACAGGGGGGGGGGGGGTTAACCCCCCCCCCCCCGTGCCCACGATCGCCGCTATTGGCTGACCAATTCAGATCAGCCAATAGCGGCGATCTGCAGCTTTCCGGTTCATCGATGACCCGGCGACCTGGAAAGCAATGGCGGTCGGTGCTGTCCGAGAACGCCACCGAACACCATTACTGTTAAAAGTAAAGGTGGCCAAGATGCCACGTCGCGATCGCCGTGATCAGCCGACCGGCCAATCACGGCAATATAGGTCCCCCAAGAAAGGGTTAAATACCTTCTGTGGACACCTTAGCCAGGTAGCTGAGGTGTCCACAGCAGGTAGCGACCCATAGTCACCTGATTCAGCGCCCCGATCGCGTCTTCCGGGTCCCGATTGCGTCCTCTTTTTCGGTTGGCGTCTTCGGCTATTTCCATCGGTCCGGCTTCTGCAATCTTCAGCTCCCTTCGGCTTTTTCCGGAATTTGCATTCTACTGCCCCCTAGCGGCTGATAAGTGTATATAATACACTTATCAGTAGCTATAGGGTTAAAGAAAGTTTTTTTTTTTCCCATTTTCTTTCTTTTTTAATTTTCCGCACACTACCGCCGATGAGTGCTGATCAGCATCGCACGTAAGTGCGCTGCTAATCAGCAACTCCTCCTTTTTGGCGTAGGGTTTTCTTTCTATATCCTACACCCACGGTCTGCTGATAAGTACCACACATAAGTGCGGCATTTATCAGCAACTCCTGTTTTGGCGTAGGTTTTTTTTTTATACTTAATGTTAAATAAACACGTAAAAAAAACACTATTACACTACACGAAATAAAGTTTTACACTACACCACTACACATTTACATACCCCGTATACTAATCCCCGAATAAAAATGGCCCCCAGGGTGTTTTCGGTGGAGAAGACATACGCTATTATTGCCTCCGACACCAAAACAGCCAGTGAGGATGACTGGGGGGATCATTTTTTCCTCCATTCATCCTCATCATCCAGTGACGTGTCTGGGGGTAGCATAACGTACGCTGCCCCCCAGACACGTCTTTTCCGCCAGTACTGTCCTAATAAGAGATGACGGTATGGTGTGAAATTCTACTCTGTTAGAGTACCTCAGGGTACACTTACAGATTTAGGGTACGTGCACACTGCGGAATGGCAAAGGATAACCCTTTGTGCATTCCGCAGCTGGCACCCGCTGGCGGACTGATGCAGGCACGTGTCTCCGCCCGTGTCATAGACTTAATGTTATGCACGGACGGATTCCATCGTCCATCCAAAGAATGAACACGTTCATTCTTTGGTTAGAGGGCGAAATCCACCAGTGCGTAGAGTCTATGACGTGTGCTGAGACGTGCGCCCCTCCATCAGTCCGCCGGCGGTTGCCAGCTGCAGAATGCGTGAAGGGTAATCTTTCGCCATTCCGCAGTGTGCATGTACCCTTAGAGTGTATGAAGGAAGAGACACCCGAATCCAGCCCCCTGATGCCCCCCCCCCCATCCTCTGAGTTATTGGACCTAATAGCTTTCAAAAAAGCAGTAGAAACCGATATTTGTAAACTACAGCCAAAAAACAAACATTCCAATCTAACTCATAAGGAAAGATTAGCAATCAAACAACTGCAAAGTAATTTGGACATTACGATCCGCCCGGCGGACAAAGGCGGCGATATCGTTGTCCTAGATACAGCCAAATACAACGAAGAATGTCACAACCAACTGAAAGACACCACAGTTTACCATCGCCTTAAATCCGACCGAGGAGAACAATATGAGTCAGAATTAAAATCATTATGCGATGATGTTCTAGAGCAGAACATTCTCAATTCTAAAGAATATGACTTTAAACGAGACAGACGTCTACCCGTATTCTACTGCATTCCCAAAATTCACAAAAATCCACTGAACCCTCCCGGCCGCCCCATCATTTCAGGTATAGGGTCACTCACCGCCAACCTATCCAGTTATCTAGACAGAATTCTACAGCCCCTAGTCCAAACTACCCCATCCTATATCAAAGACACTACGCAAGTAGTTAAGATCATTGAAAATTTCCCCTGGCAGACCAATTACATCATGGCAACCCTTGACGTTCAATCCCTATATACTATTATTGAACACTCATTAGGCATACAAGCCATTCAACATTTCTTACAACAAACATCTATGCCACCCGATCAGATTGACTTTACCCTTCAGGCCATCCATTTCATTCTTACACACAATTATTTTTTTTTTCGAAGGAGACTTTTACAACCAACTAACCGGCACAGCTATGGGCACTCGATTTGCACCCAGTTACGCCAACCTCTTTATGGCGTACTGGGAGAACATATCCATTTCACACGTTATAGGGAAAGAACTCGTCATCTGGAAACGGTATATTGACAACATAATCTTGATCTGGGATGGCAACACCAGAGATTTAGACCAATTCATCTTACAACTAAACAACAACCAATATAATCTCAAATTCACTCCCAATGTCAGCAAACACCATATCGAATTTCTAGATTTATCCATTTCTTCATCAAATAATGAACTCATCTGTCAAACCTACAGGAAACCGACTGCTAGGAATAGTTACATTCTTTTCTCTAGTTGCCACCTCCCCAGGTGGCTACTTAATATTCCGACCAGTCAGTTTAGACGACTGAAAAGAAACTGCACAACAGAGGAGACCTTCAAACAAGAAGCCTTAGAACTTTGTGAACAATTCAGAGTAAAACATTATCCTGAAAACAACATCCAACTATCCTATTCCAAAGTTCTTGATCTTGACAGAACCAGTTTTTTCACAGACACATCCTCTACACTTACACCGACTACAGACAATATCTCCAAAATCGTCCTACCCTATAATCCACAATACAAACAAATCAAACAGATTTTCCATAGACATTGGCCTATCCTATGCCGGGATAAGATCTTAGCCGCATCACTGCCAGTTAAACCCCCTATAGTGTACACCAAAGCCCCTAACCTTGGTATCAAGATCGCACCTACTGTCAGAAACCATCAGACCGAAACATCGTCCACCACTTGGCTCAACACCCAAGGGTTCTATAGGTGTGGTTCATGTTCATGCTGCAAAATCACCAAGTTCCAAAGGAAGACCTCTGTCATCACATCCACAACTAACAATTTCTCTTGGAATATAAGAGAATTACTTACATGTCATACTAAAGGTGTTATCTATCTCATACAATGCCCATGTTCAAAACAATATATAGGCAGAACCAAAAGAGAGTTCAGAGTTCGTCTTCAAGAACATTTCTATAATATAAGGAGAGGATATGATAAACACCCCCTCTCTGTCCACTACAAGCAGTTTCACAATATGGACATGAAGGGAACTACCTATACAGCTATCCAATCAGTCAAGAAAAATTGGAGGGGCGGTAATCACATTGCAGCCATGTCGAGGACAGAGTCTAAATTTATTTACGACTTCGAATCCATAGCACCAGGGGGTCTTAATGAAGAAATTGAAATTTTTGGTTTTATTTGAAGTTGCATTTGAAGCATCACTGGCCTTGGGGATCTCTTCCACAGCCCGTCATCTGCCTGGCTGTCTATCAGCGCGATGACGGACTCTGTCATTGATCCCCTTGTGCCCGATCCCTCCCACACTCAAGCTTTTAGTCTAGTCAGATGACCCCCACAGTCAGATCTTCTACTTCTTTTCTTTCTTTTCACTATTTTCTAGTCATTTATCAATCCAAGGTTCTGTTCATATGTTCATTGATATATCAATTCCATCTATTATCATCCACATCCATTTATTTATGTACATTGATATATTAATTCCATCTATTACCATCCATATCCATTTATATATTTATGTATTTTAATTGCTGATACACAATTTTCTCTGTATGCATCCACACTAATATATGCATCCACTCACCTTTTTATTTTATTCCGATTTTATTTTATTCTATTCCATTTCATTTCATTTCATTCTACTTTTATTGCATTGTATTGTATTCTCTTTTTTTTTTTTGTTTTGTTTACAACAAATATCCACTATCAATTCCAGTCCAGATTTTGGACTACATCTTTAATTGACTGTCCAATCACAGGAGGACTGTCCCTTTAAATATTGATGATCTTCCATACCACCATTAGCTGCTGAGGAAAAAGCCAAGAAGGCTTTGAAACACGTCCAGCTTTATACTATTATTTGAATTTTTTCATATTCCCAATATCCATATACCATTTACCACTACAACAAGCGAGCATACCAGCATTCTGACTTACCGCCTAATGCCCACGAGGCCAACAAGCGCTACTACGCATGTGCACAACCAAGTCAGTGATAAAAGTGAGTGGTGTCCAGTGCCAGCTGTCAAAAGAACTTCATCCACGGAACAGCACAGAAGCACTGAAGAGACGGTCAGCATCAGAGACGTCCAGCAACAGCTTCGGAAGCGGTGAGCGGTGCTTGTAGCACCAAACATCTTCTTATCTGCATATCCATCTCCTGCTCCGTCAGTAAACCTTATCTGTTACAGCGTGATTCATTGAGCTACAAGTCTGCCATAAGGCGCTACATTCCTGAACACGCTCTGTTGTCACAGCAATCACAACTAATTACAGCTGACTCCGGTACTGTCAGGATCCATCTGCACACCAACTCACCACTGACTTTTGGAATTCATGATTTTGATTCCATCTCTATTAACTTTGACAAAGAGATTCATGTTTACCACTGCATTCTCACTAAATGACATTGTCAGATGCACTTTGAAATTACCGGTATATGCCCGCAACTACAAATATAAAGGATACGGAATATGAACTAATATCCATTTCCAGCAATATATTTTTTCTTACTACTAATATTGCTGTATTACTTGGTCAACACCTATAAACAGACCAACTCCCATATATTTATTTATCTATTTTAAAAAATTTTATTTTATTTTTTATATTTATTATTTTTTATTTTATTTTATTTTTTCTTATTTTATTCATTCATATATTTTTCCATTTTTTTCATTTTTCATCATACATTTTTTCTTTCTTTCCTTTTTTTTCCCTCATTTTTTATTTTTTATTTTGCATGCATAGAGTACTCATCAATGTTATACGTTTATTATTGACTGTTTTTGCAGGTTTTATCAATTAATATTGTTTTTAGTGTATCTTTTATCTAGTTTATAATACTGTTGAATAAACACTTTAATCTTAAACATACCTACCTCTCTGTCTTTCTGGAGGATCTGGCTATATCATTCTTTTTCTTATTGGGAAGATCGTTTGGGAACTGATTTTCCCACTGCTGGATAAAGGTTACCACCTGTACAGGGATAACTTTTATACCAGAATCCCTCTCTTCCGGTTTCTCGCTGCCCAAACTACTGTAGCTTGCGGCACGATCCTGAAAATATCAGAAGCAATAACAGAGCCCTAATATTTAGCAGCCATGGAGCGGACCCAGCACTTCTGGATATGAAGGACCCCTTATCGCACCAGGGCAACATTTTCCAGGTGACGTCCCCCACACTGGAAAACAGGAGACCCCAGAAGAAGTGCAGAGTGTGGCGTAACAGGGGGATCAGGAAGGACGCCATTTTCCAGTGTGACACCTGTCCTGATCACCCCGGCCTCTGCATACTGGATCGCTTCAAGGCGTATCACACGTCATTGGAGTTCTACATTTTCTAAATTCTGTCCCTTATTCCTATTTCAGGGGTCACGTTGATCCAGGGATTATTCTGATTGCCATTTTGGAGTCAGGAAGGATTTTTTTCCCCCTGTGAGAGGCTACTGTCGTCTGCCTAACAAGGGTTTTTTGCCTTCCTCTGGATCATCACATGTTGAATTTGATGGACCCCTGTCATTTTCAACCTTATAAACTAATAATTGGCCTAATACGACCAAATAAATTAAAATTATCCCTTTTCCCCAATGAAATAGGCATGGCCGCCATTCCCATTAGAGACTTGCCTTGATGCAATTACAAAGCCTCTGTGCGGCCAGGACAGTAGAAACCCCCCACAAGTGACTCCATTCTGGAAACTACACCCCATAAGGAATCTAACAAGGGGGGCAGCGGGGATATGTCCCCCTGGTGACGGCCACATTTGTGCCGTGAAAATGAAAAAAAAAAGGGTATTTTTTATTTGCACACCACATTTTCTACATATGTGCCAGTCACCGGTGGGGTCCATATGCTCACTGCACCCCTTGTTAGATTCCTTGAGGGGTGTAGTTTCCAGAATGGGGTCACTTGTGGGGGGTTTCCAGTGTTTTGGAAGCACAAGGGCTTTGTTAATGCGACATGGCATTCATCATCCATTCTAGCCAAATCCAGCCTCCAAAATCCAAATGGCGCTACATCCCTTCGGAGGCTTGCCCTGCGCCCACATGGCGTTTTATGTCCACATGTGGGGTATTTCTACTGTCCTGGCAGCACAGGAGCTTTGTAATTGCGACATGGCCTCCATCCTCCATTCCAGCCTCTAAATGGCGCTCTGTCCTTTTGGGGGTTTTCCCTGTGCCCATATGGCAAATTATGTCCACATGTGGGGTATTTTTTGTACTTAGGGGAAATTACCCTACACGTTTTGCGCTCATTTTGTTTTTTAAACTCTTGTGGAAATGGAAAAAATCAAGGCTAGACCAACATTTAATGTAAAAAATTTAAAATTTTTACACTAAATCATTGATCTTGTCTTTATTTTGTCACTTTAACAAGGGGTTGAAAGATTAAAAAACACACAAAATGTGTAGTGCAACTTCCCCTGAGTATGAAAATACCCCACATGTGGACATAAAGTGCCATGTGGGTGCAGGGTAAGGAGCACCATTTGGCTTTTGGAGGCTGGATTTGGCTGAAATGGATTTCGAGGGCCATGTTCCATGTAAAAGGCCTCTGTGTTGCCAAGACAGTTGAAACCCCCCACGAGTGACCCCATTATGGAAACTACACCCCACAAAGAAGGGGTGTACTGAGCATATGGACCCCACTGGTGACGGGCACAGATGTGGAACAATGTGGCGTGAAAATGAAATATTACATTTTTTACATTATAATGTTGGTCTAGTCTTGATTTTTTCATTTTCACAAGGGGTTTAAAAATAAAAAACACAAAATATGTGTAGAGCAACTTCGGAAATACCCCACATGTGGACATAAAACGCCATGTGGGCGCAGGGCAAGCCTCCGAAGGGATGTAGCGCCATTTGGATTTTGGAGGCTGGATTTGGCTAGAATGGATGATGAATGCCATGTCGCATTAACAAAGCCCTTGTGCTTCCAAAACACTGGAAACCCCCCACAAGTGACTCCATTCTGGAAACTACACCCCTCAAGGAATCTAACAAGGGGTGCAGTGAGGATATGGACCCCTTGATGACGGGCACGTCACATTGTTTCACATTTGTGACCATCACCAGTGGGGTCCCTTGTTAGATTCCTTGAGGGGTGTAGTTTCCAGAATGGGGTCACTTGTGGGGGGTTTCCAGTGTTTTGGCAGCACAAGGGCTTTGTAAATGCGACATTGGCCCTTGAAATCCATTCCAGTGAAATCCAGCTTCCAAAAGCCAATTGGCGCTCCTTCCCTTTGGAGGCTCGTCCTGCACACGATTGGTACTTTATGTCCACATGTGAGGTATTTCCATACTCAGGAGAAACTGTACTACAAGTTTTTGGAGTTTTTATTCCTTTTATCCCTTTGTGAAAATGAAAAATTGTAGGCTAGAATGTTTTCTGAAAATCTGTGAAGCACCTGTGGGGTCCATATGCTCACTGCACCCCTTGTTACATTCCTTGAGGGGTGTAGTTTTCTAAATGGTGTCCCTTTAGGGGTGTTTTTTATGTTTTGGTACTCCAGAGCCTCTGCCAACCTGAAGTGGTACAGTCAAAAAAGACCAACTATAACGGAGGCGTTAAAATTCACTAGGCGCTTCTTTATATCTGAGGCTTTTGGTTGCATCAAATAGCGCAATAGGACCACATATGGGGTTTTTCTATAAACTGCAGAAAAGGGGCAATAAATATTGGGGTGCATTTCTCTGGTAATAGGTTTATAATTATGAAAGATATTGGATTACAATAAAATCTCTGCACAGAAAATTAAAATTTACACACTTAGGGGGGCATTTATTAAGTCCAACGTTTTTTATAACGGACTTAAAAATGCCCCCACAGCTCCGGCGCTACGGAGATTTATGTAGAGGCGGACTGCATCCCGTGCGCGCCAGTGCGCACCGCCGAAAACCTACGCCAGCTGAGGACTGGAGTAGGTTTTCGGCGTATATTTGGGCGGAACGGATGGTAAATCGCGCGGACTCTGAGTCCGCGCCCTCCGTTCCGCCCACTACACGCCCCCTTTCCGCCCCCCTGGCGTACTGGGCGGAAAGTGCCGATTTGTGAATATTTTATTCGCAGATCGGCCATTTGCGTATAAAAAAATACGCAAATCGGCACTTTCCGCCGAAAATCATCAGTTCGCAGGATGATACATGTGGCCCTTAGCTTTTATTTCTGTGACTCCCCTAAAGGGTTAAAAAAACTTTCTGGATGTGCTTTTGCAGACCTGAACAGGTCTCTAAAAAAATCTGATTTTGAAATTTTACTGAAAATTTGGAAATTTGCTGCTAATGTTTTAAAGGACAACTCCGCGGGACACCCCCCCCAAAAAAAAACAAACACAGACACACACAGACACCATACTCACCATCCCTCCGGTGACCATCGCCACTCCATTCGCCCACCGTCCAGCGATGTCTCTTGTTTCCGGGTCCATGAGAGAGAAAAGGCTGCCAGTGCACTTGCGCACCGGCAGCCTTTTCATTGGCTGGAGCGCATCACATGGCTTCCAGCAAGCTCAGCCAATCAGGGCTGAGCAAGCTGGAAGCCATGTGATGCGCTCCAGCCAATGAAAAGGCTGCTGGTGCGCATGTGCACCAGCAGCCTTTTCTCTCCCATTCACTCTCAATGAAGACGCCGAGGAGGAAGAAGACCCGGACCGCCCCCGGCTCTGACATCACCCGACACCAGAGAAGAGGACCGTGACGACCGTAATAGGTAATGTATATATTCTTTAACTTCCGGGGTGGGGGGTCGGGGGTCGGAAAGTGGGGGAAGGGGGCCAGACCGGGTATTTAACCACATTACAAAGTTATATAACTTTGTAATGTGTGTTAAATAAGCCAAAAAAAAATTTCGCCGGAGTTGTCTTTTAAGCTTCCTATTGTTTAAAAAAAAAGAAAGATAATGCTGCCAACATAAAGTACACATGTTGCTAATGCTATTTAATATATAATTTATGTGGCATAACCATTTTCTGTATAAGCAGAAAAGTTTCAAAGTTGGAAAAATGCTTTTTTTCACAATTTTTCACAATATTTTGGATTTTTTCATGAAGATTCATTATAAGTATCGACTTCATTTTACCAGAAATGTGAAGTACAATATGTCACGAGAAAACAGTCTCAGAATCAGCCGGAAAGGTAAAAGCAAGTTATTAATGAATAAAGTGACACAGGTCCAATTCTTAAAATTTGCCTCGGTTCTTAAGGCCATTTTAGGCCCGGTCCTTAAGGGGTTAATATGGCTGAAACCCAGACAAAACTCCTCAGAGAATCATGACACTGAACATTTTTTTCTCACTTGTATCTGCTTTTAATAATAATTTACATTGTAGAAGCGACCATATATAAAGGATAGTAATAATAATAATAATAATAATAATAATAATAATAAATAATATAATAGATTATTTAGTTTTCTCCTACTTACTTTACAGGGGATAACTCCTTTAAATTCATGAGGTGTAACTATAACAAAGAATGATAAATCTGCCGCCATCTTTGAGCATCATTTTTACATCTATCCTCATAGTTGTTAACTTACTGCGGCCATAACTCCTGATCCAGACCCTCCTCCTAGAGACATACAGTGGACTAGACCATCATATAACACAGTGACATGCTGTCTGAGAGAACGTGTTTTGTAAATCAGAAATATGGAGTGAATTGTAGGGAAGACATTGAGTATTACATGAACCCATAAGACCTGAAGTATAAATTCATTGAAAAGAACAACCAAATTACTGATTATGGTGAAAATATAACATACAAGGCAAAAGGCCATAGAGTTTATAGTCATATAATAGGCATCCATACTGACATGTACGGAAGTATTATTTGTTCTCATCTTGTTTATATGAAGACACAAAGAATAGATGAGAAGAGCCGATGAAGAGCAGTAGATGCCGGTTGGGACTATGTTCCCCAGTAGAAATAATGTGAGGTTTGCTCTTATCTTAGATGTATCAAAAACGTTAGTCACATTTTGGGCTCCGGATTTGGAGGCTACAAAGAATTGCTGCATCAGTGTGTAACTAACGGACACCACCAACGATAAGACAATCAATGGGACTGTTTTCCGTAACACAATGCCCTTCAGACTTGAAAATATTCCAGGATTGAAGGGAGCGATCTTCAGACAGAAGGCAACAGTGAACAAAGTGGATAACCAGATACCACAATAAGTGAAAAGAATAAACAAATTGTCAATCACATCATGCATAATGTTGCCCGGGTCCTGGTAGCTATGTTGGTAAATTGTGAATAACAAGTCCAACAATGAAAACATCTGGAGGAACACCCGTGAGATCCCAAGAGAAATGACTATTTTGTCAATTGAAGTCACAGTTTTTTTGTGAAGCCATTGAACCAGAAGTGTAACTGCAATGTACGAATGTATCAGTAATGCCCCTATAAAGAGGACGATGATCACCGCAGTCAGAGGAGACATTGCTGACGGAGCATGCTCTGTCATCCTGGTTCATCGTATGGCCACTTTGCTTTCTCGTCTTTGCGCTTGATACTAATGCAAAGTAGGATGCAAACAGTTAGAGCAGTACAAGCAAATACTGAACTGGTGATGTAGTTTATATGAGATGTTTATACCAAAGCTCAGAAGGTGAGGGCACTTAGTTAACCCATCATGTGGATGCCCCCTTATTACTCATAGATTGTAAGCTCTTATGGTTTAGACTAGAGATTAACTAACTTTTCAAAAGTTTAGTTTCTCAGGTTAGCAAATTTGTGGCAGAAAATTCAGGTTCGTCCGAACTGAACCTTAAATGGACCACATTAAAACAGCTAAACAATTGCAGATGTTTTGCTGTTTTGATGCAGTCTAACTGTTCTCTCATCTCTACTCACCTGTTAACGCTCCATCAGTGCCCTCGGTCTCTGGTTTCAGGTGTCCCCCACAACCAAAAAATCACTCAGCCAATCACTAATTGAGGGAAAGCTCCATGGCCAGTGATTGGATGAGCGGGCTTTCACTATTGAGACAGAAGAGTGACAGCACGCTCAGCCAATTACTGGCTGCAGCATGGTCTAATCTAAGTCAATCACTGACTGACTGAGATTGGGCAGCGCTGTGGCTAAGCAGGCGGTCACTCTTGTCTGAGAAGTGACAATGCACTCAGCCAATCACTGGCCGCAGAGCTGTTCTTCAGTCAGTCACTGATTGACTGAGCAGGCTGGAGGCTGCTGTTGATATCAGAGACGTTTAGGGTATGTTCACACTGAGTAAAATAGGCTTAATACTGCCGCGGAATTACGCCTGCCTCAGTGCGTCATATCATCTCAATGGGAGAGTGCGCGCACCTCCGCAGCCGCCGATCTCCGCTCAAAGAAGTGACATGTCACCTCTTTTAGCAGCGGCAGCGTAGGAGCACGTGTCCTCTCATTCACTCACAATGGGACACTGAGAACGTCGGGATTCTCCGTCGTAGAATTCCGCCGTATTTGCTCAGTGTGAATATACCCTTACTAACCCTCTAAGTAATGCGGTTACAGAGTCTTAAATGGTCACTGTCATCTTAAACAACTGTCCTCCATTAGATAGTATATGTGATCATAAACATATTTGTAAATCACTTTAATTGCCCAAAAATGCTTCTTACTGTAGAAAAACAGCTGTGAAATCTTGGCTACTAGTTGTCTCACTTCTCTACAATCTGGTGTTTGTTGCTAGGGGAAATTAATTTCTACTAAAATAGACAGAAAAAAGGGATGCTGGGGGAGAGTGGGAGAGAGATAGAGAAAGAGACAGAGAAATAGACCCTGGTACCCTGTGTACATTCAAACTAAACTAAGACATAAGTAAATCAGTACAACAGAGGATCTGCACTGATCCTGATTGGTAGATTAAGGCTTCCTTCTCATTTAAGGGCGGGTAATGTCCGTGGAATTCCGTCAGCTGTCCGCCCGCACGGGCACGCGCTTTTCCGCCGGCTCCATAGACACCATTCTATGGGCCGGCGTATTCCGCGATCCGCTAAAAAAAGTGACATGACACTTCTTTCAGCGTATAGCGAAATACGCTGGCCCATAGAATGGTGTCTATGGGGCCGGCGGAAAGGCGCCCAGATGTGCGGGCGGACAGCTGACGGAATTCCACGGACATTGTCCACGAGAATTCCGCAGTGTGAACCCGCCCTAAGCAGCACTAGGAACTCAGTGCTTAGTGTAACCCCTTTCTCCACAAATACCAGTTTGCAAAGCCAGTACATCAGTAACTTCTTCTACCTCTACATGTCAAAGCCTGCTTACTCTTAGCAGCAACCTATAAAAGTTTTAACATCAGCCCATATCACCATTGAATTCAAAGGAAATCTACTGTTCACAATTATTAGTAAATCTTCACAATCTCACAAATTCAAGATGCAATCATGAAATGATAAATATTGTAGAATACTTATCTCTTTATTCCTTCCTGTATACAAAAGAGTTTCTAAATTTCCAGCTGAAGAGATCAATCACTATCCCATAAAGGATTGACAGATGTGTCCAGTGTTACCTTACCACTAATCTCAATATGTCATCAGATCGCCAGCCATTCAATGAAACTTGAGGTCATGACCTTCCCTCACTAAGTGTAAACACTGTGTATGAGAGAAATAAATAGCTAAATGACCTCTTTTGACTCTTATAACATGTCGGGATATTGTGGTGATGGCTGCCATAGGAAAAAAACATTTCATCACTTAACTAGTGAAAAGGTGAGGCTGGGCAGGAGAAAGGGATTAACCATAATCCCTAGCGTTTATCCCATCAGCTGCAGGCCCCTCTGTGATGTCAGCACCTCCCCCTCTGGAGGAGAGAGCAGGATGCCAGCAGGTAGTTAAAGCAGAGCAGGGAGAAACTAACAGAGCGATATAGGAACAGAAAGGGGCGGAGTGGTGGAAATTAGATGAGTGACTGGCTGATTGACACTTTTTTTAAGTTGTAATTTTCCGATTTTTGACACTTTTACAACAACATGCTATAACAAATTCACCCTTCCGTAATAGTCCCAGTATTGTAGCTACAATAGTTTTGTCTGTTTTATTGAAAGTTGTTAACATTTGATTCACAAATCTTTAAGGGGTTGACAACGTTATAGTAAAATAATTCAGTGTACAGTATTAGTAAGTGTACTCACTGTATATACTGACAGCAACTCCCTGTGTACCTCATAGAGTAATATCACACTCCCCTCCTCTTGTCTGTGCTTCCCTGCTCTGTGGTGAGGCTGTCCATAAGATGGCTGACATGGAGGAGCATGTGACCATGCCCCGCCCCTCCAGTGTCCAACACTGAGCCTGTATATGTCTATGGAGGACATTAGGAGTGGGGCATGGTAACATGCTCGCCCATGACAGGAATCTTATGGACAGAAACACCACAGAGCAGGGCAGCACAGCCTGGAGGAGGGGAATCTGATTTTAGTTTTATGATGTACAAAGGAAGCTGCTGTCAGTACATACAGTATGTACACTTACTAATTCTGTACACCGAACCATTTTACTATAAAGTGGCCAACAAGTTTGACCGAAAAATTTGCGAAGCTTGCAAAAAAAAAAAAAAAAAAAAAAAATTCCGCCAGCTTTGCTCATCTCTAGTCATAACCCCACAAATAATTGTATTTTATGGTTAAAGGATGCCTTTGAAGTGCAATTGATCCTGCATATAATAATCCTTCACAAGTTTTAATCCATGGAAAAATAAAAGAGGTACAGTGTGGTTCTTAGAATGCAAGGAAGAGAAAAAATAACATTTGCTGTGTCCTGAAGAGGTTAATATGCACCTTCCATTTTAAATAAATAACAGGATGTGACACTCCATAATGAGCAGGTACATCCAGATGGCCCTCCAGCTGGTAAAAATCTACAGTTCCCATCATGCCTGGACAGCCAAAACTTTAGCTGATCATGCATGATGGGAATTGTAGTTTTACAACAGCTGGAGGGTTACTTTGACACCTGTGGGTTAAGTGATTAAGGCAGAAATAGCATAGGCCTTAAAGAGTTTAAGGGAATGTGTCATAAGACCTATACTTTAAATACTATTTTTATGTTAAACATATTTTTTTTTTTTTTTTTATTTTTTTTTAGAATTTTAGATTTTTCTATTTATAATATAATATAATCCTGAATTCTGTTAATTTTCATTCTAACTACTGATGCTAAAGTGTTGACATAAGAAACAGACGTGAAAAACTCAACCTAGAGCAGTTAAAAGCTTCAATTCAGCCATTCCATAAGATAACCAGCCTCAATGAAGAATGCTATAATGCAGCAGGGACATTGGTATGCTGTGCTCTATGTAATCCTTGTATGGTTGTAACATCTCTCCCTAGAATGTGGTTGAGCTATGCTGATGAGATGGTGAGACAGGATTTTACTAATGTACCAAATGTTCTTTCTGTTTCTACATTGTGCAGCTTAAAAATATCATGGAAATTGTAATGCAAAACTGGTCCTGAGGTTTCTGTGTGTTCTATCTATCTGTGCAAGTGAATACATTGATTTTACAAACCTTTTTTTAGTATAACTGAAAGAAAGAGTAATATAGATAACTAATAATAATAATAATAATAATAATAATAATGATAAAGACAAGGGATAAACTATAATAGGACACCTAGCCTTCTTCTCTACCTCCTTATGCTAATATTTTCAGTTCTGTTTTATTCTGGACACATTTGATACAAACAAACAAACAAACATAACTTTCTGTATAAAAAGGTATAAGGAATCATTTAAAGTGTATCTTATAATTTAACCCCTTAAGGACCGGGCCTGAAATGGCCTTAAGGACCGGAGCAAATTTTATGAATTTGACCAGTGTCACTTTATTCATTAATAACTTCGGGATGCTTTTACCTATCCGGCTGATTCTGAGATTGTTTTCTCGTGACATATTGTACTTCACATTTCTTGTAAATTGGAGTCGATACTTATAACGAATCTTTATGAAAAAACCCAAAATAGCGTGAAAAATTGTGAAAAAATGCATTTTTCCAACTTTAAAACTTTTCTGCTTATACAGAAAATGGTTATACCACATAAATTATATATTAAATAGCATTAGCAACATGTCTACTTTATGTTGGCGGCATTTATTAAACTATATTTCATTATTTTTAGACAATAGGAAGCTTAAAACATTAGCAGCAAATTTCCAAATTTTCAGTAAAATTTCAAAATCAGATATTTTTAGGGAACTGTTCAGGTTTAAAGTGTATTTGAGGGGACTGTGTGTTAGAAAGCCTCACGAAGCACCCCATTTCAGAAACTGCACCCCCTAAACTCTGCAAAAGCACATCCAGAAAGTTTTTTAACCCTTTAGGGGAGTCACAGAAATAAAAGCTAAGTGTGTAAGAAATTTGAAAATTTTAATTTTCTGTGCAGAGATTTTATTGTAATCCAATATTTTTCATAATTATAAACATATTACCAGAGAAATGCACCCCAATATTGATTGCCCCGTTTCTGCAGTTTATAGAAATACCTCATATGTGGCCCTATTGCGCTATTTGACGCAACCACAAGCCTCAGATATAAGGGAGCGCCTAGTGAATTTCAATGGCTCCGTTATTTTTGGTCATTTTTGACTGTACCACTTCAGGTTGGCAGAGGCTCTGGGGTGCCAAAACCTAAAAAACACCCCTAAAGGGACACCATTTAGAAAACTACACCCCTCAAGGAATGTAACAAGGGGTGCGGTGAGCATCTGGACCCCACAGGTGCTTCACAGATTTTCCAAACAATATGGCTTGAAAAAAGACTAAAGTATTTTTTACACTAAAATGTTGTTCTAGCCTTCAATTTTTCATTTTCACAAAGGGATAAAAGAAAAAAAAAACACAAAACATGTAGCGCAGTTTCTCCCGAGTACGGAAATACCCCACATGTGGACATAAAGTGCCAAGCGGGCGCAGGACGAGCCTCCAAAGGGAAGGAGCGCCAATTGGCTTTTGGAAGCTGGATTTCACTGGAATGGATTTCAAGGGCCATGTCGCATTTACAGAGCCCTCGTGCTGCCAAGACACTGGAAACCCCCCACAAGTGACCCCATTCTGGAAACTACACCCCTCAAGGAATCTAACAAGGGGTGCAGTGAGCATATGGACCCCACTGGTGACGGGCACAAATGTGGAAAAATGTGACGTGAAAGTGAAAATTTTCATTTTTTCACTTTCATGGCACAAATGTGCCCGTCATCCAGGGGTCCATATCCTCACTGCACCCCTTGTTAGATTCCTTGAGGGGTGTAGTTTCCAGAATGGGGTCACTTGTGGGGGGTTTACAGTGTTTTGGCAGCACAAGGGCTCTGTAAATGCGACATGGCGTTCATCATCCATTCTAGCCAAATCCAACCTCTAAAATCCAAATGGCGCTCCTTACCTTCGGAGGCTTGCCCTGCGCCCACATGGCGCTTTATGTCCACATGTGGGGTATTTACGGACTCGGGGGAAATTGCTCTACACATTTTTTGTTTTTTTTCTCTTTTAACCCCTTGTGAAAATGATAAATTCAAGGCTAGACCAACATTATAGTGTAAAAAATTTAATATTTCATTTTCACGCCACATTGTTCCACATTTGTGCCCGTCACCAGTGGGGTCCATATGCTGACTACACCCCTTGTTACATTCCTTGAGGGGTGTAGTTTCCATAATAGGGTCACTTGTGGGGGGTTTAACTGTCTTGGCAACACAGGGGCCTTTTGAATGCAACATGGCCCCTCGAAATCCATTCCATCCAAATCCAGCCTTCAAAAACCAAATGGCGCTCCTTCCCTTCGGAGGCTTACCCTGCACCCGCATGGCGCTTTATGTCCACATGTGGGGTATTTCCGTACTCAGGGGAAATTGCTCTACACATTGTGTTTTTTTAAATCTTTTAACCCCTTGTGAAAATGAAAAAATCAAGACAAGATCAATGATTTAGAGTAAAAATTTAAAAAAAATTACACTAAATGTTGGTCTAGCCTTGATTTTTTTCCATTTCCACAAGGGGTTAAAAAAGAAAATGAACACAAAACGTGTAGGATAGTTTCCCCTGAGTACGAAAATACCCCACATGTGGACATAATTTGCCATATGGGCACAGGGCAAGTCACCAAAAGGACAGAGCGCCATTTAGAGGCTGGAATGGGGGATGGAGGCCATGTCGCAATTACAAAGCTCCTGTGCTGCCAGAACAGTAGAAACCCCCGACAAGTGACCCAATTCTGGAAACTACACCCCATGACGGGCACTTATGTAGAACATGTGCCGTGAAAATAAAAAATACAATTTTTTTCATTTTCACGTCCCAAATGTGGCCGTCACCAGGGGGCCATATACCCGCTGCCCCCCTTGTTAGATTCCTTATGGGGTGTAGTTTCCAGAATGGGGTCACTTGTGGGGGGTTTCTACTGTCCTGGCCGCACAGAGGCTTTGTAATTGCATCATGGCATCCTCTAATGGGAATGGCGGCCATACCTATTTAGCTGGGGAAAAGGGACAATTCTAATTTATTTGGGGGTATTAGGCCAATTATTAGTTTATAAGGTTGAAAATGACAGGTGTCCATCAAATTCAACCTGTGTTGATCCAGAGGAAGGCAAAAACCCCTCGTGAGGCAGACGACAGTAGCCTCATCACAGGGGAAAAATTCCTTCCCGACTCCATAATGGCGATCAGAATAGTCCCTGGATCAACGTGACCCCTGAAATAGGAATAAGGGACAAAATTTAGATAATGTAGAACCCCAATGACGTGTGGTGCGCCTTGGAGCGATCCAGTATGCAGAGGACGGGGGGATCAGGACAGGTGACACACTGGAAAATGGCGTCCTTCCTGATCCCCCTGTTACACCACACTCTGCACTTCTTCTGGGGTCTCCCTTTCTCCAGTGTGGGGGACGTCACCTGGAAAATGTTGTCCTGGTGCGATACGAGGTCCTTCATATCCAGAAGCGCTGGGTCCGCTCCATGGCTGCTAAATATTAGGGCTCTATTACTACTTCTGATATGTTCGGATCGTGCCGCAAGCTACAGTAGCTCGGGCAGCGAGGGACCGGAAGAGGGGGTGCTGGTATAAAAGTTATCCCCGTACAGGTGGTGACCTTTATCCAGCAGTGGGAAGATCAGTTCCCGGACGATGTCCCCACTAACTCCGAGGATGGGGGGGGGGGGGGGGGCATCTGGGGCTGGATTCGAGTGTCCCTTCCTTCATACACCCTAAGGGTACATGCACACTGCGGAATCGCGAAGGATAACCCTTTGTGCATTCCGCAGCTGGCACCCGCCGGCGGACTGATGCAGGCGCACGTCTCCGTCCGTGTCGTAGACTCCATTCTATGCACGGGCGGATTCCGCTCTGCGTCCAACGTGTTGATGGAATGACGGATGATGGAATCCGCCCGTGCATAGGATAGAGTCTATGACACGGGCGGAGACGCGCCCCTGCATCAGTCCGCCGGCGGGTGCCAGCTGCGGAATGCACGAAGGGTTATCCTTCTCCATTCCGCAGTGTGCACGTACCCTAAATCTGTAAGTGTACCCTGAGGTACTCTCACAGAGTTTGTAGAATTTCACGCCATACCGTCATCTCTTATTGGGACGGTACTGGCGGAAAAGACGTGTCTGGGGGGCAGCGTACGCTACGCTACTCCCAGACACGTCACTGGATGATGAGGAGGATGAGGATGAATGGAGGAACGAAGGACCCCCCATTCATCCTCACTGGCTGTTTCGGTGTCGGAAGCAATAATAACGTATGCGTCCGATACCGAAAACACCCTGGGGGCCATCTTTATATGGGGATTGGTATATGGGGTATGTAGTGGTGTAGTGTAAAACTTTATTCAATGTAGTGTGGTGTAATGTAGTGTTTTTTTACGTGTTTTTTACAGTAAGTATACAAAAAAAAACCTACGCCAAAAATGGTGTTGCTGATGAATGCCGCACTTATGTTCGGCACTTATCAGCAGACCGTGGCAGTAGGATATAAAAAAAAACACCCTACGCCAAAAAGGAGGAGTTGCTGATTAGCAGCGCACTTTCGTGCGATGCTGATCAACACTCAGCGGCGATAGGGTGCGGAAAATAGGAAAAAAAAAAATTGGGAAAAAAAAAATTTTTTTTACTACATTCTGAACATCCCTGTAGTGGCTGATACGTGTATTACACTTATCAGCCGCTAGGGGGCAGCAGAGCGCAAGATCCGAAAATAGACGACGCTGGAGCCGGAAAAATACGAAAAAAGACGATGCTGGAGCCGGAAACAGACGATCGGGACTCACGGAAGAAGCCGAAGTCCCGACAAGATGAAGAGGACGCCGGGAACCCGGAAGACGCCGATCAGGACCCCGGGACAGGTGAGTAATGTACAAATACCTGCTCCGGACCCCTCAGCTACCTAGCTGAGGGGTCCGGAGCAGGTATTTATTACTTGTGGGAACTTTGATCGCCGTGAACGGCCGGCCGGCTGGCCGGCCGTTCACGGCGATCGGGACGGTGGTACCGTGACCACCATTACTTTTTACAGTAATGGCGGTCGGTGCCGTCCTCGGATGGCCCGGAAAGGTTCCGATCGCCGCTATGGGCTTATCAGCCAATAGCGGCGATCGTCGGCATGGGGGGGGTTAACAACCCTCCATGCCGACAGGGAGAGATGGCCTGCTATGTATTATAGCAGGCTATCTCCCCCGATCGGGACCCGGCCGGCCGCGGCGCCCGTTTAAAGGGCTGACGTACCGGTACGTCATGGGTCCTTAAGTGACAGTGATCCATGACGTGCCGGTACGTCATGGGTCCTTAAGAGGTTAAAAACTTAAAGTGTCACTGTCGTGAATTTTTTTTTTTTGCAGAAATCAATAGTCCAGGCGATTTTCAGAAACTTTGTCATTGGGTTTATTAGCTGAAAAATGCATTTTTATCATGAAAAAGCAGTTTGAAGCTCTCCCCCCTGTCTTCATTGTTCTCCTATGGAGAGAGCTAAAGAAAAGACCAAAACAGGACAACAAAGAGTTAATCTACAAATATCTCACCCTGTATCTTCTCTGACAGTCACCAGTGACCTGTCTGAGCTCTGATTACAGCTGTCACCCAGCACCGTGCCTGTAATCCTCTGTTATCTGCTTTCTGCTGCCGGCTAAAGCCCCTATTCCACCAACAGATCTGACAACAGATTATCTGCCAAAGATTTGAAGCCAAACCCAGGAGTGGATTTGAAAAGAGTAGAAATCCAGTCTTTCCTTTATGACCTGATCTCTGATTATAGTCCGTTCCTGGGTTTGGCTTCAAATCTTTGGCAGATAATCTGTCGTCAGATCTTTTGGTGGAATAGGGCCTTGACTCCCTCCTTCCTCCTCCCCCCTCCCCTCTCCCTAGAGCAGACAGAGTGTGACTCCTGCAACAAGTCACAATTTTCAGATTTTTTGGAGTGGATGAAAAAGAGGAGGGAGGGGGGGACCTGGGAAAAAGGCTTTTTACATGCAGATAATGGCAGATTTGGCTAATAAACCCAATTACAAAGTTTCTTAAAATCGCCTGGACTACTGATTTCTGCAAAAAAAAAAAAAAAAAATACGACAGTGACTCTTTAAGTTGTAGAGACATTTCAAATGTTTAACTGGTTGGAGTGTTCATACCCTAATAAATTGTTAAAATGACCAGGGAGAAAGGGGAAGGGGGTAGGGTAAGTGGGGATGTAGGGGTGGGCACTTCTTTCTCTGCTACCTGTGTGCACAAACAAAACGGTCCCATAGACATAGATTTGTCTCGATCATGTGGTGCAGGGCTAGGAGAGAAAGAGCTTTGGGCAGACTTCTCTTGACTCATTCTAGTGATTGTCAGGGTTTGTACATGTCAATGATTTTGTAAAGTGACAGTGCCAAGGTCTATTGCTAACATCTTTGTGCTAAATACCACAAGTAACCATTAATAGTCACATAGGTTTAATGTTAACCATGGTCCCATTTCTTCTACAATAGCTGCACAATGTTTCCAGTATTATCAACATCACAATTTTCAATTTGTAAATACTGATCCTGAGTTACATCCTGTATTATACTCCAGAGCTGCACTCACTATTCTGCTGGTGGGATCACTGTATACATACAGGGCCAGCCTTAAGGTAGATGGCGTCTTGTGCAAAACTTTTTTTGATGCCCCCTTCCCCCTTCTCAGGGCCTCTGCCGAGACCTCCTTAAGGTAACATAAAGCTCCTACAGTCTCCCATTCCTCCAGACTACATCCAACACCCAACACCCTACCCCCCCCCCCCAGCCATACACACAACTACTACTTCTCTCTCCATCCATACACATAACTACTTCCCCCTCCAGCCACACACACAACTACTACCCCATACATCAATATACACAATTACTACCCCCTCCAGCCATACACATAGCTACTACCCCCTCCAGCCATACACACAACTACTACTACCCCCTCCAGCCATACACATAACTACTACTACGCCCTCCAGCCATACACACAACTACTACCCCCTCCATCCATGCACACAACTACTACCTCCCATACTGCTTGCATTTTACATTACCCTGTGGCAATGCTTGCCGCATCCAGTCACTATTTTGGTGCCTTTATATTCTGCTTAATGCATCACCTATGGTAGTGTTTTACAATGAGCAATAAGGGGTTTGTTGGCTACTAATTCTGTAAGATGAGGGTCTTGCTCTAGTATAAACCAATGTTTTTTTACAACGTTTTTCATTGGTGAGTTGTGAAAAACAAAAGTGAACCTTTCGTTTGAGGTTTGTAACAGCCGCCAATTTTATTTACAATAATATCCATTGTTTGCATTCTTCAGTGATTCCCATTGAACTCTATAGAAAAAACTACCGTCAGTTCACACAATTTATAGAATAACAGCCATTGTTCATGGCATTAATTTGCGGTCGTTATTTTGTGGTCGTTATTTTTAGTGGTTCACACATTGATTTTTTTCTTCTGGCCACCATACCACCATTATTCACCTAAATTCCAGTTAGCTTTATAATAGCCACATCCAAAAGGGTGATAAAGCCAGCCATTAAAGCGACTCTGTACCCACAATCTGACCCCCCCAAACCACTTGTACCTTCAGATAGCTGCTTTTAATCCAAGATCTGTCCTGAGGTCCGTTTGGCAGGTGATGCAGTTGTCATAAAAAATTAATTGTAAATTTGCAGCTCCGTGCCCTACAGGCGTATCTGTGCCCTAACTTTGCACCACCCCTCCGTCTCTCCTCCCCACCCTCTTCATCATTAGGAATGCCACTGGAACATTTATTTCTGTTTGAACATTGCACAGGTGCCTTAATGATCCAGCCCATGTGCTGGGCTGCCACAGGTGGGGAATAGGAAGAAATCTGCCTGGAGCATTCCTAATGATGAGGAGGGTGGGGAGGAGGGATGGAGGGGGTGGTGCAAAGTTAGGGCACAGATACTCCTGTAGGGCACAGGGCTGCAATTTTAAAATTATTTTTTTTATGACAATAACTGCATCACCTGCCAAATGGACCGCAGGACAGATCTTGGATTAAAAGCAGCTATCTGAAGGTACAAGCGGTTTGGGGGGTCAGATTCTGGGTACAGAGTCGCTTTAAACCTAAACTTCAATATATAGACATCACAAATTCATTATTGCACACATCCACCCATATGTCTAAAAACCCTAGTTTTTTCCCCCATATTTTTTTTTGTAAACAACATGTTGACATTAATGCACTGATTTCAGTACAGTAATACCTTGGTTTTCGAACACTTCGGTATTCCAAAAAAAATTGCCCCTGAAGTTTTGTTCGGTACTTGAACGTTGTTTGGTATCTGAACAAAATTAGGGGAAAAAACTGGCTGAACTATTGTAAAGGGTAAAGGAGCAGGGATCAAATGACTTTAAATGTCTTCATGGAGACACAGACCCCTGCACCACTCCTCTCTGCTACCGTACCACCAAGCAGGGACGCACCACAATGCGATCCCTGCTGCTAGAGGTGCTCACTGACCAGAAACAAAGGAAAGTCCTTTAGGAATCCAACAGAAGAAAGAAAGTCAGAGCACTCTTCTTATCACAGCAGTTTTCTTAAGTAAACAAACAAGTCATCTGATGCGGCCAATAAACAGGCAACAGCTGTTTCAAACAACACAGCGAACTTCTGAGGCGAAGCAGTAGGGGTTGCAGTTGGCTGGGGTTTCTTTGGCGGTGTTGTGGCTGCTAGGTGGGTGTAGGGTCCCTTGGGCACTTGTCAAAAAATAAAGCTTCAGTAACTGCAGGCCCAGGCAAGAGGTAGAAGAAGTAATAATTGTAGTGAGAGTAGAAGAGCATCTTAAGGGCCCTGTTCAAGGTAGCTGAGTACTCTTCCGGAATACCGTAGTTAATAGGAAAAGAAGATGATACTCGTACTTACATATCTGAGCGGCTTATGCCCTACAGTGTTGGGATACCCGTCCAACTAGGGTAGTACGAGGTCCCAGGTGCCTGCGCTGGGTTGAGCAGACTTTTTTCAGAACAGCCATGCATTATAGCAGGATACGTAGGGGTAATCTGCAGCTTTGTCCTGCTGGGGTAAGTACCAAACTTACTGCCCTGTACCTCATTGAGAGTAATACTGGCATGGACAAGGAGATCCTCAGAGGACATCCTTTCCTCCTGAGGGGTCTAGCACTGCATGCTAGAGGTGGCTACAGACTTAGGAACACTATCTCACACTGTCTCTCTCTCTCTCTCTCTCTCTCCTCTAACTATAGAAAAAAGACCCTCCCACCAGAAATGAACCTCCTTTTATAGGGGCAAACTAGCTTACTTGTGATTGGTGTGGCTGTGTGGTGCAAAGAGAGAAGAAAAGGGATAGGTAGAAAACTGAGGGAAACCAGGCCTGCAGTTATAATAGGAGGACATCAAACATGTGACAAACACAGATGACCCAATGCTTGTTTCAGCTGTGCATAACATACAGAAAACACAGTAGGCATACAGAAAACACAGTAGTGACACCTAGTGGGGAGGACACAGAATACACCCTACTGTGGGAACCTGAGTGAGTTACTTTGCTCAGGTGCATACAAGACTTATGGTGCGTTTACATAGAGAGATTTATCTGACAGATTTTGGAAGCCAAAGCCAGGAACAGACTATAAACAGGGAGCAGGTAATAAAGCAAAGACTGAGATTTGTCCTCTTTTCAAATCCAGTGCTGGCTTTGGCTTCCAAAATCTGTCAGATAAATCTCTCTGTGTAAACGCACCATATGTGGCACACCTGTCCTTGGACACTACACTTCTTTACAGCCCTGATGTCATTACATATCCCTCCCCTTTTATACAAAAAACACACGGAAACTTAATACATTTAAAGGGGAACTCCAGGTAGAGGTTAAAAAAAATGAAACTCCTGCAGAAGCATAAAGCATTACTTACCTATCTATTCCATTTTTTTACAAAAAATCCATTTGTTTTGGGGGTTTTGTTCTGTTTTGTGTGACTGCACTTCCTGGTTTATCAGTTGTACGCAGTCATACAGGTTCCAGAATGCAATGCTTTCCCTCAGCTGTTCATCACATTCCCCCACCCTGCCTATTCCCCGCCAAAAGCTGTTGCAGAACATCTAGACTATGTTCATACATTGCAGTTTCATTGTGTTACTGAATTATTTGCAGTAATTTATGATTTCAATGTGGTCCCACCCACGCAGCACACTGTATTCTCTACCTGTAACACTACACAGCACACTGTATTCTCTACCTGTAACACCACACAGCACACTGTATTCTCTACCTGTAACACCACATAGCACGCTGTATTCTCTACCCGTAACACCACATAGCACGCTGTATTCTCTACCTGTAACACCACACAGCACACTGTATTCTCCACCTGTAACACCACACAGCACGCTGTATTCTCTACCTGTAACACCACACAGCACGCTGTATTCTCTACCTGTAACACCACACAGCACACTGTATTCTCTACCTGTAACACCATACAGCACACTGTATTCTCTAACTGTAACACCACACAGCATGCTGTATTCTCTACCTGTAACACCACACAGCACGCTGTATTCTCTACCTGTAACACCACACAGCACACTGTATTCTCTACCTGTAACACCACACAGCACGCTGTATTCTCTACCTGTAACACCACACAGCACACTGTATTCTCTACCTGTAACACCACACAGTACACTGTATTCTCTACCTGTAACACCATACAGCACACTGTATTCTCTACCTGTAAAGCTGATATTGGAATAAAGTAAAGAACTTTTAGATTTTTTTTTTCTTTTCATTTCCACGCACATATTATGATCAAGCATCTGTTATCTTTGAAGTTGAGCCCTGCAATAAGGCTCTGATCCACTCTTCCGTTTAGCATCATTTACTTGAGTTACTGTATAATTTTTGTGAATACGCTGCAGTACTGCAATGACACTCCAGCATGTGTGAACACAGCCCTAATTTCACTGCGCACTTCTGCACAATTAGAGAAATCAGTGCAACACCTGCCTCTGGCTGTTCAGAGATGGTGAATTACTCAGAGAATTGGGGGATCCAGCCAAGCCTCCTAGGACATCACGCCCTGCCCCCTGTCTTCATCATCAGCCTGATCTCTGAAAACACACACAATGTGAATCGTGAAAAGAAAAGCAGTGGAACGGCACTTCACCTTAAAAAGACTTTACCTTTATTTCATCGGACATTGAACAGTAGACAGCATCCGAGAGGCGCTCACTCCCTGGGCAGGGAGTGAGCGCCTCTCGGATGCTGTCTACTGTTCATTGTCCGATGAAATAAAGGTGAAGTCTTTTTAAGTTGAAGTGCCGTTCCACTGCTTTTCTTTTCACGATTCATTGATTGGACTTACTATTGGGAACAGAGCAGCACTAGGACCACTAGAAGGTGAAGGTAACACTGCTTTGACAAACGTGGATCAGCCAGGATCCCGTAGTGCCGGTGTAATTATCTCTTTGTGTGCGTGACACACAATGTAAGACAGAGGCATGGAAGATTTGTCTCCTAAGGGGGGATAGCAGAAGGAGCAGGAGACAATGTGAATTTGCACAGGGGCAATTTTTTATTCACTTCCTGGATTTCTATCAACTAACAGTGTGGCAGAACTGTACAGATACGGTAAATCTTTGTATAGACACATATGTATAACTTTTAATGTACTTTTAATAGAAAACAAGTTTTTCTCAATTGCTGTAAATTGCAGAATAAACTACACTTCTGCTGCGAAAATAAGAGTGCTCTCCTCACCGCAGCCACAGCTGCTTCTCCACACTGTGGGGAATACCTGCGCCTGGAGGGTTCCTGGAGCTGGGCCATGGCAGGGAGAAGCAGCAACAGATGGGGGAAAGCGACGGCTGCCAGACAAGCAGTGGAGCAGGTGCGGTATAGGGGGCAAGCTGGAGGAGCTGTTTCCTGCAACAGCTGAGGGGTGAGCGGTGGGAAGGGCTGCGGGGAATTCTCTCCATGGTGCTAGTGGCCTGTAGAGGAGTCCCCACAGCTGGTGCAGGAGTGCGGCAAGTTCAAACAGCAGCCCCACTTCTGTCTTTCTCTCTCTGGGGCTCTGCAGCAGGGAACATCAGTTTAGAGTCGAAATTCCCATCCTTATGACAGGAATCCTCACTCATTTACAGTAAGTAGCGGTGCAGGATGCTAGTCTTAAAACTCTGTGGGCTCAATGCTTTGCACCTGACCCATAGAGTGCAAAAAACTATTTAAAACATTTACATTGTTCCCTATGGGAACACACAGCTCAGGTATTACTGTATTGCACAAACAGATCTTCAGATTGCTCTCATATGACAAAAATATTGCCTACATAGCGCCATAAAAATCATGCTCTGATCAAGTGACAAGTTACCGGTACACTATGCTGTACGCCCAGTACACAATACTGATCATACAAAAGGGCAGGCATGCAGCACAGTGAGGCATAACAGTGTTAGGTCTCAGATATCCAAGGGCCCCATCTCCCTTACCCTATTTATGGCCTGAATGAACGCATTTTTGATAAATAATAACACAGACACAGACAACAATGTTCTACATGTTTTTATCAATGTATGTATGTGTCGTCAGCTCGACAAGTGTTCGATACATGCAAAATACCAACACAAAACAGTTCTTACATAATTTTTTTAAATGACAAAACTTTCCTAACACTCTAAATTACTAACACTAATTTAAAATAATTTACTATAGCGAAAGCCATCGACAAGAACAAAGGCCACAGATCATGTTTCCTAAGCTAGTCATAGAATTATAGTTATCAAAATTATGCAATCAAAATTATTCAACACCCAAAGCAAATGACGTTTTTTTTGCAAAATTTACAAACTTTCATCTGTTTACAAAAACACGAATGAACAATGTGAAGAGCTCGCTACAACTAATACAATAAGTGTGCAAATGCATCTAAAAACTTACAGAAAGCGAAAACACATAGGGTGATAAAACCCCTCTTGTCCTAAGAACAAAGCAAGGGCTACAAATTAAAAAGTTATAAGTCAAAAGAAAGTAAAATTTTTTATAAAGACATTTAAAGGGGTACTCCCATCTCGGCACGCCAAGCACGCCATTTCATTGAGGACCAATTGAATCTCTGTTCTTTGTGTTGGTTGAACCACACATGCTTTACATAATTTTGCCAATTTTGGTCCCTGTCCCCATTAGGGCTCACAATCTAAATCCATCTATCTCTATGTTTTGGGTGTGGAAGATAACCCACACAAACATGGAGACAATATACAAACTCTTTAGAGTGGCCTTGGTGAGATTTGAACCAAGGATCCCAGCACTGCAAAGGTTATAGTGCTGACTACTTGCCACCATGCTTCTTATCCTGTATCCTATTGAGATTAGAATAGCTCTGTAATATACAGTAAGTCATCAGATCCTAAGCTGATTAGATTAACGTTTTAATGAATACAGTGAAATATTTCCACCTATTAGGGTGACTAGATGTTTTATGTATTTTCAATTCCTTTAGGTTGTATATATCGGACTCTTCTTTTTGGGAGGCGACGATTTTCTCTCATCTTTTGGCTGTTTTCCCTGCATATAAAGACTATGGCCACCTCAGCTCATCGGTATGTTTTCACTACGTCTGGGTGGATCTCTAACTCCTGGATGGTTCTGGACACTGAAACTTGCAGTTTGGCTACAGCTTTTTCCATTGAAGAGACAACTTCTTCCATAGTAGACCAATCTGGAGAACTGGTTTCTTAGCCTTGTGGTGATGTAAATAAGATAGGCGGAATGAAGTGCTGTAAAAACGTTGGTGATACAAAAAACAGCTACTATGTCCATTAACAAGATGTAATTCATGACGATGAGATTACAGATGACTTGTAAGGTGTAACTCACAAAGCAAGAGACTGTACATTTTATAGCGGTATAATATGCTTCTAAATGAGTGGCAATATTATCATTGCCTCTCATCCGGCTGAGGTGATTGAGCAAGCTTCTCAGTACAATGATGGTCGATATGCAGTTTAAAACGAATGGTACCACATTCCCTATGAGGTAGTAGATCTCAAAGTGTAAACTTAATTGGAAAAGTTGAGTAACGTTCATCTTTAATTTTATGTCCAAGCTGACAAGATCATTGTGATACCACCATGACCCAACAGCAGTATACACACAAGCCAGTAGAATGCAAGTGAATATAAGGTGAACAACCTTCCCCACTATAAAGCTCCTCAGCCATACGAATGAGGCATTGTGGAACATGTTCAAGCAGAACATGATGGAGAGCAAGGTTGAGAACCAGATGCTGCTATAGTTGGATACATTGAGTAAACTTTTGCTAACTGCATGTATTACCGTTATATTGAAGATACTTTGTTGGAGTTTGGTAAAAGACATATCAGCCATGCATAAAACTTGAAAAATCAACCTGGAAAACCCAACAGAGAAGAGAATTTGATCAGCAGACGTCAGGGCTCTTCTCTTCCAGCAGTCAATGATGTTGACAGCTACAATGAATGAATGAATCAATAGTCCTGCTATGAAGACCACTGTAGTTGTCATAAGAAGGCAAATATACTGGATACTATAGACGCTCTCCATTAAAGTGTCTGTGTCTTGTAGTGAGTCCCTTCTGATGGAAGTTTTACTTCTACTATATTATAAATGCTACGCAGAATGCAAATACCTGGTGAAACATAATCTGCATTGGATAAGAAGTCATGACAAAGCCAGCCATTCACTACTCTTCCTCCTAACTCCATTCATGGAATAGTTCATAACTGGGAGATCGGGTGGAAGAAATTTGATCTAACCACTGTAAGCCCACCTACGACCACCTCACCTGCCAAACCGCACATGGAGCCAGAAAATTATTTCTACCACCGCTAATTACACATCTTTACTCATTTATTATCAGACATTATGGTTCTTTGGTGAGTATTTTACATCAAAAACTAGTGGTTGTTGTTTCTTCTTCATCTCCACAGTTAGATACAGATCTTCTCCTATGGAAGATACAGTTAGCTTCATGAAGAATCTTTAAGAACCGATTACTGAGTTTGTTAGTTCTGTATATCAGATAGATGGAGTTCAAGATGGCAGCAGAATTCAAAATAATAAAGAGCCAGAGACTGTCCATAGAGAAGTAGAACCATAAGACAATTACGTTGGATATAATTCTTAACATAAATCCAATAAGACATGTAGTCATGAATTGTATGGCTTTATAATAAGAAGTGAGATTGGTGGATACATTACTGTTACTCTTCATCTTGTTCAAGTGAAGACATAAAGAGACGATGAGAAGAAGGGAGGAGGTGCTGTAGATAAAGAATGGAATGCTGTTCCCCATTGTTATAAAGATGTAGAGGTGTGTCTTCTCGGGAATTCGGGTTTTATTACAAGTGAAATTTTGCAACCAAGAATCTGGATTAAAGATGCTGTCGATAATTTCAAACATTGAAAGGAAACAAATTGACATAAAAACCAAGATGGCTATTAGATGAATGACCCTGTGGGAGATCAGTCTCTTTACATACAAGGAAAAAGCATTGTGGAAGTTGCAGATCTTCATGCAGAAAATGACAGAGAACAAAGTTCCCAACCAGATGTCCGACAGGTTGGAGGAATTTGCAGTCATGTCGAGAAATATTTGCAGACCTGATCCCATGTAGCTTCTGAGAAAAGTCATGCACATGGCATTCAGGAAACAGAAAGAGTGTAGGAAAATCCTTGTGATTCCAAGAGAGGTGAGAAGTTGGTCAATGGGCGTCTTTGATCTTCCCTTCATCCAGTCCGTGATATTCACAACTACTATAAATAACTGGGTCACTATACCTATAAGGAAGGTGAATACTGACACAGCAAGGCTCAGATGGTGGACATTGTGCGTGTCTTGTATAGATGAGGCCATGTCTATAGAATATTCTCTGTGTATCCAGTTAACTTATGTTGTTAGATTTTGATGCACACAAGTTATGTAAAAATTGTGGAATTTGAGTTTGTGATGCAAGTAACCATGCAAAAATCAAGATATCTTTGCATAAAGCCTAACACTATGTACAGCAGCACACTTAAGGTGAATAGTTTGCATGCATTGATATGATTCAGAGAGAGCATCTGTAAGACTCTAATCGACTTCAGAATATCTTCTAGGCAAAGTTATTTACTCAGCAATGCAATTTGTAAGACAAGGAAAGGCCGGCATAAGTCTGTAAGAGCTTGAGGTAAGATCTTGAGAAAGGTTCCGCTGAAATGTTGAAAGGTGTCACTGAAAAGCACACTGATGTTGGTTCACTTGGTTCCATAGAGAGCAGCAGTGTGCATTGGTACATGTTCGATTACTTGTATTAAAGGTTTTTTCTCAGGTTTTGATTTGTTCTCAAAATTGTGAGGGACCCAAGAGGTCATACCCTCAACCTTAGTTATGCCCTATGCCATGTTTACTGTGAATTGGGAAAAAACTTGTTAACAGGTATATTCCTTTGAGATAAAAATTGGAATGGCATGCTCTGATATTTGAATATGCAAAAAAGAGTCTGTGGAGCCTCATGTAAAAGTCTCAAAACACAGGACTGGCACAGGACACAGGACAGCACAGGAGTACTTAAATGCTTGGGTGCATGTCACTCGAAATGAATATTTCCCAATACTCGAGTATTCATTTCGAGTAAGGAAGCCCATTGAAGTCAATGGGAAACTCGAGCATTTTTTTAGAGGACCCTGGGAAAACCCGTCAACCTCAGAAAATGATGGAAACACCACGGAAATGGACAGAAAACAGCAGAGGCAACATGCATAGATGCCTCTGAGGCTGCCTAATCGCACCATTACGCCAAATACTGGGCAACAGCATGGCAGTGAGAACACAGTGAACCATTAAAACAAAGGTAGCATATGAACCACCCCAAAATTTTGCCTGACACAGCATGGCAGTGAGAACACAGGGAACCATTAAAACAGAGAAAGCATATGAACCACCCCAAAATTTAGCCTGACACAGCATGGCAGTGAGAACACAGGGAACCATTTAAACAGATGAAGCATATGAACCACCCAAAAACTTTTCCTGACATCACGGAACACCACAGAAATGGACAGGAAACAGCAGGGGCAGCATGCATGGATGCCTCTGAGGCTGCCTAATCGGACCATTATGCAGAAATCTTGGTAAGAGCCTGGTGGTCAACCTCAAGTCAATAGTGCTGACACATACCAAGATGGGCAAGGCACATGCGACCACGGTCAAAGGCCTTGAAGAGTGTTCCCCTGCCAGTGCCTGACAAGCTAACTGCTCCCCTCCTCCCCCCTTAATAACTTGTCTTTTTAATTTACTACACTGACCTAGGCTGGGCATGACTCCCCCTGACTACTTTAGCAGTTGGGGTAATTTTCCCTGTATCATGTCACTCACCACTTCTCCCCACCGCTGATTTGATTTTGAGTTTGATTTTGAATTTGATTTTGAGTTTGATTTAGAATTTGAGTTTGAATTTGAGTGGCTCAGTGGTTAGCACTATAACCCTGCAACGCTGGGGTCCTGGGTTCAAATCCCTGTCTGGCATAATTTTTGGGAGGCTTACCTGCTACCGCTTCTACCTTGGTCACTCTGTCCTCACTGCCATGCTGTGTCTGGCATAATTTTTGGGAGGCTCACTTGCTATCTCACTTTTAATGGTTCTCTGTGTCCTCACTGCCATGCTGTGTCAGGCCTAATTTTTGTGAGGTTGAACGCCTGCCTTTTCTACCTTGTTTACTGAGTTCTCACCACCATGCTGTGTCAGGAATAATTTTTGGGAGGTTCCACGCCTGTCTCATTTTAAGGCTGGCAAAGGCCACTTTATGGTCTTTTTTTTTTTTCAATGTTCAATTTCAATTTTCAAAGCACACCGCAGACATTCACTCCCTAGCTTCTTCTTGCAACTTACGGGACCGCAGGGTACACTGCTATTGAAACCGCAGCAGTGTTAACAGGTGATCACGTGGAGAGAAGATACAAACTTCATGTAGATGTTGTTGTTGTTGATGAGATTTGAACCCAGGACCCCAGTGTTGCAAGGTTATAGTGCTAACCACTGAAAAAATGCTTTAGTTTACCATTGACTTCAATGGGGTTTGTTACTCGAAACGAATACCTGAATATCTGGAAATATTCGTCTCGAGTAAGGAGCACCCAAGCATTTAAGTACTCCTGTGCTGTCCTGTGTCCTGTGCTAGTCCTCAGTTTTGAGACTCTTACATGAGACTCTACAGACTCTTTTTTGCATATTCAAATATCAGAGCATGCCATTCCAATTTTTATCTCAAAGGAATATACCTGTGTTAACAAGTTTTTTCCCAATCAACAGTAAACATGGCATGTGGCATAACTAAGGTTGAGGGTATGACCTCACAATTTTGAGAACAAATCAAAACCTGAGAGAAAACCTGAAATACAAGTAATTGAACATGTAGTGTTCCCTTGCCAGTGCCTGACAAGCTAACTGCTCCCCTCCTCCCCCTTAATAACTGAACTAGACTGACCTGGGCTGGGGCTTGACACCCCATGACTACTTTAGCAGTTGGGGTAATTTTCCCTGTATCATGTCACTCACCACTTCTCCCCACCGCTGATTTGATTTGAGTTTGAATTTCAGTGACTCAGTGGTTAGCACTATAACCTTGCAACACTGGGGTCCTGGGTTCAAATCCCACCAATGACAACATCTACATGAAGTTTGTATGTTCTCTCCACGTGATCACCTGTTAACACTACTGCGGTTTCAATAGCGGTGTACCCTGAGGCCCCGTAAGTTGCGAGAAGAAGCTAGGTAGTGAATGTCTGCGGTGTGCTTTGAAAATTTAAATTGAACATTTAAAAAAAAGACCATAAAGTGGCCTTTACCGGCCTTAAAATGAGACAGGTGTGGAACCCTCCAAAAATTATTCCTGACACAGCATGGTGGTGAGAACAAGGTAGATAAGGCAGGTGTTCAACCTCACAAAAATTAGGCCTGACACAGCATGGCAGTGAGGACACAGAGAACAATTAAAAGTGAGATAGCAAGTGAGCCTCCCAAAAATTATGCCAGACACAACATAGCAGTGAGGACAGAGTGACCAAGGTAGAAGTGGTAGCAGGTAAGCCTCCCAAAAATTATTCCAGACAGGGATTTGAACCCAGGACCCCAGCGTTGCAAGGTTATAGTGCTAACCACTGAGCCACTCAAATTCAAACTCAAATTCTAAATCAAACTCAAAATCAAATTCAAAATCAAACTCAAAATCAAATCATCGGTGGGGTGGTGAGTGACATGATACAGGGAAAATTACCCCAACTGCTAAAGTAGTCAGGGGGTGTCATGCCCCAGCCCAGGTCAGTCTAGTAAATTAAAAAGACAAGTTATTAAGGGGGGAGGAGGGGAGCGGTTAGCTTGTCAGGCACTAGCAGGGGAACACTCTCCAAGGCCTTTGACCTTCAAAGTGACCTTCAGGCCTTTGACCGTGGTCGCATGTGCCTTGCCTATCTTGGTATGTGTCAGCACCACTCTACAATGAGGAGTGGACGTGGATGTCTGCTATGTGTCAGGTACTGGGCCCTTTTGAGGAGTCAACATAGATGGTCAGTGGCGATGCTGCCATCATCAGCCTCACCAACCTGCTGCTGTGTTTGCTTCAAACCTCCCTGCTCAGCCTGAAGTCTGAGACTGCCTTCGTCTCAGGAGACAGGGGAACAACATCCGCCGCTAGATAGCCAGCCCATCCTCAGGTCTTTTTCTAAGAGGGGGAGGAAGAAGAGCAGACTGCTGCCGTGAATGAAGAGGGTACCCATGCTCAATCCTGAGCTGTTTGTGTATGGCCTGAACTGTCCACTCAGGGAAAGTAGCTCAACATGAGGATTCTTTATATATCCTCTCCTCCTCCTCCTCTTCCTCCTTTAATTCTCAGCCAACAGCCAATTCTTGTTCCGCCATGCTGTGTCTGGCATCATTTTTAGAAGGCTCACCTGCTACCGTTTCTACCTTGGTCACTCTGTCCTCACTGCCATGATGTGCCTGGCATAATTTTTGGGAGACTCCCAAAAATTATTCGTGACACAGCATGGCGGTGAGAACTCAGTGGACAAGGTAGATAAGGCAGGCGTTCAACCTCACAAAAATTAGGCCTGACACAGCATGGCAGTGAGGACACAGAGAACCATTAAAAGTGAGGTAGCAAGTGAGCCTCCCAAAAATTATGCCAGATACAGCATGGCAGTGAGGACAGAGTGACCAAGGTAGAAGCGGAAGCAGGTAAAGCTTCCAAAAATGATGCCAGACACAGCATGGCGGAACAAAAAATAGCTGTTCGCCAAGAATTGAGGGAGAAGGAGAGGATATATCAAGAATGCTCATGCTGAGTAACTTTCCCTGGGTGGACAGTTCAGGCCATACACAAACAGCTCAGGATTGAGCATGGGTACCCTCTTCATTCGCAGCAGCAGTCTGCTCCTCTACCTTCTCCTCTACTTCGTGCTTAGAAACAGACCTGAGGGTGGGCTGGCTATCTAGCGGCGGATGTTGTTCCCCCGTTTTCTGAGATGAAGGCAAAGTCTCAGACTTCAGGCTGAGAAGGGAGGTTTGAAGCAGACACAGCAGCGGAATGGTGAGGCTGATGATGGCAGCATAGCCACTGATCATCTGTGTTGACTCCTCAAAGGGGCCCAGTACCTGACAGATAGCAGACATCCACATCCACTCCATATTGTAGATTTGAGGAAGCTGACTGACCTGACTACTGCTCCTTGCCGAGGTTGACATCTGGCATTCCCCAATGGTTCTGGCGTTACTGGTAAACCCTGGCTACCATCTGGAAGGTGGAATTCCACCGCGGGGGGGCACGTTAACCACCCCAAAATTTAGCCTGACACTGCATGGCAGTGAGAACACAGGGTACCATTAAAACAAAGGTAGCATTTGAACCACCCAAAAAATTTAGCCTGACACCACGGAAATGGATAGGAAACAGCAGGGGCTGCATACATGAATGCCTCTATAACAGACTGATTAAGGCTGGGGCATGACACCCCCTGACTACTTTAGCAGTTGGGGTAATTTTCCCAGTATCATGTCACTCATCACTTCTCCCCACCGTTTCTGTTCTGGCGACCAAATTTATAATTATTATTTTTATTATTATTATTTATTTTTTATTTGTGAAATTTGAATTATAATTTGATTTTAAGTTTGAATTAAAATTTGAGTTTCAATTCTAATTAGTTTAAATTTTGGGTTTGACGATAACATGGTATGAAATGGACAATACAATCATTCAATAAAAATAGCCTGATTATGGCTAGATTTAGCCTCACACCCTCATGCAGTTGTGCATAAGAGGCAAAATCATTGGAGGTAGGGACGAAGAAATAACAATACAGTCTTCTTAAGAGACCCTGGAATTTGAATGAGTGAATACACTTTTAATCCGTTAAAGAGTATCTAAGAGAGGCCAAGTATGGAAGTAATGAGTGGAATTTTTCCACCATTTTCACTGTCTGGTCCTTTTAGCTGTGGAGTGTATCTTGGAGATACAATAGATGACCAGACAGCCTTGCAAAATAGTAGAACTTGAATTCGACTAATAGTCGAATTGAAGTTGATTTGGAAATTGAAATTGAAGATAAAAAAAGGCCATAAAGTGGGCTTTAACGAGCAGAGGACACCTACAAGTTGATATTAACAGATTGTATGGTTTAAAATGGACAACACAAGGATACTAAATTAGGATACACCATTTTCACTGTCTGTACCTTTGAACTGTGCCACTCCTGTGACTGCTCCCCTCCCCCCCTTAATAAGGTGTCTTTTTTAAATTTGTAGAATGACCAGTAGCTTACTACTGCCTTTAAAACAGCTACAAAATGAAAGGACGGCAGAGGACACCCGCAAGTTGACAATCCACAGATTGTATGGTTCGAAATTGACAACACAAGGATCCTAACTTAGTATCCACCATTTTCACTGTCTGTCTGTTCCTTTTAACTGTGGTGTGTATCTTAGAGAGATACAATAGATGACCTGACAACCCTGCAAAACAGCACTTGAATTAGAGTCGATTTGATTTGAAAATTTAAATTGAAGATTAAAGAAAAGACCATGAAGTGGCCTTTACCGGCCTTTAGATGAGGCAGACGTGGAACCTCCCAAAAATTAGGCCTGACACAGCATGGCGGTGAGAACTCAGTGAACAAGGTAGATAAGGCAGGCGTGGAACCTCCCAAAAATTAGGCCAGACACATTAGAGTACTGAGGGTCATCCACCACCATAAGGTTCCTGAAAGCCTTTGTCTCTACCAGCCGATAGGGCAGCATCTCCAGGCTCAGCAGTTTGCCTATGTGCACATTTAGGGCTTGTGCATGTAGGTGAGTGGCAGTGTATTTGCGCTTCCGTTCAAAGGTCTGTTGTAGGGACAGTTGAACGCTGCGCTTGGACACCTTGCTGGAGGGTGAGAAAAATAGTGGAGGTGAAGGTGTGGGTGTAGGGCAGGAGGAGCTCGTGCCTGGGGCCTAGGCAGGGGGACTGACAGAGCCAGCACACAGGGGAAGGAGCAGGGGTGTGAGTTTCAGTAACTGAACGGACTTGGTTGTGGTGTTTAGCACTCATATGCCTGCGCATGCTGGTAGTGGCTAGGCTGGTAGTGGTGGCTCCCCTGCTGATCCTGGTGTGGCGCAGGTTGCACACTACAGTCCGTCAGTCATCGCAGTTTCTTTAAAGAACCTCCAGACTTGTGAACATCTAGGCCTGGCCACAGGAGTTTGACTCTGTGAAACAATTGCATATCTACTTGCTCTGGCCCTGCTTCTCCCTCTGCCCACCCCTCTTCCTCTTCCAACCGATCCTGTGGCTGAATTTACCTCCCCCTCAGAAGCACTCTCTTCACTAGGCTTATCCACCCAGCTCGGGTTACCTCGTCCTCATCCACCAGCTCTTCCTCACTTCCCCACTTTGCTCCACACTTTGACTTACATCCCTTCACCACAACATCACTGTCTGACAAACGGTTATCATCATCAGACACCTCTTCCAACCCCGCTTGCAAGTCCCCACTCTCAACACCCAATGACTGCGTGAGCTGCATAGTTTGGGCATCAGGACAGATCAACTGCTCCGGTTGCTCAGACTCAGGGAAGGGTCCAGAAAAGAGTTGGATATGGCTGCACAAAGAAATAAAGAAAAAGGAAAATATACTGGTCACACTAGTTTTTGGAGGTATACAATCTGTGAATAAGTGCTGCCATATACTGTATGCCACCCTCTTACACAGGGCAATTAGCAGTGAGCTTGGATATTGCTGCACGAAGAAATGAAGAAATAAGAAAATATACTGGTCACACTAGTTTTTGGAGGTTGTCGTCTAAAATCTGTGGGTAACTGGAGCTATATAGTGTATGCATAGTGTATAGTGGTCACACTAGTTTTTGAAAGTTGTTGTTTAGTCTGTGTGTAAGTGGTGGCATATGGTGTATGGTGTTACACAGGACAATGAGCAGTGAGGTTCTATGCAGCTGTACTACAAATCACAGCAATTCAATGTACAACAGCAGCAGCACCAGCCACAAAAAAATATAATAGTACTGAGGACTTCTTTGGGGTCTGTATGCAACACAAGCTGTCCCCCTTCTGCCAGCAGCCGATCACCACAGTGTGCTGCTAAAGTCGTGTTAGCTGCACTGCAAGTCCCAGCCAGCAGCCTGGAGTAATAAAAAAAAAAATAATTCAAGCCCTTTCAAGGGCTGTTGGGTTCTTTATATAGTATCCCTGCCTACTGGAACGCTAATTCCCTCCCTAACGCTCTCTCTGACAAGCAGCAGCTCTGTCCCTATTCTCTCCCAGCATGCATGTGAGCCGAGCGCTGCCGGCACAAATTTTTATATGCCAGGGTCATCTGATCTGGCCAACCAATCGCTGCTATCAACATTTATGGGTCCCATGTGATTGCAGGATGTACCAAAGAGTCTGCTGCACGTTGATTGGCTGAGAAATTGCGCCCAATATTGCCTGCCGGGGTCCCAGTATATGGAGCGGGCTCAGGAGCTGAGCTCCCTCCATAGCTGGTGAGGAGCGGCTGCTGTCTGCCTCGCCCTCACCCTCAATGGCAGGCCGCCGCAATCGTGCGGCTGCCCGCCAATAACCCCTTAGACACTGCGATTGTGCCGTGACCGCAGCGTTGAAGTGTAAGTGACAGGAGCATCTCCTGTCACTTACCTGACACACTGCGGGGGTCCCGATTGCATGGCCTTACTGCCGGAGGTCTCTTACCTTTCTCCTTGCAGTCAGGTCTTCAGTATTCTGATATAATTTGCCACAGGCAGGCTTTCATTGAAGCATCTTTTCAAGGGATGAAATATACAAAAAATAGAATGAAAAAATGTAATAAGTTAATAATGTACCATCTGGTCTGCAGAGCAGGAGGCACCTTGGTTAAATGCTTGAGTTTCCTATTGATTTCAATTTAAGTGCTCACTCAACATTAGTCATTTTCTCTTTTTTTGTATCAAAATACAAAGAAGGCCCTACCTAGTACTGCTATATCTATAACTGTGCAAGAATGACCAGCAGTAAGTAAAGCTTATCTTACCATAAAAATGTGTGAGGGTACAAAGTCATTAAATTTATGCACATGGTATATTTTATTGTAGCTTAACATTAAACTTATCATTCATTGAGATTAAATATTAATTTATTACATTTGGTTACATAAACTATTGGTTATACAGTTATATAAAACTTTAAAACAAGTAAATAGAATTATTAGTGTGATAAATATTCAAAGATCCTTAACCCCTAGACGACCCTGGACGTAGGGTTACTTCATGGAAGTCTGTCCCCAGACGACCCATGACGTAACCTTACGTCCTGGGTGTTTTTCCCGCTATAAAGCGCGCTCCGGAGCGGAGCGCGCTTCATAGCAGGTGGGGGCCGGCTGCAATCAGCAGCCGGGACCTCACCGGTAATGACACGCTGCAGCGATCGCGCTGCCGCGTGTCATTAACCCCTTAAACGCCGCGATGACGGCGCGACCGCAGCGTTTAAGTGTAAGTGACAGGGGGAGTCCCCTGTCACTTACCGATCGGGACCCCCGCAGTGTGACTGCGGGGGTCCCGATCGTTGAAACGGACTGCCGGAGGTCTCTTACCTGCCTCCGTGCGGTCCGATCGGCGCTCTGGTCACTAAGCCTGCACAGGCAGACTCAATGAGCAGAGCGCCGATAACACTCATCAATGCTGTGCCTATGGCATAGCATTCATCAGTGTAGAAATCCAAGTAATGAATGTACAAGTCCCCCAAATGGACTTCAAAAGTGTAAAAAAAAAAAAAGTTCAAAACACTAACACACTACCCCCAAACCCCTCCCCCAATAAAAGTCTAAATCACCCCCCTTTCCCATTATATAAATAAAACATATAAAAATGAATAAATAGATAAACATATAATATACCGTAGCATGCGTAATTGTCCGATCTATTAAAATATAACAAGCGTCATTGCGACCGGTAAACGGCGTACACGAAAAGAGGGGAAAAAGTGCGCAGATTACCGATTTTATGTTACATTATATATTAAAAAAAATCACTAAAAAGTGATCAAAACGTCCGATCTTCACAAATATGGTATTAATAAAAACTAGAGATCATGGCGGAAAAAATGACACCCCATACAGCCCCGTAGGAGAAAAAATAAAACCGTTATAAGCGTCACAATAGGCCCATTTTATTAATATTTAATTGCCAAAAAAAAGGATTTCATAAAAAAAATACATATATAACATTAGAGAATCTGTGTAACCTGCATATGTTTGTGTTCGGACTGACCTATAGAATAATAGTGTCATGTCGCTGTTACCATATAGTGCATTATGTAGACACAGGAACCCCCCAAACGTTACCATATTGCATTCTTTCTTACGATTTCACCTATTTATATCTTCATAAATAATATATTTGGAATTCCATCATACATGTTATGGTAAAATGAATGACGCCATTACAAAGTACAACTATTCCTGTAAAAGACAAGCACTTACATGGCTTGTAGATAGAAAACTGAGAGTGCTAGAGCTCTTAGAAGGGGAGGAGGGAAAAACGAAAGCACTAAGATCAAAATTTGCGCGGTCCACTGGGTCATTTTGGGCCTGGTCCTCAAAGGGTTAAAGGAAACATAGCCGCTTTCTTCTAGAGATAAAGGAATGTTGTAGGAGTCAGGTGACACCTTCTGTTTCTGTTCAATGAGGAATAGGATTCTAATACCAGGCAGAATTATTCCAATAAAGGAGAGTCCACAACTGCTACAAAATGTGTCATTCCTATAACTCCTAAAATGTTGGTAAAGAGTTAAGGTCCACTGAAATTATAACAACTGAGCTGCAACTCTATACTTAACCTGATGACAGGAGTGGAGCTGTTTTCTGTAGAGGACATTCAAGTTTTTTTAAAAACCTTTTACCCTGTTAGCAATAATAACCTCCACGGTTACTTACTAATTCCAACATATTTATTACAGAATAGTGTAGTTGACATTTTGAGTTGTTTAGTGAATTTTTTAGTTCACACAGTAGCGGTTGTTACTTCTTGATCTTCACAAGCCGCCCTATAAAACAAAAAGTTAGTTCCACGATGAAGAATCTTTAAGAAGCGGTTACTAAGCTTGTTTGTTCTGTATATCAGGTAGATGGAGTTCAAGATGGCAGCCGAGTTCCAAACTATGAAAAGCAAGACAGCATCCAAGGAGTAAAGTAAGCATAAGAAGACGATACTGCAGCCTATTCTCAAGATAAATAAAATAAGACATATAGTCATGAATCGTATGGCTTTATAATAAGAAGTGAGATTGGTGGATACATTACTGTTACTCTTTATCTTCTTCAAGTGAAGACATAAAGAGACGATGAGAAGAAGGGACGAAGTGCTATAGATTAGGAACGGGATGGTTTTCTCGATTGTTACAAAGATGTAGATGTCTCTCATTTCTGGAACATCCGTTTCATTGCTAGTGAAATTCTTCAACCGAACATTTGAAGTGATGATGTAGTGGGTCACATTAACCATTGCCACATAACAAACGGACATAAAAACCAAGGCGATTATTAGATGGACCACCTTTTGGGAGATTAGCCTCTTAAGATACAAGAAGACAGCATGGTGGAAGTTGCAGATCTTCATGCAGAAGATGACGGAGAACAAAGTTCCCAACCAGATATCTGACAGGTTAAAGAAATTTGCAAACAAACTGACAAATAGTGGAAGATTCGATCCTATGTAACTCCTGAGGAAAATCATGCACATGGCATGCAGGAAAGAGAAGGAGTGTAGAAAAATCCTTGTGATTCCGAGAGAGGTGAGAACTTGGTCAATAGGGGTCTTTGGTCTTCCCCTCACCCAGTCCATGATGTTCACAACTACTATAAATAACTGGGTCATGAGACCTATGAGGAAGGTGAGTACTGCTGCAGCAAGGCTCGGATGATGGACATTGTGCTTGTCTTCTATAGATGAGGCCATGTCTACAGATTATTCTCTCTTTTTATGTTGCTAGTTATCTACAGGTATTATAGAATTTGATATCATGATGTCCATAGCCATGCAAAGCTTGTAATGTCAGAGCTTAATCTTGCTTTGCATAACTTTCCATCACTACATTATGCAGAGAGCACTTAATAGTAATGTAAATCATTTGCATGTATCAATATTTTCAAAGCAAAACTGATACTACTTAAACATTACAGAATTCTAGGCAAAGTAATAGACATAGAAAAATAAAGATAGACATGTACAAGTCTCTCTAGTACATATCAGAAGGTTTTAGTGGCAGTGCCTATTTAAAGGTGAACTCCCATGAAACAAAAAAATGAAAAGCAAGCAAGGGGGTGCTAAATGATAAATATTGTAATTGTACCCTAACCCATCAATGTGCCCCCGTAGCCTGCTCTCTTACCTCTCCCTGACAGCCAACAGAAGTAATTTATGGCCCGCTTCTGCATTCGTCACAGCCTCAGCTCCTTCTGCTGCAATATTATGGACTGGCTGACGGATTGTCCGCTCAGCCAGTCAGTGACTGCTGTGGTATCCCACCCCAGTCACTAATTGGTTGAGCGGGCAATCCATCATCCGTGTACATGACATTGCAGCAGTAAGAGATGCTACAGGCCAGAAGCTGGCAGATTTTGGGAAGGCATTGCTGTGTAGGCATGGGGATGGGTAGGTATATTTTTTTTAATTATTTTCTCCCACCCAATTTCTTTAAAGAAGAAGCTGGCTCCTTTTATCATATTATAGAAACCATTTTAGCTACTATAAATATATAGATGCATTGTTCCAGAGCAGGTTTTCTACTGCTGTTTAGTGTGTGTTGCTCGGTAACTTAAAAAATGTCAAATGCTGTGAGACTGAAGGTGCATTCTACACTCCCTCCATCAGTTATGTCTGTGTTTTATGTACTGTATGGCACAGTTGAAGGAAATTGTTTACAAAGGGTTAACTGTCTAACTGTATTATTATCTGTGTCTATGCCACTGTTGTATGGGGTGATTTCCCCTAACCAATTCCTGAGCTGGGTACCTCATGCTATCCCACCAATCACAGACCAGAGTGAGGGCCTTCGTGTTTGTTTTTGCCCAATCAGAGGAAAAAGTAGTCATTTAGTTCCAGTCTAGATTTCTATATGGGGGACCAGAGGACACTAGAGGAAACTCCTGGCTTAGACCAGGCCCCCCTTGCAGGAACTTGTACCAAAGACCTCTCTTTATTTCCTCTCACACAACCCCATCTTAACTATGCCTGGCTAAGATCACACAAAGGGTAAGGCTGAGGTGAACAGGGGCTAAAAAAGGACAACTCTACCTACACTGGGAGGCTACTCTCTCCTCATCCTGATAATTAAGACAGGATCTTCAGTCAGTGACTAGGTAAGTGTGGAAAGCCGAAATACTCCACTTAGGGGTCCCCCAGATGGCAAACTCTGACCACTCTGTGCCAATAGACAGCAATAGGCGGAAGTTTACACTTAGGTACTCTTTCTCTAAAGCCCCATAGTTTATTACCTTAGGGTCTAGGTAGGGCCCCCCAATATCCATGAAGTAACCCTCAGACAAGTCCTCTGCTCCTCAAGCCAGCCTACCAAACTAAGTTCAAGTTAAATAAAGTACCCAGAGGCTTGTCAAGTATTATAAACTATCATTCCTCCAGCATGAAGCTGTGAAAAGAAAGTATATATTCAAGTATGTTCTTCAGTGTACTCAAGATTATATCCACAAGTATTGTCAAGTACTCTATTTTTAGGTACCCAGCTCAAGAGATCGAGTTTATTATTGCACCTTTATTAAAGAGTTAGAGAACTCTCATATCCTGTATTGATCTGTATTGGAGAAAATACTTTGTATTATATACTGCACTCCAAAAAGGATTCACAGTACACTTATTCCTGTTTAAGTTCACCAGAGACTCTGGGGGGGGGGGGGGATTTATCAAGACCAGCATACTTGTACGAGTAAGAGTACGAGTAAGAGGCTGGCAAGGCACCCGAACCTGCGCTTCCAGCAGGTGTAGATTTGGATTATGATAACTCATGATAAATGAGGCGCAGGAGGAGGCCAGCCTCCTATCTGCTTTGCCGCGCCCTTCCTCGCGCCCCCGCTCACCCAATGGGATGCGGCAGGTGTACGTTAGGGACAAGGGGCAAATATGCGCCTTCACCCTGGTGTACACCTCGGGCGGAACCTCCATAAATGTCCCCTTATGTGTTTTCGTCATGCACCTGCCCAAACAACTACACCTATTCTAACTAAAAAGTGTGTGTTGTTATATCCAGAGGTGGGCACATACCGCTCCTGGTCACAGTGACAAGTGCTTCAGGGGTACAACCTCATCTTGCCCAGCTATATTACATCACCTGGCTCAGCCACCCATCGGACATTCAGGTTACCGTTCAATAAGTTCAATGACAGCTGTCAAAACTGTTGGGTGCTGAATTTGCTATTGAGCGCAGCATCTTAACAATTAAATCACTGTCATTGGAGTGATTGCTGATGTCAGTCATTACTGATGGTTTCCATCTACAGAAAGCCCGCATCATACTCCCGCATATAACCCCTGCTGTAACTTTTTTCAGCATTGTAACTTTTATTGACATTTGTGTACTAGACCTATGATGGCTCTCATGGTTTCTCATTATCATTTGCTCAAGAACTTATGGACCCTGTAACAGGTAACATGTGACCTATGAAAAGTATCAGCAACTATATATAGAAAAAAATTGAACAAAGGGTACAAACAAAGATGCTGTGATCCTCGGTGAATGGAGAATTGCACCTGGAAGGGTTTCATTAAAAACATTGCTGTAGGCTCTGAACCATATGACAGGTGCAGTTGTTACCAGTGCTAATCCGGAGACTACTGAGTATGCAGCAACAGAAGCTAACCTAACATAGGTATCACACCTTCTTATCACCTTCTAATTGGGGTTTATTCACTTTAGCCACAGGAACAGCTACTGGGACCTGAGGTTCTACTACAGTAAGTGCTTGTTAATTTGTTACTGCATGCAAACTGCCACAAACCTCACTAGATGTGTCAGTCCAGGCTGCTTCGCTCTGTTCTATAACTCACCCTAATGTGAACCAGTTTTACTGTCAGAGACACAGAGGTCTGGCTCACATAGGCCACATGGATGTGGCTTCCAGCCAGGCAAGACATGTTTGAGTATCATTATGGAACTTTCCTAGTTCCAAACATTACTCAACCAAGCCAGACATGTTTGAGTATCATCATGGAACTTTCCTAGTTCCAAACACTACTCACATTCATGTGACTTTTCCTTGTAATAACTGTATCACATTGCAGATAGGGAAACCCAGCAACATTCTTAGTATGCATGAGAAATACATATATTGTCATAGGTCTATGCCAAGTTTGTCATGGCTTATCGCATTTTATAAATAAAAATAAATAAACAGATTTTGTAATCACCACAACTATTAATTATCACATTCCTAAACGGCATAAGCGCAAAAACTCACCAAAGTGCAAAATTGCTGATTTTGGTCACATCAAATCCACAAAAATTGTAACAATAAAGTGATCAAAAAGTCGTATATACCATGGTGCAAAAAATGACACATGGCACAAATCACACAGCCCCATAGATCAATAAATAAAAGAGTTATAAGGATCTGAAAATAGCAATTTGAAAAAGTTTTAATTTTTTTAACCTCTTAAGGACCCATGACGTATTGGTACGTCATGGATCACTGTCACTTAAGGAACCATGACGTACCGGTACGCGGGTCCTTTAAGAGGGCGCCGCGGACCGGCCACATGCGATCGGGAGAGATGGCCTGCAGAAATACACTGCAGGCCATCTCTCCCTGTCGGCATGGGGGGTTGTTAACCCCCCCCCCATGCTGACGATCACTGCTATTGGCTGATCAGTTCAGATCAGCCAATAGCAGCGATCAGAACCTTTCTGGGCCATCGGTGACCCGATGACCCGGGAAATAATGGCGGCCGATGTTGTCCGAGGATGTCACCGACCGCCATTACTGTTAAAAGTAATGGTGGCCACGGTGCCACGTCCCGATCGCCACCACGGCGATCAAAGTCCCCAAAAATTATAAATACCTGCCCTGGACCCCTCAGCTCCGTAGCTGAGGGGTCCAGAGCAGGTATTTGGCCATACTTACCGGATCCCGGGGTCCCGATCGGTGTCTTCCGGGTTCCGTGACGTCATCTTCTTCCGTTCGGGTCTTCGGCCCCTCGGATGTCTTCGACTTTTTTTCGGCGCTATGCTGCCCTCTAGCAGCTGAAAAGTGTAATACACTTATCAGCAGCTAGAGGGATGTTCAGCATGTAGTAAATGTTTGTTTGTTTTTTTCCAAAAAATTTTTGTTTGTATTTCCCACACCCTTAGGCCGCAGAGTGTTTATCTGCATCGCACGTAAGTGGGCTGCTAATCAGCAACTCCTCCTTTTTGGCGTAGGGTGTTTTTTACTATATCCTACTGCCACGGTCTGCTGATAAGTGCCGCACATAAGTGCGGCATTTATCAGCAACACCATTTTTGGCGTAGTTTTTTTTTTTATACTGAATGTTAAAAAAAAACGTAAAAAACACTACATTACACTACACTACATTGAATAAAGTTTTACACTACACCACTACATACCCCATATACCAATCCCTATATAAAAATGGCCCCCAGGGTGTTTTCGGTGTCGGACGCATACACTATTATTGCCTCCGACACCAAAACAGCCAGTGAGGATGAATGGGGGGATCCTTCTTTCCTCCATTCATCCTCATCCTCATCATCCAGTGACGTGTCTGGGGGTAGCGTACGCTGCCCCCCAGACACGTCTTTCCGCCAGTACCGTCCCAATAGGAGATCACGGTATGGTGTGAAATTCTACAAACTCTGTGAGAGTACCTCAGGGTACACTTACAGATTTAGGGTACGTGCACACTGCGGAATGGCTAAGGATAACCCTTTGTGCATTCTGCAGCTGGCACCCGCCGGCGGACTGATGCAGGCGTGTGTCTCCACCCATGTCATAGACTCCATCCTATGCATGGGCGGATTCCATCGTCCGTCAAATAGTCAGATCCTCCACTCCAAACCCTGGGTATAATCGCGCAGGTCCAAGATAGGCAATATAGATATAAGTAAACTTGAAATTTATTAAAACAAACTACACAACGCGTTTCGAAGTCGTGCTGACTTCTTTCTCAAGTGTCTACTACAAAATGCATTCTAAGGTCCATAAAAAGGGAGTGCACATGCTCAGGAGGAGCTTTGGCACAGATGGTCTCTGATTACATGCATATAAAATTCAAAGTAAGAAACGCCCATCAGAAGTGGACCATTACATCAACTTGGTTACATTTGCAAAATAAACACCAAAATAACAGTGTAAAAAATATATATAAAAACAATAAGTATATATAGGAAAAAATCACATGAGAAGTCACATAAAAAATATATAGAAATATGTATATATATATATATATATATATATATATATATATATATATATTTACTATATTATGATATTATTTAAAAATTTTTAAAAAGTTGCCTATCTAGTATTTTCAATAGTCTCATTTAATCCTTGTGGGGTTAGAGTGGATAGTTTAAAAATCCAATACGATTCACGGTTGATCAATTGTCGGTATCTCCTGGGATGATGAAGTGCTATATCTGTGGGATCGCTTTTATGACAAATGACAAAATGTTTGGATAAACTATGCAGGAGAAACGCATTTTTTATATTGAATCTATGCTTATTCATGCGTGACCGCACTGTCTGAGTGCGGCCCACATATTGCAAATCACAACTACATTCAAGCAGGTATATAACAAATTGAGTCGCACAGGTAAGTTGATTAAGTATTGTATATAATTCACCAGAAGTATTAGATTTGAAAGTGTTCACTGGATCGTCCGTCAAAAGAATGAACACATTGGACGGAGAGCGGATTCCGCTCTCCGTCCAATGTGTTCATAGAATGGAGTCTATGACACGGACAAAGACGCACGCCTGCATCAGTCTGCCGGTGGGTGCCAGCTGCGGAATGCACAAAGGGTTATTCTTCGCCATTCCACAGTGTGCACGTACCCTTAGAGTGTATGAAGGAAGGGACACCCAAATCCAGCCCCCACCATGCCCCCCCCCCTATCTTAGGAGTTAGTGGGATGATCGATCGGGAACTGATCTTCCCACTGCTGGATAAAGGTTACCACCGGTACGGATAACTTTTATACCAGCACCCCCGCTTCCGGTCCCTCGCTGCCCGAGCTACTGTAGCTTGCGGCACGATCCGAAAATATCAGAAGAAGTAATACCAGCCCTAATATTTAGCAGCCATGGAGCGGACCCAGCGCTTCTGGATATGAAGGACCCCGGATCGCACCAGGACAACATTTTCCAGGTGAAGTCCCCCACACTGGAAAACAGGAGACCCCAGAAGAAGTGCAGAGTGTGGCGTAACAGGAGTATCAGGAAGGACACCATTTTCCAGTGTGACACCTGTCCTGATCACCCCGGCCTCTGCATACTGGATCGCTTCAAGGCGCACCACACGTCATCGGAGTTCTACATTATCTAAATTCTGTCCCTTATTCCTATTTAAGGGGTCACGTTGATCCAGGGATTATTCTGATTGCCATTATGGAGTCGGGAAGGAATTTTTCCCCTGTGATGAGGCTACTGTTGTCAGCCTTACGAGGGTTTTTTTTTGCCTTCCTCTGGATCAACACAGGTTTAATTTGATGGACACCTGTCATTTTCAACCTTTTAAACTAATAATTGGCCTAATACCCCCAAAATAAATTAGAATTGTCCCTTTTCACCAGCTAAATAGGTATGGCTGCCATTCCCATTAGAGGATGCCATGATGCAATTACAAAGCCTCTGCGGCCAGGACAGTAGAAACCCCCCACAAGTGACCACATTCTGGAAACTACACCCCATAAGGAATCTAACAAGGGGGCAGCGGGAATATGGCCCCGTGGTGACGGCCACATTTGGGATGTGAAAATGAAAATTTTTTTTTTTTTTTTTCACGGCACATATTCTACATATGTGCCTGTTACCAGTGGGGTCCATATGCTCACTGCACCCCTTGTTAGATTCCTTATGGGGTGTAATTTCCAGAATGGGGTCACTTGTGGGGGGTTTCTACTGTCCTGGCAGCACAGGAGCTTTGTAATTGTGACATGGCCTCCATTCCAGCCTCTAAATGGCGCTCTGTCCCTTTGGTGGCTTTCCCTGTGCCCATATGGCACATTATGTCCACATGTGGGGTATTTTCATACTCAGGGGAAATTACCCTACACCCTTTGCGTTCATTTTCTTTTTTTAACCCCTTGTGGAAATGGAAAAAATCAAGGCTAGACCAACATTTAGTGTAATTTTTTTTTTAATTTTTTACTCTAAATCATTGATATTGTCTTGATTTTTTTCATTTTCTCAAGGGGCAAAAAGATAAAAAAAACATAAAATGTGTAGAGCAATTTCCCCTGAGTACGGAAATACCCCACATGTGGACATAAAGCGCCATGCGGGTGCAGGGTAAGCCTCCAAAGGGAAGGAGCGCCATTTGGTTTTTTGAGGCTGGATTGGATTTCGAGGGGCCATGTTGCATTTAAAAGGCCCCTGTGTTGCCAAGACAGTTGAAACCCCCACAATTGACCCCATTATGGGAACTACACCCCTCAAGAAATGTAACAAGGGGTGTAGTGAGCATATGGATAACACTGGTGACGGGCACAAATGTGGAACAATGTGGCGTGAAAATGAAATGTTACATTTTTTACACTATAATGTTTGTCTAGCCTTGAATTTATCATTTTAACAAGGGGTTAAAAGAGAAAAAAAAAACACAAAATGTGTAGAGCAATTTCCCCCGAGTCCGTAAATACCCCACTTGTGGACATAAAGCGCCATGTGAGCGCTGGGCAAGCCTCCGAAGGGAAGGAGCGCCATTTGGATTTTGGAGGTTGGATTTGGCTAGAATGGATGATGAACTCCATGTCGCATTTACAGAGCCATCGTTCTGCCAAGACAGTGGAAACCCCCCACAAGTGACCCCATTCTGGAAACTAGACCCCTCAAGGAATCTAACAAGGGGTGCAGTGAGGATATGGACCCCTTGATGACGGGCACATTTGTGCCGTGAAAGTGTAAAAATGAAAATTTTCACTTTCACGTCACATTTTTCCACATTTGTGCCCGTCACCAGTGGGGTCCATATGCTCACTGTGCCCCTTGTTAGATTCCTTAAGGGAAGTTTCCAGTGTTTTGGCAGCACGAGGGCTCTGTAAATGCGACGTGGCCCTTGAAATCCATTCCAGTGAAATCCAGCTTCAAAAAGCCAATTGGCGCTCCTTCCCTTTGGAGGATCGTCCTGCGCCTGCTTGGCACTTTATGTTCACATGTGGAGTATTTCCGTACTCGGGAGAAACTGCTCTACATGTTTTGTGTTTTTTTTTTCCTTTTATCCCTTTGTGAAAACGAAAAATTGAAGGCTAGAACAACTTTTTAGTGTAAAAAATGCTTTTGTCTTTTTTCACGCCATATTGTTCGGAAAATCTGGGAAGCACCTGTGGGGTCCAAATGCTCACCGCACCCCTTGTTACATTCCTTGAGGTTTTGGCACCCCAGAGCCTCTGCCAACCTGAAGTGGTACAGTCAGAAATGACCAAATATAACGGAGCCATTGAAATTCACTAGGCGCTCCTTTGAATCTGAGGCTTGTGGTTCCGTCAAACAATGCATTAGGGCCACATATGGGGTATTTCTATAAACTGCAGAAACGGGGCAATAAATATTGGGGTGCATTTCTCTGGTAATAGGTTTATAATTATTAAAAATATTGGATTACAATAAAATCTCTGCACAGAAAATTAAAATGTTCAAATTTCTTACACACTTAGCTTTTATTTCTGTGACTCCCCTAAAGGGTTAAAAAAACCTTTCTGGATGTGGTTTTGCAGACTTTTGGGGGTGCAGTTTCTGAAATGGGGTGCTTTGTGGGGCTTTCTAACATACAGTCCCCTCAAATACACTTTATGGCCAGGTTCAGACTATGTAACTGTGCGGCAGTATTTGCGGCTGTAATTGTGCGGCGGTATTTTTGGTGGTTCATGCGTACGCTGGAAAGTATAGGATATACGGCTGCACAGAGCACACTATGTATGAATCTACGGCCCGATCGTAAACGGACCCGTAAAAAATGAACAAGACCATTGTTTGCGGCTGGACATGCGGCCGTGGATTGACAGGCGGTCCGTACGGAGTACTTCAAAAATAGCCGGCAATGATGCCGAATGCCGATGCCTCTAATAGTTAATATATTAAATTAATAAAACAAATTTTCTTTGTAATAAAGTCCCTTTCGTTGGTCAATAATTTAATTCTAACAAATCCATCATTTTGCAATTAAATATACTGTTAAAATAAATAGATATATAAATAAATGTATATTTATATATATATTTATTTTTTGACAGTATATTTAATTGCACAATGATGGATTCGTTAGAATTAAATTATTAAACAACGAAACTGAATTTATTTCATCGAAAATGTGTTTTATTAATTAAATATTAATTAGTACAGAAAGCTCCATAAGCCGTTAATTCATATTGCCGGCAAAAGAGCATTCTGTACTAATCATCACTTTACTTTAATGTAAACATCAAATGTTTCTTCTAATAACATTATTATAGCAATAGCATTATTAGAAGAAACATTTAGAATTATATGTGCGCTCAGCTGATTGGCTGATCGGCTGAGCGCACATATAATGAGCCGGTCCGCAGTACAGTGACTTCATTGTGCTGCGGACCAGCGAAGAGGACACATCGGGGTGAGTATAGAGCTCTCCCCACCCCCTCCCCAGCACTGCACCCCTCCCAGCAAGGAAGGGGGGGTCAGTTAACCCCTTCCTTGCTGGGATGGGTGCAGTCTGACATCAGTCTGGCCCCCAAGGGGTTAAGGGGGATGCAATACAACCTCCCTTAACCCCTTGGGGGCCAGACTGTAAGCAGCGATCTGTAAAGATGCTGCATACTGTAAGGTGCACAACACCGCTCACAATGATGGGTGTTTGCTCCTGTTTGTGTGTTTTTTGTGTGTTTCTCCCTTTTTGTTTTTCAGACATCGGTATCCTGGGGATTACGTCGGATTACGTGGACTACGTCGATGACCAGCGTTTTGTTTTTTTTTAAATAAAATGGTCAATGAGGGGTGTGGGGGTGTTTTTATTTGAATAAAAAAAATTTTTAACTTGTGTCTTGTCTTTATTTCTTTACTTTATAGACTTAGTAGTGGAAGCCGTCTAATAGACGGAATCCATTACTAAGTTGGGGCCTAGTGTTAGCCGGTATAAAATGGCTAACACTAACCCCCTATTATTACCCCAGTACCCAATGCCACCAGGGGTACTGGGAAGAGCCGGGTGCAAGTGGTCCCGGAGCGTCAAAATTGGCGCTCCTGGATCGGGCGGCAGCAGGCTGGTAAGATTTAGGCTGGGAGGGCCTAAACCAATGGCTCTTCCCACCCTGGTGTTACCAGGCTGCTGTCGTTTGGTTTTTAACCCGGCTGGTTATAAAAATAGGGGGGACCATATGCGGTTTTTTTAAATTATTTATTTATTTAAAAAAAAAAAAAAACGCATAGGGTCCCCCCTATTTTTATAACCAGCCGGGTTAAAAACCAAACGACAGCAGCCTGGTAACACCAGGGTGGGAAGAGCCATTGGTTTAGGCCCTCCCCAGCCTAAATCTTACCAGCCTGCTGCCGCCTGGTCCAGGAGCGCCAATTTTGACGCTCCGGGACCACTGGCACCCGGCTCTTCCCAGTACCCCTGGTGGCATTGGGTACTGGGGTAATAATGGGGGGTTAGTGTTAGCCATTTTATACCGGCTAACACTAGGCCCCAACTTAGTAATGGATTCCGTCTATTAGACGGCTTCCACTACTAAGTCTATAAAGTAAAGAAATAAAGACAAGACACAAGTTAAAAAATTTTTTATTCAAATAAAAACACCCCCACAACCCTCATTGACCATTTTATAAAAAAAAAAATTAAAAAAAACGCTGGTCATCAACGTAGTCCACGTAATCCGACGTAATCCCCAGGATACCGATATCTGAAAAACAAAAAGGGAGAAACACACAAAAAACACACAAACAGGAGCACAACACCCATCATTGTGAGCGGTGTTGTGCACCTTACAGTATGCAGCATCTTTACAGATCGCTGCTTACAGTCTGGCCCCCAAGGGGTTAAGGGAGGATGTATTGCATCCCCCTTAACCCCTTGGGGGCCAGACTGATGTCAGACTGCACCCATCCCAGCAAGGAAGGGGTTAACTGACCCCCCCTTCCTTGCTGGGAGGGGTGCAGTGCTGGGGAGGGGGTGGGGAGAGCTCTATACTCACCCCGATGTTGTCTCTTCGCTGGTCCGCAGCACAATGAAGTCACTGTACTGCGGACCGGCTCTTTATATGTGCGCTCAGCCGATCAGCCAATCAGCTGAGCGCACATATAATTCTAAATGTTTCTTCTAATAATGCTATTGTGATAACATAATTAGAAGAAACATTTGATGTTTTTATTAAAGTAAAGTGATGATTAGTACAGAATGCTCTTTTGCCGGGAATATGAATTAACGGCTTATGGAGCTTCCTGTACTAATTAATATTTAATTAATAAATCACATTTTCGATTAAATAAATTCAGTTTCGTTGTTCAATAATTTAATTCTAACGAATCCATCATTGTGCAATTAAATATACTGTTAAAAAATAAATATATATATAAATATACATTTATTTATATATCTATTTATTTTAACAGTATATTTAATTGCAAAATGATGGATTCGTTTAAATTTAAATATTGAACAACGAAAGGCACTTTATTACAACGAAAATGTGTTTTATTATTTTAATAGATTAACCATGAGAGACATCGGCATTAGTGCAGAGGATCGCAAACCCCAGTAATAGCAATTCATGTAAACTGTGTTCCCTGCTTTCCCAGATGCATCCAGAGGTGTTTGCATCACTTTCTTAAGATTTTATTTGTTATTTTTAGTTGAAGCAGATTTCCAAGTAAATGACCGTATGTTTTGAGCCGCATGTCTACTTTTTCCCACGGCCGTAGTTTTATCCGCACATTTACAGCCGCATAAAAAATACAGCCGCACAGTTACATAGTGTGAACCTAGCCTAAGGCTAAGTTCACACTACGTATATTTGAGGCTGTATATTTGAGGCTGTATAGCAACCAAAACAAGGAGTGGATTGAAAACACAGAAAGGCTCTGTTCACATAATGTTGTAATTGAGTGGATGGTTGCATTTAATGGCAAATAGTTGCTGTTATTTTAAAACAACGGCTGTTGTATTGAAATAATGGAAGTTATTTACCGTTATATGGCGGCCATACACTCAATTTCAACATTGTGTGGACAGATCCTTTCTGTGTTTTCAATCCACTCCTGGTTTTGGTTGCTATGAGGACCAAATACAGCCTCAAATATACATAGTGTGAACCCAGCCTTAACCTGAACAGGTCCCTAAAAATATCTGATTTTGAAATTTTACTGAAAATTTGGAAATTTGCTGCTAATGTTTTACGCTTTCTATTGTTTAAAAAAAAAATGAAATATAGTTTAATAAGTGCAGCCAACATAATGTAGACATGTTGCTAGTGCTATTTAATTTATAATTTATGTGGTATAACCATTTTCTGTATAAGCAGAAAAGGTTTAACCCTTAGACGACCCAGGGCGTATAGTTACGCCATGGAAGTCTGTCCCCAGACGACCTAGGGCGTAACTGTACGCCCTGGGTGTTTCTCCCGCTATGAAGCGCGCTCCGGAGCGGAGCGCGCTTCACAGCAGGTGGGGGCCGGCTGCAATCAGCAGCCGGGACCTCACCGGCAATGACACGCTGCAGCGATCGCGCTGCCGCGTGTCATTAACTCCTTAAACGCCGCGGGGGTCTGCGGGGGTCCCGATCGGTAAAACGGGCCGCCGGAGCTCTCTCACCTGCCTCCGTGCGGTCCGATCGGCGCTCTGGTCACTGAGCCTGCACAGGCAGGCTCAATGAGCAGAGCGCCGATAACACTGATCAATGCTATGCCTATGGCATAGCATTCATCAGTGTAAAAATCCAAGTACTGTATGTACAAGTCCCCCAAAGGGACTTCAAATGTGTAAAAAAAAAAAAGTTAAAAACACTAACACACTACCCCAAAACCCCTCCCCCAATAAAAGTCTAAATCACCCCCCTTTCCCATTATATAAATAAAACATATAAAAATAAATAAATAGATAAACATATAATATACCGTAGCGTGCGTAATTGTCCGATCTATTAAAATATAACAAGCGTCATTGTGACCAGTAAACGGCGTACACGAAAAGAGGGAAAAAAGTGCGCGGATTACCGATTTTATGTTACATTATATATATAAAAAAATTAATAAAAAGTGATCAAAACGTCCGATCTTCACAAATATGGTATTAATAAAAACTAGAGATCATGGCGGAAAAAATGACACCCGATACAGCCCCATAGGTGAAAAAATAAAACCTTTATAAGCGTCACAATAGTCCCATTTTATTTATAATTAATTGCCAAAAAAAAGGATTTCATTTAAAAAAATATATATAACATTAGAGAATCTGTGTAACCTGCATATGGTTGTGTTCGTACTGACCTATAGAATAATGGTATCATGTCGCTTTTACCATATAGTGCATTACGTAGACACAGGAACCCCCCAAACGTTACCATATTGCATTCTTTTTTGCGATTTCACCAATTTATATCTTCATAAATAATATATTTGGAATTCCATCATACATGTTATGGTAAAATGAATGACGCCATTACAAAGTACAACTATTCCTGTAACAAATAAGCCCTTACATGGCCTGTAGATAAAAAACTGAAAGTGCTGGAGCTCTTAGAAGGGGAGGAGGGAAAAACGGAAACACTAAGATCAAAATTTGCGCGGTCCACTGGGTCATTTTGGGCCTGGTCCTCAAAGAGTTAAAGTTGGAAAAATGCATTTTTTTCAAAATTTTTCACATTATTTTGGTTCTTTTCGTTATAAGTATCGACTCCAATTTACAAGAAATGTGATGTACAATATGTCACGAGAAAACAATCTCAGAATCAGCCAGATAGGTAAAAGCATCCCGAAGTTATTAATGAATAAAGTGACACTGGTCATATTCATAAAATTTGCTGCGGTCCTTAAGGCCATTTCAGGCCCGGTCCTTAAGGGGTTAAAGACATCAAATAAAATAAACATTATACAACTTACGTATCATTGTAATTGTGCCCACTTAAGGAAATTCCTAAAAAAAAAAAAAGAATTGCACTTTTTTTTTTCAATTTCACTGCACAAATTTGCAGCATGTTTTATGGAATAATTAAGTCTGTCATAACAAAGTATAATTGGTATCACAAAAAATAAGGGCTCATGTGGGCCTGTAGGTGAAAAAATTGAAGCGCTATGGCCTTCAAACACAAGGAGGACAAAATAAAAGCGCAAAAATGAAAATTGGCTCAGATCTTGAGGGGTTATTAGACAATTCTTCACACTACAATATAATTTTGTTTTTTATATATTAAGTTAACAGAAAGGGGGTGATTTAAACTTTTATAATAGAAGCAGACTCTATTATACCTCTGCCTGTTAGGGAAAGTAATAGGGAATCGCTGTCACGCTGCAGGGGTCCTGATCCATCAGTGACAGGTATTTATCCAGGGGGCACCTGGTTAAATGCTCGAGTCTCCCGTTGATTTTAACTCAACATTAATAATTTTTCTGATTTTTTTTTTTTTTATATATCAAAATACAAAGGCAGGCCATACTTACTACTGCTGTATCTAAATCTGCACAAGAACGACCAGTTATAAGTATAGCTATTCTTACACTAAGTAAAAAAGAGTGTGGGTACAGAGCTATTACACGTATGCACATGATATATTTTATTGTAGCTTAACATTAAACTTATAATTCGTTGAGATTAAATATTACTTTATTACATTTTGTTACATAAACTATTGGTTATATAATTCTACAAAACCATAAAACATGTGTGATAAAGATTTAAGGATCCTTAAAGAAAACATGGCTGATTTATTTTAAAAATAAAGGAATGTTTGATTGGAAACCTTCTGTTTCTGTGCAATAGGGAAAAGGATTCTCAGACCAGACATAATTATTCCAATGAAGAAGAGTACATAACTGCTGCAAAATGTGTCATTCTCATAACTCCTAAAATATTTATGAAGAGTTCAGGTTCACTGGAATTAATATAGCTGCAATTCTATACCTTAACCTGATGACAAGGGTAAAGCTGTTTTCTGAAGAAGAAAGTAAAAAAAAAAAAAGACCTTTTACCCCATAAGCAATTATTACTTTCACCGTTACTTACTAATTCTAACGTATCTTTTACTGAATAGTGTGGTTGACATTTCTAGTTGTTTAGTATATCTTTTAGTTCACGCAGTAGCGGTTGTTACTTCTTGATCTCCACAGTTAGATGCAGAACCAGCCCAATGAAACAGAAAGTTAGTTCCACAATAAAGAATCTTTAAGAGCCGGTTACTGAGTTTGTTGGTTCTATATATCAGGTAGATGGAGTTCAAGATGGCGGCTGAGTTCCGAATTATGTAAAGCAATACAGCATCCAATAAATAAAAAAAACATAATATGACGACACTGCATCCGATTCTTAACATGAATAAAACAAGACAAATAATCATGAATTGTATGGCTTTATAATAAGAAGTGAGATTGGTGGAAACATTATTGTTACTCTTCATCCTGTTCAAGTGAAGACATAAAGAGACGATGAGAAGAAGGGAGAAGGTGCAGTACATAAGGAACGGGATGCTGTTCTCGATTGTTACAAAGATGTAGATGTGTCTCGTTTCCAACACACCAGTTTCATTGCTGGTGAAATTCTGCAACTGAACATTTGAAGTGATGATGTAGTGGGTCACATTAACCATTGTCACATAACAAACGGACATAAAAACCAAGGCGACTATTAGATGGACCACCTTTTGGGAGATAAGCCTCTTAAGATACAAGAAGACAGGGTTGTGGAAGTTGCAAATCTTCATGCAAAAGATGGCGGAGAACAAAGTTCCCAACCAGATATCCGACAGGTTAAAGAAATTTGCAAACAAATTGATAAATATTAGAAGATTCGATTCCCTGTAATTCCTGAGGAAAATCATGCACATGGCATTCAGGAAAGAGAGGAAGTGTAGGAAAATCCTTGTGATTCCGAGAGAGGTGATAACTTGGTCAATAGGGATTTTTGGTCTTCCCCTCACCCAGTCCATGATGTTCACAACTACTATAAATAATTGGGTCATTAGACCTATGAGGAAGGTGAGTACTGCTGCAGCAAGGCTCGCATGATGGACATTGTGCTTGTCTTCTATAGATGAGGCCATGTCTGCAGATTATTCTCTGTGTAGCCTGATATTTTATGTTGCTGATTATCTCTGTATAGGAATTAGAGAATTTGATATCATGATGCCTATACTGTAGTCATGCAAAGCTTGGGATGTCAGAGCTGAAGCTTGCTTTGCATAGCATTCCATCACTACATTATGTGAAGAGCACTTAATAATAATGTAAATCCTTTTCCTGTGTCAATATAGTCTATGCAGACTGCTGCTATTTAAACATTACAGAATCCTTTCTAAGCCAAAGACAAATATGTACAAGTCTGTATAGTACATATCAAAAGTCATGCGATCCCAAGTGCTATCTGTAGCCCGGGACCGTGGCTATTAGCGGGTGCTGTCCAATTGCCGCACTTGCTAATTATACATTTAAATGCGGCTGTCAAGGCTGACAGCTGCATTTAAATCTATTATCTTCCCCTATCCCTGGTGTCTAGTGGGGGATCTCCCCCCCCCATGCGATCGCAGAGGGGAGATCCCTTCTCCTTACCGCACTGACGCTGATCTCAGCTCGGCAATCGATGAATCTGGTCTGTGGCAGACCAGAGTAATCCAGCAATGATCTAATCGATCATTGCTGTATTAAATATACAGCAGTGATCTCTATGAGAGATCACTGCAGTAATAATAAAAGTCAACCAGGGGGACTTTAAGTTAAAGTATATAGTAAAAAAAAAAAGTGTTTTTATTAATAAAATATCCCCTCCCCTATTAAAAGTTTGAATCACCCCCCTTTTCCCATTTTATAAATAAAAATAAATAAATGATCAAATTTATTTGGTATTGCAGCGTGCTTAATCACCAGAACTATTAAATTATCACATTCCTGATCTCGCACGGAAAGCTGCGTAAGCACAAAAACTCACCAAAGTGCAAAATTGCACATTTTTTGTCACATCAAATCCCCAAAAAATTTAATAAAAAGTGATCAAAAAGTTGCATTTTTGGGCTATGTATATATGTCGCTATGTCCGGCCGCACATTTTCACAGCCGGACATATACGCGGTAAACTCCGGACGGAGATTTACGCTACTTGCGGCCGGCTACGTACGGACTGCGAACTTACGCCCGTAGTCTACTTACGCTTCCCGAGCGCCCTACGTAGCGATCTGACAGCGGTCTTTTACTTGGAAAGCTACGCCTAGCCCCGGACACCCCACAGAACCTTTTGGATCGGCACAAAAAGCTGCAAAAATAAAGAAATCACCACTACGTACGGGACCGCATGTAACGTTACGGGCGTAAATTACGGCATTTTCGTCCGCAAACAATGGTCTGGTTCATTTTTTACAGCGCCGCGTACGATCCGGGCGTAAGTTCGTACGTAGTGTGAACTGTGCTGCCGTACATCGTATACTTTCCATTGTACGCAAACTACGTAAGTCTCCGTCCGCTTATTCACGGAACGCGCTACGGCCGGAAACTTACGTAGTGTGAACATAGCCTGGGTTGCGTGGATTGGCTTCCTGACTGCATGGCCGCATAGTACAAGAGGTCCTGCTCCCACACCGCTAAAACAACTAGAACCTCGGGACATACTCTGGATAAAAAACAGATAAAGGAGAGCTGTGGAGCGTCTGGAGAAACTCATCAACGGTTACTTCACCAGAGAGACTCCGGACTGACAAGATGGTGCTGGTGCTGAACATATAGACTGAACCTCTCTTTCTCAGTTATTGCTGCCCGCTTCGGTCTTCCAGTCTCCTGCGACACTACACCGCCAATTCTGCTCCGATCTGGCACTTCACTGTTCTCCTACTGCAAGAACAAGCAGCTTGACAGGTATGTCTCTGTCTTCTCTTCCGCCTGAAGACATGCACCTAGGGCCCGGAGCCACTATCTTAACCATGCAGTAGTCCTCTTCCCCAGCCTCCTCTGCCTCAGAAAGCGCAGTAAAGCAGAAACCGCGGCTCTCCCTAACAGAGCCAGACCCCTCCAATGATCGCAGTGCCCCAACATCTACTGCTGCTAGCAGGACCGGCGTCAGCACAGGGATTACCAGGGCAAGTGCGGGGGCCCACAGCACCTCGAGGGGCTCAGAGAGGCAGAGGGGCCTGGTGTTCTAATGTTCAGCCCGCTCACTGTAGTGCAGGGTGAGCAGGTCAAAAGACTGCTGAGGCTCTGTCGCCCGAGGGCCCGCCAAAACCTGGAGCCGACCCTGGCTGCCGGGGATATCATTGCTGCTCTTCTGGCCTCCCATAAAACCCTTTCTTAAGCCACCATGAAGGAGATGTTGCTGGCCCTCCGACGCTCCTGGCATGCCAACATGTCATCCTTCATTGCCCCCATTCAATCAGTCCTTGATAAACTTGGGGAAAGGGGGGATCACTGCGAGATGGAAGATATGGAGGAACCTAATAGGCGCAGCAGTATTGAACTCTGTGATGTCCCAGAGTCAGTATCCCCTGCTAAGCTACTGTCTTATGTTCGGATAATGATTAAAGCAGCTCTCTCCAGCTGCTCCTCCTGTGACTCGGAGATAGACAGGGCACATCGTGTGCCCAAACCTAAAAATCTGGGTGAGGATACTCCCTGAGACATGCTGGCACGGGTGCACTTTTATACTGTGAAGGAGCGCATAATGGCGTACTCCAGGAAGAATGATACTCTACCATCGCCATTTCATAACCCTTTCACGACCTGGTATCATTGATTCCTCAATGCCCAGGTTGTTTTAGGACATCAGCGCAGTATCTATAGGGTTAACTCATAGCACCGGAGCGCGGCTCCGGTGCTGAGAGTTGCGGCGGGTCCCCAGTCCCCTGCAGCATCAGGCATAGGCATAATTTACTCTGCAGCGGCGGGAGAGGGTTAAGATCAAGCTATTTGCTGATTTGTTAGCTGCTACCCTTCAGCTTAGAAGGCAACTGATACCCATCAAATTGGTCCTCCGCCAAAACAACACCCTGTATCATTGGGGCTTCCCAGTCAAGCTCCTGATTAGTTGCAACAACATGGTTCATTTCGTTGCTACCCTGGTAGACTGATGTCGCTTACTACAGAAGTGGTATCTCCTGCCTGACTCTCCTGTGACACCTCCTCAGTCTCAAATAGCACCAGTGTCCTGAGAATGGTCTGCAGCACCTAAGAAGCCCTGATACAGAGCGATGTTAGCTCTGGTGCTGTGCACCAGTTTTTCAGGTTTTGGATATGGACGTATCCCCCACTGATAATGCTTGGCCTCTAGTTATTTATGCCACCACACTTTTCCTTTTTGTGGCTGCTTTTTTTTTAGCATACTTACTCTGTTTTCAATGTTTCTTTGTTTGTTTACTATGCATTACCCAGGCATTTGTTGCTCCAACACTCCAGTGCCTTAATAAGGTTGGAGTGTTGTCGCTTGGAGGCACTCCTACATCATTCACATGTATATTCGCTATTCTGTTTAGCATTGTCTAATGGTAGGTAAATTTGTCAGCATAAATGTGAGAGGGTTGAACAGCCCTCATAAAAGAGCTTTCCTGTGGGCCGACGCCAAATCATTAATATGTGATGTCTTGTGCGCACAGGATCCTACTTGAATCCTAAAGGGCACTATATTATGTTATGTTGTTCATTAAATGACACGAAGCTCACCCTTGTTTCTTTATACGCCCCAAACAGGAGACAACTTAGCTTCGTTAACAAAGTCATTAACAAAGCGAAAAAATGCGCGTATGGTAATGTATTGCTGTGTGGAGATTTTAACTTATTTTCCAACCCTCAGAAAGACACTTTCCCTTCACTGGCCCATCCACTATGTCTCTAGGTGATACCTGGCATAGAGAGGAACTATTTAATATTTGGAGAGTGCAGCACGCCAATGAGAAGGAGTATTCCTACCATTTGGCAGTCCACAACATGTACTCCAGATTAGAGAAGTTTATTGTGGACAGGCAGCTTCTCTCGCTTTCCCGCGGCTCTTCTATTGAACAAATTAAATAGTCCGACCATGCAGCCATTACATTGACTCTGAATGAGTCGTATAAAGCTGACTCCACCTTTTTGTGGCGTAGCAGCCCTTTTCTGATATCCCACCCCACAAACAGTGCAGGCCTTAACATATTTATTTAACAACCAATACACATTCTACTGATGACCCCGCTATACTGTGGAATTCCCCCAAAGCTTTTATAAGAGGCTCTTTCATTAAGTATTGCTTGCGAGCCAGGAAAATGGGAGAAGCTGCAGTCTCCAAACTACTATCTGACATCGGATCAGTAGAATCCACCAATAAATCCAAGCCCTCGACAGACTTGGCTTGGCTCCAAACTTAGACAACTTAGGACTGAGCTCTTGAACACCCTGTTTTTATCCTATGCAAAACAGCTTAGGAAACTGAAAGCCATGGAGGGCCGGCCTTAGGATAGATGGCGCCCCGTGCAAAACTTTCTTTTTGACTGGAATATGATGGCTTTAGGGACTACTATTCATCCCTGTATAATCTCAAAATTGACCACTCCTTGCCACGGATAGATGAGGTTGCTATCCAATATTTCTTATCTACTCTTCATCTTCCCTCTCTCTAGAGCATCTTGAAGCCCTCAACGCTCCCATCTTCTCTCCTTAATTTTTAAAAGTGATCCACTCAATTCCCTCTGAAAAGGCCCCAGGTCTGTATGGTTTTAACATTTTTTTCAAAAAATTTGGTCCCCTCCTGTCCCCCTACTTATCCAATTTTTTAAAGCAAGCCATGCATACAGGTACCTTCCCCAATGAAAACCTCCAGGCCCTTATAGTTACTATCCCCAAACCTGGCAAGACCCCCCCACACACAGCTAAATTTTCACCTTCTCGATTCGGATCTTAAGATATGCGCCAAATAATTAGCCTTTCGTTTACTCCCTCTTCTCCCGTCCTTGATCAGTCCAGACCAGGCGGCCTTCGTCCAGGGCAGGGAAGCCTTTGACAATAAAAAGGAACAACTCTACCTATACTAAGAGGCTACTCTCTCCTCATCCTGATAACTAAGACAGGATCTCCAGTCAGTGGCTAGGTAAGCGCGTAAAGCCGAAATACTCTACTGCTGTTGCTAGGTTTCCTTAGGGGTCCCCCAGATTGCTAGCTCTACCCACTTTGTGCAAATAGACAGCAATAGGTGGAAGTTCATACCCGTAGGCATAGGTACTCTTTTTCTAAAGCCCCCGCAGCTGAGTACCTAGGGTCTAGATAGGGCCCTCAATAACCCTGAAGTAACCCCCAGACCAGTCCTTTCCTCTTCAAGCCAGCCTACCAAACTAAGTTCAAGTTGACTAAAGTAACCCAAAGACTTGTGAAGTATTATAAACTATTATTCCTTCATTGAGAGCAAAAACTATTATTTCTCCAGCAAGAAGATGATTTGGATCATAATAAATCATGATAAATGAGGTGCAGGACGAGGCCACGCCTCCTCCCGGCCTTGCTACGCCTGTGAACTTGGTGAACCTGCACCTTCTCCCTGGCGTACACCTCAGACGGTACCTTTGTAAATGTCCCTCTATGTATTGTCCTCATGCACCTGCACGAACGCCTTCACATATTCTAACTAAAAAATGTGTGTTGGTATATACAGAGGTGGGCACATACCTCTCCTGGTCACAGTAACAAGTGCTTTAGGGGTACACCACCATCTTGCCCTTGCCTTGAAATAACTGTATCACATTGCTAATAGGGAAACCCAGCAAGATTCTCAGTATGCATGAGCAATACATATATTGTCATAGGTCTATGCCAAGTTGGTCATGGCTTATGCTATTTTATACATAAAAATAAATAAACATATTTGGTATCGCCGCGTGCGTAATCACCAGAACTATTAAATTATCACATTTCTGATCTTACATGGTAAACGGTGTAAGCGCAAAAACTCACCAAAGTGCAAATTGCCAATTTTTGATTACATCAAACTAGAAAAATTGTAATAAAAAAGTGATCAAAAAGTCGTATATACCCAAGCTATAGAAAGAACAGATCATGGTGAAAAAACTGACCCATGACAAAAATCACACAGCCCTGTAGACCAAAAAATAAAAGCATTATAAGGATCAGAATAGAGCAATTTGAAAAAGTTAAAAATCTTTAAAAGACATCAAATAAAATAAAAGTTATACAACTTATCAATATCTTTGTAATCGTACCAACTTGAAGAACATAGATAACATGTCAGTTTTACCATAGGGCAAACGGCGTAGACAAGAAACACCTCAAAATAAAAAGAATTGCACTTTTTATTTCAATTTCACTGCACAAATATTTTTTTCCCAATTTTGCAGCATATTTTATGGAAAAATTAAGCCTGTCATTGCAAAGTGTCACAAAAAACAGGCTCATGTAGGCCTGTAGGTGAAAAAAGTGAAGCACTATGTCCTTTTAAACACAAGAAGGACAAAATGAAAGCGCAAAAATTTAAATTGGCTCGGTCCTTAACCGTTAGAGGCCAATTTCAATTTTTGCGTTTTTGTTTTTTCCTCCTTGTGCTTAAAAGGCCATAGCACTCGCACTTTTTCACCTAGAAACCCATATGAGCCCTTATTTTTACGACACTAATTGTACTTTGCAATGACAGGCTGATTTTTTTCATAAAGTACACTGCAAAAGCAGGAAAAAATTCAATGTGTGATGAAATTGAAAAAAAAAAAAAAAAGCATTTCTTTAATTTGGAGGGTATTTTTTATGCCGTTTGCTATGGGGTAAAACTGACTTGTTATATATGTTCCTCAAGTCGTTTTGATTACAACAGTATGTAACATGTATAACTTTTATATTATGTGATGGCTTGCAAAAAAATTCAAACCATTGTTAACAAAAACATGTTCCTTAAAATTGCTCTATTCCCAGCGCTGTTATCCTTTGGTCTATGCGGCTGTGTTAGGTGTCATTTTTTGCGCCATGATGTGTTCTTTCTATCGGTACCTTGATTGCGCATATACGACTTTTTGATCGCTTTTTATTACAATTTTTCTGGATTTGATGTGACCAAAAATGCTCAATTTTTCACTTTGGGATTTTTTTGCGCTTGTGCTGTTTACTGTGAGAAATCAGGAATGTGATTAATTAATAGTTTGGGCGATTACGCACGCGGCGATACCAAACATGTTTATTTATGTTTATTTATAACATGGGAAAAGGGGGGTGATTCACACTTTTATTAGAGGAGCGGGCTTTTTATTATTGACACTTCACTAGGCACCAGGGAATGGCTGCATAAGGTAATCGGATGCAGCTGTCATCTTTGACAGCTGCATCCAATTACCTAATTAGCGAGCACGGCGATCGGACCGTGCCCGCTAATAGCCACGGCCCCGGGCTACATGCGGCACCTGGGACCACGGCGGTTCAGAGCGCGTCCCCGCTCTGAACACCTGTAGGCGGGCCAGGACGTACCTGTACCTCGCCTAGGGGTTAAAGGGGTTGGCCACTTTATTGTAAAATTTCTCAGTGTTCAATATTCGTAAGTGTACTCACTGTATATACTGACAGCAACTCCCTGTGTACATCATAGGGCTAAAATCAGGCTCCCCTCCTCGAGACTGGGCTGCCCTGCTCTGTGGTGTTTCTTTCCATAAAATGGCTGACATGGAGGAGCATGTGACCATGCCCCACCCATCCATGTCGCCTTATCTTATGGATAGAAACCACAGAGCAGGGCAGCACAGCCTGGAGAAGGGGAGTCTGATTTTAGCTCTATGGGGTACACAGGGAGCTGCTGTCAGTATATACAGTGAGTATAGTTACTAATACTGTACACTGAACAATTTTACTATAAAGTGGCAAACTCTTTTAAGGGGTTAATATATGGGATATTTTACATTCTACAATATTAATTTATTTCAAGTCCTGATCGATTAGTGACAGGTACTTATCCTGTCATTGACTCCCGTAAACACCATAATCAATATAGATTACAGCATTTAAGCAGTTAATAACAGCTCCTGATGAAGCACGGAAGTGCAAAACATGTGTCGGGCAGTCCTAGGTGTCCCAGGGATACTGGTGGAGTAAAGCAACAGTGATAATGTGTTTTCTTTAAATATTTTTACTTAATTTTTTTCTGGTTCTCTCTTTCCTGGCTTTTTTAGTGTTTTTGTTTTTTGCTTTTTTTCCCCTTGCTGTGTTGTTGGTGTAAAGGTTATAGGTCAGTGTTTCTCAACTCCAGTCCTCAAGATGCACCAACAGGTCATGTTTTGAGGATTTCCTTAGCATTGCACAGGTGATATAATTATAGTCAGGGCATCAGGTATTATCACAGGTGTTCTTTGTATGGGATATCCTCAAAATATGACCTGTTGGTGGGTCTTGAGGATTGGAGTTGAGAAACACTGCTATGGGTAGTCACAGATATGCATGAGGCACCTTAATTACTCTAAATGCATGATTAAGTATAGCTTACTTTTATGTTATCACACTGCATATTAGTGTGTATGACTCTTGTGGGGTCTGGCCTTTTTTTTTACCAGTACCCTGTGTAATCCCCAGGTTGTTGTTGTTTTTTGTCTGTGTAGTAACCAGTGATGTATGTGATTTTATAGAAATAATTTTATTACATTTGTGCAATAAAGATTAATTGTTTCTCTACTTGATTGTGGTGTTGATCAATTTGTATGATATATACAGTTAATAACAGGCAGCAGCTTGATTGTGACTGCCTGTCATTATCCCCGACACTAATGTGTGCAGGGCTGATCACACTGAAGCAGCCCCGCACACATTAAAACATCTTTATAGTTGGGAAGAAGATATATATACATTCCTACTCCATGGGGGCATCGTCTGTAGGAACCATTGCGGACGTGAAGGGGTTAAGGCACCTAAAAGGGGTTGTCCAGAAAACCTGGTGAATTTTTTTTTTAAACACTTTAACCCAATTAATGGGGTATTCCAGACAAGACATACTGAAAAGCTATTCACAAGATTAGTCACAGATCAGCGGTTGTCAATACCTGGCACCTCCGATGATCAGCTGTTTGGTATTTTCATTACTCAGTTAATAGGGCCAGAAGCTTTTAGTTCCATTCACTGTGGATCAGGGGCAATGAACAGCTGATTTTCAGGGCTTCCAGGTATTACAACCTGCTGATCAGTTTTACCCAGAAAACCCCTTTAACAAACCCCTTTACTACAATCAATAACTACAAAGCACAACAATCTATTACAGAATGTCATCTTTGACATTTTTTCAGGTTGTTTGTTGAAGCCTTTACTTCAGAAACTAGTGGTTATTGTTTCTTCTGGATCTCATCTCACAATTAGATACAGATCCTCTCCTATGAAAGATAGAGCTAGTTCCATGATGGAGAATCTTTAAGAACCGGTTCTTGAGTTTCTTGGTTCTGTATATCAGGTAGATGGAGTTGAAGATTGCGACAGAATTCAAAATTACGAAAAGCCAGACAGCATCCACGGAGTGGAATAAACTAAAAGCAACTATACTGCAGCATATTCTTAACAAAAATCCAGTAAAGCATATAGTTATGAATTGTATGGCTTTATAATAAGAAGTGAGATTGGTGGATACATTACTGTTACTCTTCATCCTGTTCAAGTGAAGACATAAAGAGATGATGAGAAGAAGGGTAGAGGTGCAGTAGATAAGGAAAGGGAGGCTGTTCTCGATTGTTACAAAGATATAGATGTGTCTCATTTCATGGACTTTGGTTTCATTGCTGGTGAAATTCTGCAACCAAATATTAGCGAGGATTTGGTCAGTCATTTCCACCACTGTGATGTAACAAACACTCATAAAAACCAAGGCGACTATTAGATGGACTACCCTTTGGGAGATTTGCCTCTTAAGATACAAGAAGAAAACATTGTGGAAGTTGCAGATCTTCATGCAGAAGATGACGGAGAACAAAGTTCCCAACCAGATGTCTGACAAGTTGGAGTAATCTGCAGTCAAGGAAAGGAACATATATAGATTTGATTCTATGTAACTCCTCAGGAAAATCATGCATACGGTATTAAAGAAAGAAAAGGAGTGTAGGAAAATCCTTGTGATTCCGAGAGAAGTGAGAAGTTGGTCAATGGGTGTCTTTGGTCTTCCATTCACCCAGTCCATGATGTTCACAACTACTATAAATAACTGGGTTATTAGACCTATGAGGAAGATGAGTCCTGTCACAGCAAGGCTCAGATGGCGGACATTGGGCTTGTCCTGTATAGATGTGGCCATGTCTACAGAATATTCAATGTGTATCCAGACACCTTATGTTGCTGGTTAACTCTGCACTGGAAAACCAAAATTTGATTTTATGATGCAAATAACCATGCAAAACCCAGGATGTCATAGCCTAGACTCACTTTGCATAAAGTTCCATCACTACATTATGTGGAGAGAACTTATTGTGAATCATGTTTTATGTCTTAATATAGTTCAGGGAAAATTTCCATCAAAACCTTTAGTGTTTTTAAGCAAAGTGACATAAAAAGCAATGCACAGACAGACATGAGTCCAGTTTAACTCGACATCTTGCAATGTTTATCTTAGAGGGAGGCATAAACAACTATTTTCCTCACTAGAGATGAGCGAACCAGGTTCGGGTTCGAATCGATTTGAACCCGAACTATCGGCATTTGGTTAGCGGTGGCTGCAGAACTTGGATAAAGCTCTAAGGTTGTCTGGAAAACATGGATACAGCCAATGACTAAATCCATGTTTTCCACATAGCCTTAGGACTTTATCCAAGTTCAGCAGCCACCGCTAATGAAATGCCGAAAGTTCGGGTTCGGATCGTCTCGAGCATGCTCCAGGTTCACTCATCTCTATTCCTCACCTTAGGAAAAAAAAGTTATTCCTGCCTAAAAAAACGACAGCAAAAATAAATATCTGGACAGGCACAGTGATGTAGATGATGGGCACTGTGTCCCTTGACACCTCTAGTAATGGGAAGAGTCCTTGAGATATCTCAAAAATTTTATTTGGGTCTTAATGTTCACAAAAATTAAGCGTTTCTCTTCCTGCTGTGTGTTTATAGGCCCATCCTGGTTAAGTGATACAGAGCTTTGAAAGAATGATCTTCGTGCACACTTTACCTGACTTTATCTGGAGATCGGTTGGAGTCTGAACGTTCAGAGACCAACTGATTAAAACTTTTGATATGTCACTAGCACAACCATTTTAGCCACTATATATAAATAAAGACACAGCCAAAGACTCTTAAAGCTTACCTGTTACCATGTGGACCTGTAATGGGTGCCACCTGTAGATAGCCCACATCATACTCCATCACCCTCACAATAACTTGTAGTGTTATTATGTTTAAGAAAGGCATCTAGTCTGCCACTGAATTTTTGTTAGGTAGTTTACAATTAGTGATGAGCAAACAGCCCGATGTTCAGTTCTGATCCCGAACACGAATATAAAAAAAAAAAAATAATTGTGATTAATTCGGTTTGTGTCTACTGAACATTTACGAACGTACAGTAGAAGCGTACATTTCTGTGCATACAGAATATCAGGTGCAAAGCGTAAAATACTTAATAGCAGATAAAGAGCAGTAATTATGAGGTGTGTAGCATTATCATATATTTTATTTGTCCCCGGCATATATGCCCAATAACGTACATACATGTATCACGCAATACATACAAGGAATGCTAGGCCGCAACGTACAGTCAGCTAAGCAAGTCAAGATGTCGCAGCGAGCCTCCCCTTTTGGCCTTGGAGAACTCAAATACATTGTGAAGGTAATGGACAGGATGGACTATGATAGACGGCGTCAAGTAGCATCATGTTCGTACGAACATTTACTAACATGTTTGCTCATCATTATTTACAATAATAACCTCCTCTGGCAAAGAGTTCTATAGTCTGACTGCTCTTACAGCAACAAATCCCTATGTACCTATTTACTCATCATGCATCGACCCGGGGAAGAGGGTTACATGGAGTTCTAGTGAGATGGCTGGATTTTGGAAGTAGTATTTCCCTGGTTGTCACCATCTGGTGCTCAGTGTTCTCTACGGTAATGGTGGCTTCCATCAGACTATCTATACTTTCTGGTGGGGGATCTGTGTGGGGGAAACCTGCTCCATGGCCAGTCCTGGCGAGATTCTGAATTATCAGTATGGTATTTTACAGTCTTTGGAGACATGACACACACATCAAATTCTGTGAAACAAGCTCGTAGTTTATTGGATAAGTGGCCCCCAGCTACTCATTAGATATTACATACATATTAATTTTCAGATTGCAGAAGTGTGTCACCGAAATATATGGCTATGATCTGGCACGTGATTATCAAAGTTAGTAATATGGTGGCCCTTCAACTTACAACTTCTGACTGCTGTATGCAAGGACTTGCTTTATCCATTTTAGTTATCTGCTTATTTTCCTTTAAATCTTAATTCCCCCCCCCCCCCCATTTTGAGAGGACATTTTTGAAGACTTCAGAACCAATTACTAGTTTTCCATAAAGTTTTGGTCCCAAGATGCAATATTTTCAACATACAATGGTCGTCCTGGAACCAATTAATATTGTAACTTGAGGGACCACTGTACAACTTATTGTCCAAACTTTCATGCCTTTCAATGACCTTGAAACCTAAGACTGAACAGCTTCAAGGCTTTCTCACCCTCTCCTTCAGACTACATCCTGCACATCCCATAGTTAAGTGTTTCCATCCATCACATTTCCTACTTTTTGTAATTAAATAGTGATGTCTTCCACCTTATCACCCCAGGTATATCACATGCCCTAGGTAACATGTGCAAGACTTGTTAACTCTTCACTTGATTCCCTAAAGGCAGCTTCAGGCATCAATTACTTCTATCACAACAACCAGCAAGGGTCTAACGTTTAATAATTTTTTTATAATGAATGTGTAGGTCTCCTGGCTGGTGTCAATTGGGGTGTCCTTGATGGTGAAGTGCAAATATTCAGCTAGAGACATGAGGTAAACTGAAACTGGTAGTTCACCTTAATTGGCATATAGTTGAATTAACACTTCAACATCAAGATGAAGGCACAGTCTTTAACAACCTTAGGCTGGGTTCACACTACGTATACAGTATTTCAGTCAGTATTGTGGTCCTCACATTGCAACCAAAACCAGGAGTGGATTAAAAACACAGAAAGGATCTGTTCACACAAGGTTGAAATTGAGTGGATGGCTGCCATATAATAGTAAATAACGGCCATTATTTCAATATAACAGCCGTTGTTTTAAAATAACAGCAAATATTTGCCATTAAATGACGGCCATCCACTCAATTTCAACATTGTGTGTACAGAGCCTTTCTGTGTTTTCAATCCACTCCTGGTTTTGGTTGCAATATGAGGACCACAATACTGTCTGAAATATACGTAGTGTGAACCCAGCCTTAGGCTGCATTCATACGTTTATGATATATGGAGATATACGGTCCACATGCGTGATGTATATCACAGAATGAACACATGAGGGAACACATGAAAGCAGGCCCGGACTGGTAATCTGGCAAGCCGGGCAAATGGCCGCTGGGCTGGTCAGATTACCAGTCCGTGGGCCACCCGGGCTGCATAATAAAAAAAATATTATTTAAAAAATAAAATCACCGCCGTGGCCTCTTTCTCTTTTCCCGACCCGCCTCTGCCTGCTCCGGTCCCCGAAGCCCGCACGGCCTGCTCCGGTTGCCGCAGCCCGCTCAGCCCACCCCTGCCCGCTCCTGATGTGCTCCACTAATCCAATCAACTCGGAGCAAAAGCTTGGGGCCGCTGCGGCCGGCCGTGGAACGCGCGTTGTACGTGCACCACAGCCGCCTGCAGCGGCCCCATGCTGTTACTCGTTGATTGGATTACAGGAGCACATCAGGAGCGGGCAGGGGCGGGCCGAGCAGTCTGCGATGACCGGAGCAGGCCGTACGGGCTCCGGTCACAGGAGGTAACAAGAGGTGAGAGGGGCGGGCTGCGGTGACCGGGGGGAGAAGAGAGGGGGGCCATCTATAAAGGAGGGGGGACAAGAGAGAGAGGGGCCATCTATAAAGGAGGGGGGAGAAGAGAGAGGGGGGCCATCTATAAAGGAGGGGGGAGAAGAGAGAGGGGGCCATCTATAAAGGAGGGGGGAGAAGAGAGAGGGGGCCATCTATAGAGGAGGGAGGAGAAGAGAGAGGGGGGCATCTATAAGGGAGGGGGGAAAAGAGAGAGGGGGCCATCTATAAGGGAGGGGAAGAAGAGAGAGGGGGCCATCTATAAGGGAGGGGGAGAGAGCGGGCAATCTATAAGGGAGGGGAGTGGAAGAGAGAGAGGGCCATGATAAGGGAGGAGGATAAATAAAGGGGGATATCTACAAAAGGGGGGGTGAGAAGAGAGAGAGGGGGCCATCTATAAAGGAGGGGAAGAAGAAAGAGAGGGCCATCTATAAAGAAGGGGGGAGAAGAGAGAGGGGGCCATTTATAAAGGAGGGGGGAAAAGAGAGAGGGGGCCATCTATAGAGGAGGGGGAAGAAGAGAGAGGGGCCATCTTTAAAGGAGGGGGGAGAAGAGAGAGGGGGACATCTATAAAGGAGGGGGCCATCTATAAGGGAGGGGGGAGAAGAGAGAGGGGCCATCTATAAGGGAGGGGGAGAGAGCGGGCCATCTATAAGGGAGGGGAGGGGAAGAGAGAGAGGGCCATGATAAGGGAGGGGGAGAGAGAGGGGGATATCTACAAAGAAGGGGGGAGAAGAGAGAGGGAGCCATCTATAAGGGGGGGGGAGAGAGAGGGGCCCATTTATAAGGGGGGAAGAGAGAAGGGGCTATCTATAAGGGAGTTGAATAGAGTAATGTTTTAGCTGTTATGGAGCTCAATACTTCATAATAAATTATGATGTAAGATGTCCTGTAAGATGTGAAGTCCTTTAGAGTTCAGTACAGGGCATACATCTGGCATATGGACCGGATATCATTCATACTGTATATCACGGGAGCAGGAATGCAGCCTTACAGACAGTTTTTCTGAGGGTGGGTCAGTTTTCCCAGTAAGTGTAAATCTTTTTCTTTGTTTAGCTGTCTCTTTCTCTCAGGAGTCAAGTTTTCTAAATATGCAAGTAGTCTATTGATTAGCTCAGTTTCTATTCTTAAAGTGAATGTACCATCAGGCCCGGGCTGAAGCACTGGAGGTGGGCCGATCCACCCCCATTGGGAGGTAACCCCCACCCCTCTATGATATGGCTCCATTGATTCTAATGGAGACGCATTATAGAGGGGTGGGGGATTCCTCCCAATAGGGGTGGGTCAGCCCGCCTCCAGTGCTTCAGCCCGGACCTGATGATACATTCACTTTAAGGCTAAGTTCACATGACCTAAGTTCCGTAGTAATCACAGCCGTTGTTGAAAATCAGCAACAATGGCTGTGATTACCACGGAACTTACATTGTGCTGCAGCTGAGGGAGACCTGGACGGAGTGTATACACATTGTGCCGCAAAAAACTGACATTCATTGAATAGCGGCCGCAGAGAACCTGCCAGTGCACACAATGGAACGTGCAGCTGCAGCCCAATGCTCCATTGTGTGCAGTAGGAAATTTGGATGCGGGTGCAGACTGATGCGCCCGCATCCGAATTCAGCGGCGGTGAAGATCATCCGTCCAATACTGCAGTATCGGCTGGGATGATCTTCTCTCACAACGGCTGGTTACATGGTAACATGGCCTAAAACAGTTGCTATGATTATATGATCTATTGGTTATAAAACCATAAAAGAAATAGAATTAAGATAAGGATTTATGGTTTTTAAAGCGAATGTCCTGACCTCGGGCCATGCTGGCCGCTGGCTTTTCCTGCAAGACAGAGCACTTTTTTTTTTTCTTAGAAACCGAATTTGCAAAAAAAAAAAAATCTAAATTTTAGCCCCTCTTGGGGGTGAATAAATAGCAATTATTGGATTAATCGGCCAGCCCTAGTGTGACCATTACCAAATACAATATAGCATTTCATACTATAAATATGAAAGGTGAAAGTGATAGTCATTACATATATTGTATGTGCATTTTATTTTAGTTGAACATTCATTCTTATTTATTGACATTTATATATTGCATTTTATGATATAACCAAATGGTAACACAAGTCTACAGAAACAAAAAAATGGGGAAGAAAAATAATAATAATAATAATAATAATAATAATAATAATAATAATAATAATAATAATAATAATAATAATAATAATTAACTAAAGAAAAAATTGAAAGAAATTACACATACAACCTGTAGAAAGGGACGGCGCTGTTTTTAAAGGAAACAGCCATGTTTTTTATAACACTAGTTAACCGTTTTAACAATAGTATTATCAGCAATCCCTCTAACTACAAATCATTACTCGTCTATTATCAGATACTATGGGGTCATTTTTTTTTTAAATAAAAAGATAAAACATGCATTTGGTTCCATCTTGGAGAATCTGTAAGAACCGGTTACTAAGTTTGTTGGTTCTATATATTAGGTAGATAGAGTGTACGATGGCAACAGAATTCCATATAATGAAAAGCCAGACATCATCCAAGGAGAAGACTGAAAATAAGATGGCGACATTTAAGCCAATCCTCAACATAAATCCGATAAGACATGTAGTCATGAATTGTATGGCTTTAAAATAGGAGCTGAGATTGTAGGATACATTGCTGTTACTCTTCATCTTCTTTAGATGAAGACATAAGTAGACGATGAGAAGAAGGGAGGAGGTGCAGTAGATCAAGAATGGGATGCTGTTCCCCATTGTTACAAAGATGTAGAGGTGTCTCAGATCAGGAATTTGTGTTTCATTGCTGGTGAAATTCTGCACCAAAAATCTTGAAGTGATGACATGATCGGTTATAGAAAGCAATGAGATTAAACAAATGGGCAGGAGAACTGATGTGACTATAAGATGAACGATCCTTTGGGAGATTATTGTCTTGAGATACAAAAAGAGAGCATTGTGGATGATGGAAATCTTCATGCAGAACATGACGGAGAACAAAGCTCCTAACCAGATGTCAGATAAGTTTGAGAATTTTGCAGACAAGAAAAGCAATGTATGTATGGTGGATTCTTTGTAGCTTTGAAGGAAAACAAGACACATTGTATCAAGGAAAGAAAGGGAGTGAAAGAGGATCCTTGTGATTCCGAGAGAAGTTAGAAGTTGGTCAATGGGCGTCTTTGGTCTTCCATTTACCCAGTCCATGATGCTTACAACTACTATAAATAACTGGGTTACTAGACCTAAGAAGAAGGTAAGTCCTGCTGCAGCTAGGCTTGGATAATATACATTGTGTGTATCCTCTATAGACCTTCCCATAGCTACAGAATAGCTTCTGTGTATCCTGATACCTTACGTTAGTTTTCTATGCACATAGCCACCATAAAAATTATAGAAGTTGACTTTATGATGCAAATAGCCATGCAAAAGGCAGAATACTAGAGCTTTGCATGAAGTCTAACACTATGCGCAGAACACTTACTGTTGATAGTTTGCATGTTACAAAGTAATTCGGAGAAAGCTTCTTTCGAAACCACAGAGTCAGATTCTTTTCTAGGAGTAGTAACAGATATAGCAACAAATTGTTTAAAGCGCAACTATAATTTCAGTAGCCCAAAAATGAAATTCCTCAAATAAAAAGCCCACGTGTTACCCTTTAAAAAGAGCCCTAAACTGATAGCTTGTGCGCTCGCTGAGATATCCCCAGTTGTTTGGCTCAAAAGAACAAATTAATTTTTCTTCTGGCTGAGAAAAAGTGGGCGTGGCCTCCTCCCTCATCTCCCTGGCTGGGTTCCTTCATTCACTGAGCAGCACCTTAGCAGATGTATCACACACAGCAGGATTAGATACAGCCCCAGCATACAGTATCACACAGTAAGATTAGATAAAGAGCCCCAGCAGATGGTATCACACACAGTGGGATTAGATACAGTCATCTGCTCTCATTACACTGTAGGATAATGTCAGCTCCAGCTCTTCCCCTGCGCTGCTCCTCACACACAACACCCTCAGCTCTGCTTAGTCACCTCTGTGAGGGGAGGGGGGAGAACGGGCTGCTAGGAGGGGGGAGGAGGTTTTGTTTATGTTTCTCTCTGTGTCAGGGCTGTTATCTGATGCTCCTGTGAGTCCTGTTTACTAAGTACGGATCTGCAGGGAGGGGGCGTGTCCAGCAGGAATGCACAAGTATCACAGAAGCAAAGAGAGCTTTGAGGGGACAATTAGCCTTATGTATTTAAAAAACTGTTCATTTTAGGTTATTAATGTATATTGCAAAAATTCTTATCATGACCTAAGCTAACTAAAACTGAATAAACTGGTCAAAATATTTTATAGTTACTCTTTAAGGCTGAAAAAAGGCAAAAATCCATGTAGTTCAATTTTTTTTTATTATTATATAAATATGTTCATAATGAATAGACGCAGATTAGATAAATAATAAAAATATTAATTAAATAATAAATACTTACTTAAAATAATAATTAATAAAACACAAGCTAAATAATAAATAAGTACAAGCATAATAAATGAATGCCTTCTTGCCTCCATATCTGGCAATGAGAATAAACCCTTTATTAGAACCTAGTAAGGGTGACCGATAATATTATTACACACTCTGCATTAATCTTTTCCAGGCAGTGTAACCTTATTGCCAAATTTGGGTTCAGCCAAACTTACTAAGTCCACTCATTTTGTATTCTCTGACAGTTCAAGTAGGATTGGATTAGAAAAATCTCATGTGTCCCTAGCCATGTTTCCTATCTCTGAGTCCCCTGGGGCCAGGGGGCCAGGATGGGGCTATTTTCAACCTTTTTTTTTTGTAGTGTGAGTCAGGAGCGTTCTTTTGCCTGTATTTTTGCTGATATTTACTACCTATTATATAACAGCTTTCTAGTGAATGATGTGAGTAAGCTGAGAACTGGAGTGGTTCAATACATGTCAGCTCCTAGGCTTTATACCCTCACATCATGATATTCTGTGTGGTAAATGTTAAGACAGAGTTTACTACATCATGCCAGAGTGATGTTTTAATGTGTCAAGCATCTTAACCCAGTAGATCACTGGTGATCCCTGTGATCTATTGACCCACAAGATTGTTACACTATGTAGTGATGTGGATAAATTTAAGACGGCCACCACCCTAAAGTCCTGTAGGTCCCTCTGCTCATGCCAAACAAAGCTTTCTTTACCAAATATTATAGGGGTTGTCGAGCATTAAGTATTTTTAATATATTGGTGCTGGTGCATAAAAAACAATAAAGATGTTATGCTTACATGTCCGCGCTCTACCGATGTCCCCAGTTCACTGCAGAGCCTCCACTTCCAAGACAAACTTGTCTTGAGAGTGACAGCCTGCTCAACCAATCACTGACAGAGATGAAACAGCCCCACAGCCAGTGATTGGCTGAGCGCCTGTCGCTCCCAATACAAGGTAGTCTCAGAAGTGGAGGCTCTAAAGTCAGCTGGACACATTGGTGACACCAGAACAGGACACTTGGGCAGCACAGATAGGTAAGCATAAGATCTTTATTGTTTTACATGCACCAGCAGCAAAACGTTAAATTGTTAATTGCAGACAACTGCTGTGTTTTTTCGATTGCATTATGAAACACAAAGCAAATGTATTATTTAAAAATCATACAATGTGATTTTCTTGAGTTTCTTTTCATACTGTACATTCAGTCTTTTACACTTGAATTTTACCTTCGATAAAGAACTACACACCTCTCCATTCTTTGTAGATTGGCAGTGTATCAAATACTTTTTTTACCCAACTTACTGTATGTGGGCCCCTGGAATAGGAATGGGAAGCCTTCAAACTCTCAGCTGCTGCAAAGCATCAATTTTCATCATGACTGGATAGCCAAAGCCAAGCTTTGGTTGTCTTGGCAGGATGGTAGGTGCAGCTTTGTAACAGCTGGAGGACCGAATGTTCCCCATCCCTGTTTTAGAAAAATATTTTTGGGAAATTTTATTGAATATGATGGCTATGGCCATCACAACAATTCTAACCATTAAAGCAAATGGTTTGGTCTTAACAACTGTATTCTTAGCTTTGAAATAACATAAATGAGGTAGTCTAAATAACTGCTGTGAAAAACTTAACAACACAATGGAAGCCTACTGTGTCAAGTAAAAAGAAATCATTGACGAGAATTAAAGTGGAGATGACTATATCATGTGAAATTCATTGTGATAATCAATGTTCTGTACATCCCCCTGTTATATACAGTATAAATAGCAAATTATAAATATGGCAAATGAGAGATTAAACATAATTACCATATTTTCCAACATATAAGGCGACTGTTTTTTCCATACCCCGGATGCCTGCAGCTTGCTCTGCCCTTTATACAGTTGCCACATATGGCAGAGATGCGGCTGTTTTGAGCTTCCCCCAACCGTATGCGGCAACCGCAGATTCTCTAGTCTGGTTTTAAAGGTTTTTCAGCACCCGCCCTATGAGACAATACTTTTTTCTAGGTTAAAAAGTAATCTTATACGCAGAAAAATACAGCATGTACATGTGCAGATTCTTTATTATGGTTAAAAATTACAATCGTTCAAATTCATAAAGCAGATTTTTTTTTATTGCATTTGATTATATGAACTGTTGGTTACATAAATCTACAAAAACAAAGAGATCAATGGAACTATAAGTGTGATAAAGCTTCAATGCATCTTAAGCTTGTAGCAACAGGAACAGTCAACGCCAATGTTTGGTTTGCATTAAGCTCTATTCAGATAATAAAAAGTGAAAACTAAAAAAATAAAAAGGTATATACAAGGATCAGCGTTGTCACTGAATGAATTCACCTCTTCAAGTCGATGTGGGGATACAGGACACTTGTTTATTCGTGGCACAAAGTTAACATGTTTCGGGAGAGTATTCTCCCTTCCTCAGAACAAAAACGAGGTTTTCCGGTGGGCAGAATCCTTCTGCTCCCCAAAGCTCACTTTCTGAGATTCCACGTCTCGGAAGTAATCCTTTCCAGATGTGGGGGACAGAGCTAAGCCACAATCATTGTGTAAGGGTCAAGCTAAGCCTGCATGTACTGTGAAATAGCTGTACATTGTCTGCTATATTGCAGAGACACTGTGCAGCTATTGGACATTGCATGTGTCTCCGAAGGCAGGGGTAGAGAAAAAGCTTCAACACCAGAGAATGTGGGTCAAAAGGGTAGTGCCTCTCCTTAAGGAGAGCCCGTCATAAAGACGTGTGGAGACTTACAGACCATTGCTGCTCCACTGAGAATTCTGGGAAGAAAGGATATGCAAAACAGCTCTCACACCTCTTGAGCAAAGAGATGTTTAGGTTTCAGCCATCTTCTGCTCACCGGACAACCCCTTCAAAGAAATCCAGGCTTAGAAAAACATTGGCCACTTTCTTCTAGAAACAGCACCTCTCCTGTCCTCAGTTTGGGTGTGGGTTTTGCAGCTCAGTTCCATTAAAGTGAATGAAGCTGAATTGTAATACATCACACAACCTGAGGATGGGTGTGGTGATTTTTTTTGCAAGAAAGTAGCTGTGTTTTTTTCTGTTCCTGGATAACATCTTTAGGAGCCCTATTAGATAGCCCAAGGTCATCTTTAAACAAGCATCAATCTAGTAATCTCATTTTCAGAGCTGTCACAATCTTGATAAATTGTTTGGTATGTTTTTGGCTGATCCTTAGCCCTTAGAGACGATTGCATCTCGAGCATGCTCCATTCCGATTGTTTAGCATTTGAATATGGGTGGCTGAAAAAATTGGATACAGCCCTAGGGAGTCTGGAAAAACGTGGATACAGCCTATGGCTGGGTTCACACGCTGTAACTGTGCGGCTGTATTTTTTATGCGGCTGTAAATGTGCGGGTGAAACTCCGGCCGTGGGAAAAAATAGACATGCGGCTCAAAACATACGGTCATTTACTTGGAAATCTGGTTCAACTAAAAATAACAAATAAAATGTTAAGAAAGTGATGCAAACACCTCTGGATGCATCTGGGAAAGCAGGGAAACAGTTTACATGAATCGCTATTACCGGGGTTTGCGATCCTCTGCACTATAGCCGATGTGTCTCATGGTTAATATATTGAATTAATAAAACACATTTTCTGTCTAATAAAGTCCCTTTTATTGTTCAATAATTAAATGTAAACGATTCCATCATTTTGCAATTAAATATACTGTTAAAATAAATATATATATAAATAAATGTATATTTATATATATATTTATTTTTTTACAGTATATTTAATTGCACAATGATGGATTCGTTAGAATTAAATTATTGACCAACGAAACTGAATTTATTTAAACGAAAATGTGTTTTCTTAATTAAATATTAATTAGTACAGGAAACTCCATAAGCCGGTAATTCATATGCCGGCAATAGAGCATTCTGTACTAATCATCACTTAACTTTAATGAAAACATCAAATGTTTCTTCTAATTATGTTATCACAATAGCATTATTAGGAGAAACATTTAGAATTATATGTGCGCTCAGCTGATTGGCTGATCGGCTCAGCGCACATATAATTAGCCGGTCCGCAGTACAGTGACTTCATTGTGCTGCGGACCAGCGAAGAGGACACATCGGGGTGAGTATAGAGCTCTCCCCACCCCCTCCCCAGCACTGCACCCCTCCCAGCAAGGAAGGGGGGGTCACTTAACCCCTTCCTTGCTGGGATGGGTGCAGTCTGACATCAGTCTGGCCCCCAGGGGGTTAAGGGGGATGCAATACATCCTCCCTTAACCCCTTGGGGGTCAGACTGTAAGCAGCGATCTGTAAAGATGCTGCATACTGTAAGGTGCACAACACCGCTCACAATGATGGGTGTTGTGCTCCTGTTTGTGTGTTTTTTGTGTGTTTCTCCCTTTTTGTTTTTCAGATATCGGTATCCTGGGGATTACGTCGGATTCCGTGGACTACGTCGATGACCAGCGTTTTTTTAATGTTTTTTTTAATAAAATGGTCAATGAGGGGTGTGGGGGTGTTTTTATTTGAATAAAAAAATTTGTAAACTTGTGTCTTGTCTTTATTTCTTTACTTTATAGACTTAGTAGTGGAAGCCGTCTAATAGACGGAATCCATTACTAAGTCGGGGCCTAGTGTTAGCCGGTATAAAATGGCTAACACTAACCCCCTATTATTACCCCAGTACCCAATGCCACCAGGGGTACTGGGAAGAGCCGGGTGCCAGTGGTCCCGGAGCGTCAAAATTGGCGCTCCTGGACCGGGCGGCAGCAGGCTGGTAAGATTTAGGCTGGGGAGGGCCTAAACCAATGGCTCTTCCCACCCTGGTGTTACCAGGCTGCTGTCGTTTGGTTTTTAACCCGGCTGGGTATAAAAATAGGGGGGACCCTATGCGTTTTTTTTTAATTATTTATTTATTTATTTAAAAAAAAAAAACGCATAGGGTCCCCCCTATTTTTATAACCAGCCGGGTTAAAAACCAAGCGACAGCAACCTGGTAACACCAGGGTGGGAAGAGCCATTGGTTTAGGCCCTCCCCAGCCTAAATCTTACCAGCCTGCTGCCGCCCGGTCCAGGAGCGCCAATTTTGACGCTCCGGGACCACTGGCACCCGGCTCTTCCCAGTACCCCTGGTGGCATTGGGTACTGGGGTAATAATGGGGGTTAGTGTTAGCCATTTTATACCGGCTAACACTAGGCCCTGACTTAGTAATGGATTCCGTCTATTAGACGGCTTCCACTACTAAGTCTATAAAGTAAAGAAATAAAGACAAGACACAAGTTTACAAATTTTTTTATTCAAATAAAAACACCCCCACACCCCTCATTGACCATTTTATTAAAAAAAAGCATTAAAAAAACGCTGGTCATCGACGTAGTCCATGGAATCCGACGTAATCCCCAGGATACCGATATCTGAAAAACAAAAAGGGAGAAACACACAAAAACACACAAACAGGAGCACAACACCCATCATTGTGAGCGGTGTTGTGCTCCTTACAGTATGCAGCATCTTTACAGATCGCTGCTTACAGTCTGGCCCCCAAGGGGTTAAGGGAGGATGTATTGCATCCCCCTTAACCCCCTGGGGGCCAGACTGATGTCAGACAGCACCCATCCCAGCAAGGAAGGGGTTAAGTGACCCCCCTTCCTTGCTGGGAGGGGTGCAGTGCCGGGGAGGGGGTGGGGAGAGCTCTATACTCACCCCGATGTTGTCTCTTCGCTGGTCCGCAGCACAATGAAGTCACTGTGCTGCGGACCCGCTAATTATATGTGCGCTCAGCCGAACAGCCAATCAGCTGAGCGCACATATAATTCTAAATGTTTCTTCTAATAATGCTATTGTCATAACATAATTAGAAGAAACATTTGATGTTTTCATTAAAGTAAAGTGATGATTAGTACAGAAAGCTCTATTGCCGGCAATATGAATTAACGGCTTATAGAGCTTCCTGTACTAATTAATATTTAATTAAAAAAACACATTTTCGTTGAAATAAATTCAGTTTCGTTGGTCAATAATTTATTTCTAACGAATCCATCATTGTGCAATTCAATATACTGTCAAAAAATAAATATATAGATAAATATACATTTATTTATATATCTATTTTTTTTAACAGTATATTTAATTGCAAAATGATGGATTCATTAGAAATAAATTATTGATCAACGAAAGTGTCTTGATTACAAAGAAAATGTGTTTGATTAATTTAATATATTAACTATTAGAGGCATCGGCATTCGGCATCATTGCCGGCTATTTTTGAAGTACTCCGTACGGACCGCCTGTCAATCCACGGCCGCATATTCAGCCGCAAACAATGGTCTTGTTCATTTTTTACGGGTCCGTTTACGATAGGGCCGTAGATTCATACATAGTGTGCACTGTGCAGCCGCATATCCTATACTTCCAAGCATACACACGAACCACCAAAAATACCGCCGCACAATTACAGCCGCAAATACAGCCGCACTCTTACAACGTGTGAACCGAGCCCCCGGCTGTTTTCCCAGACTACTGCATCCAATTTTTTCACCCATTGGTAATCAAATGTCAAACGATCAAATTCAAGCACGCTCCAGTTGCACTCATCTCTAGTAGTTCTAATTCTTAGCTACAATTCCACACACAACCTGTGGGCAGGGATGGCACTGTTTTTGGGAGATAACAGCCATGTTTACTTTAATCCTGGTCAATCCTTTTAACATTTGTAGTACCATCACCATTAACAAATCTAAGTTGGATACTGGACATCTCCTATAAAAATATACAGTTAATTCCTTGATTAAGAATATTTAAGAATCATGTAATAGTTAGTGGATTTTGTATTTTAGGAAGATAAAGTCCAAGATAGCAAAGAAAAAAATATAATAATAATAATAATAATAATAATAATAATAGTAGTAGTAATCAAAAAGCAGACTATATCAAAGTCAAAATATAACAGTAAGACAACTACACTGGAAAAAAATTCTTAACATAAATCCAATAAGCTACAGTAAAAAGCTTAGTAATAAGAAGTTAGACTGGTGGTTACATTCCTTTTACTCTCCATCTTGTTCATGTAAAGACATCAGTAGACGAAGATAAGAAGGTGCAGTAGATAAGGAATATCATGCTGTGGTCAGCTATGAGAAATAATGACATGAAAGATCCATTTAGAAGCATTTTTTGGAAGTAACGGTATAAGTAATGACTATGGCCGCTTCAGCTTATTGGTATATGTCTTCACTACATCTGACGTGGATCTTGCATCTCTGAACAGTTTTGACCACTAAACCTCTGACCACAACTTTCTCCATTGCAAAAACACTTTTTTCCATAGTAGACCAATCTAGAGAACTGGTTTCTAAGCCTTGTGGTGATGTAAGTTAAATAGGCAGAATGAATTGATGGAAAAACATTCACAATAAAATAAAAGCCAACTAGGTCAAAGACAAAGTAGTAATTTATGAGGATGAGAGTGAAGATGATGTGTAAGGTGTAAGTGATAAAGCAGGAGACTGTGCACTTTATAGCAGCATAATAGGTCTCTAAATGAGTGGTAATATTGTTATTGTCCCTCATCTGGCTGAGGTGACAATACAAGTTCTTCAGTATAAACATCGTCGCTATGCAGTTTAAAATAAATGGCACCACATTCCCTAGGATGTAGTAGATCTCCAGGTTTAAGCTCAGATTGATTTGTGTGACATTCATCCCTGTTTTCATGCCCAAGTTGATAACTTCATGATACCACCATGACCAGACAGCCGTGTATAAACCGGACAATAGAACTGAAGTAAAGATAAGGTAAATGACCTTCTGTAATATGAAATTCTTCAGCCGTAAGAAGGAGGCATTGTGGAAGTTGGAGATCTTCAAACAGAACACGATGGAGAGCAGAGCAGAGAACCAGAGGCTGCTGAAGTTACACAAGGTTAGTAGAATTTCCATAGATACCTTTATTACCTTCACAGGGAAGATACTTGGAGGGGCAATGGTGAAAGACACATCACCAAGACAAGAAACTTGAAAGATCAACCTGGAGAACCCGATAGAGAAGAGGATTTGATCAGCAGAAGTCAGGGCTCTTCTCTTCCAGCAGTCAATGACGTTGACAGCTACAATAAATGAATGGATTGACAGTCCTGCCATGAAGACCAACATTGTTGTCGTAAGAAGGCAAATATACTGGATACTGTAGACCATTTTCATTAACGTGACTGTGTCCGGTAACTGAGTCTCTCCTGATAGAAGTTTTATCTCTACTATAATAGAAATGCTACACAGAATGCAAATCATTAATGCAAAAGCATTGATACAAATGCAAATACTCTACATAGGAGAGGGTGACATGTAAACCAATCTATGATGACAACCACCACCAACCACCAACTACCTTAAAGGAGTTGCTTGAACATTAAAACTTAAACCCCATTGAGATTTGGGATGTGTACAAATGCAGAGAACCAACTTTTGGGAACTCCTACAATCTCAAGAATGGTGTTTGTGGTCTTCCATCAGATTAAAGTTTTCTACCACTTTGTTCTACCACTAAACTACAAATTATTACCTATTTGTGATTGAACCCATTTCTTTGGTTGTTGGATGCACTTTTTTGTTTATAGTGTAGTGGTTGTTGTTACTTCCTCACAGTTGGATACAGATCCTCTCCTATGAAACATAAAGATGGTTCTGAAGGGGAGAATCTTTAAGAACTGGTTACTGAGTTTGTTTGTTCTGTATATCAGGTAGATGGAGTGTAAGATGGCGGCTGAGTTCCAAATAATGAAAAGCCAGACAATGTCCAAGACGTAGTATAAACGTAAGACAACTATATTGGATCCCATTCTTAACATGAATAAAATCAGACATGTAGTCATGAATTGTATGGCTTTATAATAAGAAGTGAGATTGGTGGATACATTACTGTTGCTCTTCATTTTCTTCAAGTGAAGACATAAAGATACAATAAGTAGAAGGGAGGAGGTGCAGTAGATTAAGAATGGGATGCTGTTCCCCATTGTTATAAATATGTAGATGTGTCTCAGTTCTGGAATCTGGGTTTCATTGCTGGTGAAATTCTGCAGCAAATAATTTGACACGATGATGTTGGTGATTAGAAACAGCGAGATGAAAGAAATGGACATAAAAACCAAGGCGACTATTAGATGGACCACTCTTTGGGATATTACCCTCTTGAGATACAAGAAGACAACATTGTGGAAGTTGCAGATCTTCATGCAGAAGATGACGGAGAACAAAGTTCCTAACCAGATGTCCCACAAGTTGGAGGAATTTGCAGTCAGGTGGAGGAATATTTGAAAAAATATAGATTTTATGAAACTGTCAAGGAAAATTATACACATAGTATCAATGAAAGAGAAGGAGTGTAGGAAAATCCTTGCGATTCCAAGAGACGTGAGAAGTTGATCAATGGGCGTCTTTGGTCTTCCATTCACCCAGTCCATGATGTTTACAACTACTATAAATAACTGGGTCATTAGACCTATAAGCAAGGCAAGTATTGCTGCTCCAAGGCTTGGATAATGTACGTTGTACTTGCCTTCTGTAGACCTGGCCATATCTACTCAATACTTCCTGTGTATCCTGATACCTTATGTTGCTAGTTATCCCTGCACTCAGGCTTCATACTGTAAGCAGAGAATTTTACTTTGTGATGCAAATAACCACACCAACCTCAGGACACCAGAGCTCCGGGACGCTTTGCATGAAGTCTAACACTACACTATGTACAAGACACTTAATGGAAATGGTTTGCATGTGGCAATGTATTTCAGGGGAAGCATCTATGAAACAGTTACCAACTGGATAATTCCCTCTAGTCATAGTTATATCTATATGTCTGCTATCCTACAGTTAAAGTAGAAAAAAAGTAAATTTTCTCCTTTTAGGGGGGAAAATATATCTCATATATCTCAGATATAGCTACATATCTCAAAAACATAGTTTATTTACAAACTCTGTAAGTCGATGTGAACGTGACTACCATAAGAGGAGTGAAACTATGAAGCTCAAGAGGTTAAAGTCTAACTGTCATGTTTTGTTTAGTTTTTTATTGTAGAAATCAAGTGATTTTAAGAACATTTGTAATAGGTTTTATTTGTCAAGAAAGACCCTTTCTGTGTTTAAAAGGCTTTTTCTCCCCTTCCCCCTCACTTCCTATCTGTGCATTATCAGGCAAATCTGACTTCCATCCATTATAACCTATGGAGGGGGGAGGCGTTGAGGCAGAGGAGTGAGCAGGAAGAGGAGACACACATACCAGCTGTTTGCTCACTGTCTGGGCACATAAAACGCTGGATTCACAGGTCAGAAAGGTCAATACTTATCTAGCAGCTTGCTGAGATAAGATTGCAGGATGTAAACTGTGTTTTCAGTCCTCTGAGCGCAACTCCCTCCTCTCGACCCTTCCCCTCTCCATAGGATAGAATGGACAGAGAAATCCTGCTTCATCTGAAGTAAGGGGGGAGCTGGGAAACTGCTTTTTCAGCACAGAAGGAAACTCTTTTGCTTAATAAAACCTATTATTGAGTTTTTTAAAATTTATATTGTTTTCTGAGAAATTAATTATGCTTTAAGAATTCCTTCCCCTGTTATGAGTGCATCCTTGGTAAAATAATAATAAAAAAAAAATAATAATAATAATAATAACAATAACAATAGTAATAATAATAATAATAATAATAATAATAATAATAATAATAATAATAATAATAATAATAATAATAGAGAATACAATCTCTTTTTTGGGGAGGGGGGGGATTTTAATATGCCATGAATAAGTGCACCTGTGCTCAAAATGTGTTAGTATTACATGTACCTGCTATCTAGTTTATATGGAAGATGTGACGTTGTAATAAAGCCTTAAAGTTACATGGATCCCTGATCACCCCACTACTAACCCCAACAGTAACCAAAAGTATCTTTAGGGGGTACTCTAGAGAGGAAAAACTGTCTTAAAACAACTGGTGTTAGAAAGTTATACAAATTTGTAAAATACTTCTATTCAAAAATCTAAAACTCTCCAGTAAATTTCAGCTGCTGTATGTCCTGCAGGAAGTGGTGTATTCTTTCCAGTCTGACATAGCGCTCTCTGCTGCCACCTCTGTCCATGCCAGGAACTGTGCAGAGCAGTGGAATATCCCCATAGAAAACCTCTCCTGCTCTGGACAGTATCTGACATGGACAGAGGTGGCAGCACAGAGTACTTTGTCAGACTGGATAGAATACACCACTTCACCACTTCCTGAAGGACAAACAGCAGCTCATAGGTACTGGAAGATTGGAGATTTTTTAAACAGAAGTAAATTACAAATCTGTAAAACTTTCTGACACCAGTTAATTTGGAAAAAATAAAAAATAAATAAAAACATTTTCTCTAGACTGGTCCTTTATAAACAACCCTTTTTTCCGTTTTGTTACCAATTACTTTTTTACGCATATTTCTCTCAGATCAAGCATTCTCATTTTATGTACAAATCTGTGACAAAGCCTCATGTAATTTAGAACTTACCATCTCAAAAAAACTGATCTCATTTGATCACTTAGGGTATGTGACATGTCAATTTTATTAAGCGGAGAGCAGCGGCAGCGGAGGCACGCAAGCCCTCCCATAGACAGGCTATAGTACACTGAGGCAGGCGGGATTCCGTGGCTGAGAGTTACGCTGTGGAATTCCACTTGATTTACTCAGTATGCCATAGGCTAAGAGTCAATAATGTATTAATGGAATCTTTTGTAACAATTCTTACCTGCTCCCCACTTTGGTCTCTTAAAAGGCCCAGACCTGTGTTTTCTTCTATGTCATTCATTTGGCCTTTTTAACACCTACCAATGACATAAGTGGGCACTAAGTGGGCATATGGTCACCACAGAGGAAACTGCAGGTCCGGGCCAGGACACAGACATTAGCGGGGATTGGATGAGAATTTTTACTCCATTTCTCATTGACTTCTATAATTTTGCCATCAATACTCTATGTAGTTTTTGTGGTGTTGTAGTATTTATTAGGCATTAATTATTCTGACCAGTCAGAAACCAGTAATAAGTCCGGCCATGATTTATACAAAACATGCGTTGTATGTGAATGAGTGGAATCCCAGACGGAGCATATACACATAGTATATGCTCCAGCCAAGATTCCATCCTGCCGCACGAAAAACTGACATGTCAGTTTTCTGTTGCCCTATTCATTGAATAGCGGCCGCAGAAGACATTGGGGGAGATTTATCAAAGGGTGTAAAATTTAGACTGGTGCAAATTAGCCACAGCAACCAATCACAGCTCAGCTTCCAGCTCTGGTGAAAGGAAAGAGGAGCTGTGACTGGTTGCTGGGGGAAGTTTGCACCAGTCTAAATTTTACACCTTTTAATAAATCTCCCCCATTGTGTGCAGCAGTGAATTGGGATGCGGGCAAATTCACCAGAAGTGAAGATCATCCAGACGGTATTGCAGAGCCGGCCGGGATGATCTTCAGTAACACCAGCCATTCTGTGATCCGGACGGGTCATAGAACGGCCAGTGTTACACGTAGTGTAAACATGGTCTAAAACAGCAGATTGAGCCAGGGATGGGCAAAAACTACAAGATGAGGCAGATACTTGGCAGTTGGCTCTGAGGTGCAATGCATGTTGGGAAATCTAGTGTCCTGTCTGGCACCATCTTGGATATAGATTGTTAGGGGAAAAAAAGCAGACAAAAGGCGGCGCCTCGTGTGATACGGTAGATGAAGGTCAAAGTATGGTATACATAGATTTGAGGCTCACCTTTAAGCCACTTGGGCTTGATGCATACCACCACTGCGTCGGGGTACAGCTGTGACATCAAGGGTCTGTTGTCTATTCCCAGAGGACACTGGGAGGCTCCAGCTAGCTAGCCACAGTAAAGCTGGATACTCCCTAGGAGGAACCCAGATCAAATGCAGGAACCAAAAAAAATGGAAAAAAGACCAACTCTTCTGCTGTTAATGCCAGCGCTGTCTTGATAAGAACACAGGAGATGGCTCAAAATACTCAGGGGGACTTGGTGAGTAAGACAAGCTAGGTTTGGGAACATTTGCTCTTGGGAACCACAAATCTCAAGATATTTTGAAACAAGTGGAAAGATAGAGAACAAAGCATTTATATGCTTTAACTTCCTGTTTAACACAACCCGGAATGAAATTTAGTGCTGTATGTACTGGACATGTTTGTTAGATCATAACCCAAGGATAACTTATGCCTTTTAGGAAAATCTATTCTCTTCTTCTTCTTTTTTGCTCATGAGAACATTTTTGCATTATCATTTGCATTGTCGCTCGCAGTAAATGGATAATGATCCAAGTTAACTTTCATGAGTCCAATTTAGAGAACAGAACACTATGATGGATGCTGGATCTATTTTCCCCCAGACTCTTATTGGCGTTACAGAAGTTGGTGTTGTCATAGGACTAATGACTGAAGTGTTCATCATAGCTGTCAATGTGATCGAGTGGAGGAGAAGAAGAGCCATGTCCACGTCTGACAAGGTCATCATGTCAATCATGATATTGAGGATTACTTTGCAATTCTTATTTCAGATTGATATTTTTCTGGAGATAGATACTGACATGTTTTCCGGAATTATCTTCTTATCTATCGAGATCATATTTAATTCTACCTTCTTTGCCTCCATCTGGTTATCCACTTTACACTCCATTGTCTTATATTTCAAGATCTCCACCCTTTATAATGGGGTCCTTCTGAGGCTCAAAACAATTATTACAAACAACATCTTATCCCTGATAGTTATCATTGTCCTAGTATCCACTGCCTACTCTACATTGAACACCTTGGTCTTACATTCTATACATTCCAAAAACTCAACCCAGCTATACGAATTGAGACATTTTCAAGCAGTTTTAGCATTGTTCAGTCGTTATAACTTGTACAACATTTTGCCATTTCTTATCTGTTTGGTCTCATCCCTGCTTCTTGTTACCTCTCTGGGTTTTCACATACGTCAGATGAGATCAACCCCAAACTCAGGAACCTGTCTGGATGTCTATTACAGGACGATCAGTTACACCATTGTATCTCTCCTCACATGTGCACTATGTATCTTATTCAATATTTTACGAGCCCTGTTACCTGACTACAGTTCTATTTGTTATGTTTATGTTTTGTGGACACTCTGCATAGCCTTCCATTCCGTATACGTCGTCTATGTAACAACCACTCTGAAGAACAGATTCTCTAGGGTTCTCCTTCATCTAACCGCTTGCTTGTTCAAAAGAAGAGAAACAAACTCTAGTGAACTGGTTGAGACTGTGACATGCTTTTGAAAAATTTATTTAAGGGAGTTTTCAAGTAGTTTTCAAAATAGGATAGGCTGTAACTGGGGTTTAACCCCTTAAGGATCCATGACATACCGGTACATCATGGAATCCTGTCACTTAAGGACCCATGACGTACCTGTGTGCCAGTGGGTTCAGCAGCGCTATGAAGTGAGCTCAGGAGCTGAGCTCACTTCATAGCAAGTGGGGACCGGATGCTATATGCAGCCAGGTCCTCACTGTTAATGACGGGCCGCCTTGATCGCGTGCAACTTTTGTCACTCCGATTGGGACCCCAACAGTGTGGTGAGGGTGTTCAGATCATTGTATCTGACTGCCAGAGGTCCCTTACCTTCCTCCTGGCAGTCAGATCGGCGATCGATCTATAGAGTCTGCCAAAGGCAGGCTCTATGCAATGATCGCAGATAACACTGATCAAGGCTATGCTATGGCATAGCAGTGATCAGTGTTAGAAATCCAATGTAAAAATGTTAGTCCCCTAACGGGACATAAAAAGTGTAGTGTAAATTTTTTTATTACGTTTTTAAAAACACACTATAGCCCCTCCGCCAGTAAAAATTAAATTACCCCCTTTCCCATTTTATAAAGAAAGCACAAAAAAAATAAATAAATAAATAAACATATAATATACCATAGTGTGTGTAATCATCCGATCTATTAAAATAAAACAATATGGTCTTGCGCATGGTGAACAGCGTAAACAAAAAAAAAGCAGTTAAAACACACCAGGATTGATTGATTTTATTACATTTTATCTTTTAAAAAATAAAAAATTATCAATACTTCTGATCTACACAAATATGGTACTAGTAGAACTAGAGATCATGGTGTGAACATAACCTCAAAGTACAAGTAACTTACTTTTTATATTTAATTTTAATTTTCTTGCTTTTTTAGTACAGCAATAAAAGACGTTAAATCCACAAAGCTTTCTTATATAATAAATATTCAGACAAAATCAGGGATGTGGTGTAAGTGGGTGTGGGTAACATTGGATGCACAGGATATCTCTATGAGTCCTAAACCAGTTAAAGGGGTGATTTTTTTTTTCTTTCAAATCAACTGGTGTCACAAAGTGTACTGTACTTCCATTCAAAAATCTATAGTCTTCCAGTACTTATCAGCTGTTGTATGTCCTGCAGGAAGTGATGTATTCTTTCCTGCCTGCTCTCTGTTCGTGTGAGGAACTGTCTAGGAATTTTCTACTCTGATTTTTTTTATAGTGCTCTGGACAGTTTCTAACATGGACAGAGGTGGCAGCAGAAAGCACAGGTTAATTTAAAAATTATATGTTAATCAATACTTCTAGTGGTGCATGGCCAAAGGTTTATGACACTAAAAATAATAAAATTCATACTTACAGTACCTATTCTTTTGCGTTGTCCAGCAGCCTTTCGCAACTTACCGTTGATGCTTCTGGCCCTGTCTCTTCAGTGACAGGCTGCTCAGCCAATCACTGGCCAATGGTACTAAATTGCAAAACCTTACACAAACTGAAGACCAGAGTGGTGCTGTCTCTGGAAGAAAGTGACCGTGTTTTTTTTTCCCCTAAAACTGAATAGCCCCTTTAAACTAAATTCCAAATAAATCTGCAATAGTCCAAACCATAAAGTTCAGTCATTTACTCATTTGCATCACTAAGCTCTGTTTTTTGCATCTACAATTTGCATTAGAAATATCATGGACATCAGGACACCCTTACTTAGACTATGCCCCAGCTTTGCAGAACCATCTGAATGAACAGACATGGATAAAGCCTACAGCATCCAGTATGGAATTCTTTTTGTTGTTGTATCAGGAATTGCCTGTATGCTAGGGCCAATGGTCCACTCATTCATCGTAGCTGTGATC